>NC_133619.1:31065389-31665389 GCF_048593235.1 Sminthopsis crassicaudata | reverse complement strand
TTGAAGAGGTTTTTATCTAGCTGATAGATAAAAGATGTATATTATTATGGATGGAAAGTACAAAGGGCTAGGGGGTTGGGAGAAGGATCAAGAAAGGTACCACAATTACAAGATGAGCAAAAATCAGACAGAAATTGGGGATTCTGAAGAAAGAAGGGATTGTGTTAAAGACTGCATTCCTGGCATGGGGTTGGGGGAATGGAGAGGAGGAACATTCAGTAGAAAGGATTGAGATACATAGCAACCACTTTCCAACTCTGTCCTCTTCTCTACTCATGGAAGAAGCCAACAACTCAAGAGAATGTGACAGTGCATAGGTAGTGTAACACTAGGGGGTCAGAAACAACTGGTTTCAAATCATCCTCTACAATTCTAGGCAAATCACATCCTTCTCTGATTTTCAATTTCTGTGTGTGTAACATGGACATTAAAATACCCATGGTACCCTCTTGACATGGTATTTGTGAACTTCTAGTGAGATGATGGAAAGTGTTTTGCAAATCTAAACAATTTAGATACATTTGTTATTATTATTATTATCTCTAAGTAATAATTATTTTATATATAATAAACTATACATATAACAGCTATAACAATATATTGTACCCATATTAATATGCTACAAACACAATGTTATAATATAACAATAATATATCAATAAAATATAAATGTTAATATATCATATTAGTAATGTGTTGTTAATATATTATAACAATAATGTTATATTGTTCATTTATTAATATAATGTATTATAAAGTAACTTAAATATATATTACTAATACTAATATATATTATAACAATAATATATTTTACTGATAATGTTTTATTAATGAAATATAAATAACCTCAATATATTATATTAATATGTCATTGATATGATATATTATCACTATAATATATATCATAACCATAATATGTACTATAATCATAATATATGTATAATTATGCTATATAGATATAATTACATAGCATAATTATACATATATTATTGTATATATATTTATATATATACATAATTATTTATTAATTATATCTAATATTGCTATTATTGTTGCTGTAATTATCTAACTGAGCTCCTTCACTTTTCCTTCACCAAAATTTTCTTCCTGCCTAGACTCTCTTTCTTTCCACCTTATTCCAAGGAAGAGGATGTTCAATGTCTTGGGAAGGTAAAACTTTACTATGTCCTTGTCCCTTCTACATACAAATTCAAATCTATTTCCCTTTCTAAAAAGTTTGGCTAACTCTCCAGGTTTCTGTTCATTTCTTCCATCCTATTCATAAATTCGTCTGAAACATCTCTTCTTAGTTCCTCCATTCTCTTTGCATTCCCCCCATACCTAGATCTTTTGTAGTTGAACTCTCATTCTCAGAGTCAAATTTTCTTCTCAGTGATCACTAGCAACCACCTAATTATAAAATTGCAAGAAGGCTCAATCTTCAACTTGTTTGATGTTTCTTTGTTCCTGATATTCTTTCCTCCTTGGACTCTCATGACACAGAACTGTTGTGACCCTGGATATCTTAGAATCAGCCAGAGTCAGGATAAGCAAAAGTCTTTATTCTTGGTCTTTTGGGGTCAACATCAGGGGATTAGATCTAGCAATCTCCACACCTCCTTCCTCTCTCTCCACCGCCAAAAGAATGATCCTGCTTGTCCTTTTCCACCCCCTCATCTCTCTCTTTTCCTTCTTTGTCCATACCCACCATTCCAGCACAGAATAATTGGGGGGGGGTCATTCTCCAAGCATATGTTAATAGAGAATTGTCCAATTGGTAATTAGCCTTATGTGCTAAGTTACCTTGCATCTGCTCAGTTCTAGCCCTTTACACAGAACACTTGATTTCTTGCCCTCACTCTCCCATTTTATAGAGGAGGAGTGAGAAAAATGAAGTCAGCTATTTAGTCATGTGCAGATTAAGCAGAAGAGTTGGGATTTGAACCCAGCCATCTGACTGGACATCCAGCATTCTTTCCATCACATACCACTGAGTAGTGTGCTTTGTGAGACCCAGTACTTGGATTTTATGTTTTTGTATTCTCTGGGATTAGAATAGTATTGACAAATAAGAAGTATTTAAAAAATATTTTTTATCAAATTGAACTAAATTCTCCTAACATCTTTAATCTCCGACCTTCTCTTTAACATTTAAGTCTAAATCTCCCTTCTATTCTAAATAAGTTCTGGACTTGTGCTCCATATTTTAGGAATGTTTAGGTAAGCCAGAGCATGTCCTTATCATGGTGACTCATACTGGTGAATGGCCCTGAATAAATGTGCCATGAGAAATATTGGAATAAACTTGAGATACTTATCGTGGAAAAGACTCTAGCAATCCAATAAATTAATTTATATTACAATTATTATTGTTATATTATTGTATTATTAATTTATATACAAATCTTATATACTTAGCATGTTCAAGGGCTATTCTTTTAGTTACACCCTTCTTGATTCTCCACAAAAGCTGTTAGTCTCTTCTTTTATAAGTTACCTATAAGTTACTCTACACATTTTTACTTAATCATTTATACACATTGTTATTTAAATATTTATACACATCTTTCCTCTCAATAGATCATAAACTCTTTGAAAGTTTTTTTTCTCGTCTTATCTCTAGCACAATATCTGGCTCATAGTAGGTACTTGAAAAATAATTGTTATTTGAATAGATGAAGTATTCTATAATGCAATGTTTTACCTACTAACTTTTCTCTACTCCAGTGAAAGCTCTAGAGGGAAGGTTTCATATGTGTTATTTCTTTTGATCATCCTTAGTATCCAGAATTATGCCATTGCCATAGAAAGTACTTATGAATCACCAAAGAGTTAAAATTAATAGGAAAAAATATGTGCAACCTGCTGACAGTTTTCAGCAATGAATTCTTATAAAACCTCTGATGTAACTTACTTCAATTTCTTCATATGCAAAATGAAAGCCTTGGACCAGGCAGTTTCCAAAGTCCCTTTCAGCTCAAATAATCTTTGGTTCTATCACTCTTAAGCAAAAGAAATATGGAAATTTACTTTTATTGATTCAATATTCTCCTGAGAAATCAACTTATATAGTTGGATTTAAATGCTGTATATTAATTCCATACAAACAGTACCTAAAAAGCTATTTGAGTAATGAAGTCATTTGAGACTTACATAAAATTCCACTCAAGAATGCATGTTTTACATACAGACTTCATTTTATTAATGAAGTCAAATTATGCCCTTTATGTACTGAACAGAAATATATCTCAGTGTCCTCTGTTTATGATATTTCTCAAATCTACTTTGTAGATGAGTTTTCATTGCTCAATAAATTAATTGACTGCTTCATCTTCACTCAGACCATTGCTTACCCTGTAACTACATTGGGAACCATTCTGATTCTTGACACACTTAACCCTTGACCTTAATAGCCTGATGGATGGCCATCTCAGCATCCATGATGTTTTCTTTGAACCTGTCATGGAGGTGCAGAGTGCAGCTGAAGAAAGTCACAGGTAATGCAGACCAGTCCCATTTTCACATTTGTGCTTTCCAATTCAAGTTGGCCCTGATCACTAGTGAGCAGTACTTTTTCTATGCTCTGTTGATTTTCTGACTCATTCTCCAGAGAGGCTGGATCAAGTCTGACATGCCAAACCTCCTCCCTTACCCCCATGACCTTCTCTCCCTATAGGGAGATAGGGTATACCTTTATGTCAATGGCCTCAGTTGACACCTTCCTGAAATCTGTTTTTTCAGTTTCTGTCCCCAGGTAACAGGCTTCTTTTGAGTCAGAGGAGGAAGAGAGATCCCTACTCACCCTTGAATATCAAATCTTCATCTGAGTTTGGAAATCTATGCTTTTCTTTTTATGAGGGAACTGACTCCTATACTTGCCTACTCCTAGAATCCTTTACTCTGTTGACAAGCCAATCTTCTGAAAATATGGCTTTTACCACTTCCCTCCCTTCCATCCTTAAGAAATCTTTCCCTACTGCATACAGAATAAAGTCCCAACTCCTTAGTCTTGCATTTGTTACACCTAAAAACTAAATCACACATCCCACTTCCCTCCTCTAGTAGAGAAGGGCCAATATTGATATCTCATATATTTCATCATGCATATTATCGCTAGTTTCCTTTCCATGCTGTCCCTACCTATTGGTTATGCTTTTTCTTACTCTCCACTACATATACTTAATTTATAACCTGGGAAAATGGAAGAAGGAGGTTAGTTGAGTATAAATATCTTGCTTTATAAGGGTTAGGATTAGACTTCATAATAACACTTGTATTCATTGGTATAGGGCACTCTCAGGCGAGCAAACCCTTTCAGCAGGACAGGTTGCTGCTTTGTGAAGTTGATAGTCTTAAAGAGTTGTTTAGTGATTTGAAAAGTTTAAGTTAATTGCCCAGACTAATCTAGTGAGACTGGGCCAGATGGGAAACTTGAAACCATGTTTCCCTGGCTTTAAAAGACAGCTTTCTGGTCATTATGATGCTTTCATTGGTATGAAAAATGCAGCAAATTGATGTGAAGGCCAATGACTAATATGCCTGACTTTTAAGCCATTTCTCAAGCTATATTTTACATAAAGCCAGGGTCACTAAATATTCTAAACCAATCACAAATTTGCAAATGAATTCACATTTTAAATTGTACATCATCTTTCAGGGCAAATAGATGACCCAATGGCTAGAGTACCAGGCCTAGAGTCAGGAAGCCTCATCTTTCTGAGTTCAAATTTGATCTCAGACACTTAATAACTGTGTGACTCTGGAAAAGTCACTTAATCCTGTTTACCTCAGTTTCTCCATCTGGAAAAAGGCCAAACCAGAAAATAGTAAATCATTCTAGTATCTTTGCCAAGAAAACCCCACATCCTGTCATGAAGAGTCAGAAATGACTAAACAACAAAAACCATCTTGTAAGGAACTTTTTACAAAGCAAGTGATCACTTGTTCATTCACCCCTCAAATAAGAGATCCACTTAAATCAATCAGTAGTAAAGTGAAATAAATGAAGAATTGCTCACCAATGTCTTCTAAAAGAGAAGGGATTGTGGGGAAAGTTTTAATTTGATGGGAAAGCCATAAAGTAAAGATATTGGTCTAGATAGTAAATGTGCTCCTGGCTTGTCCTGAACCAATTACTATACTCAGAGAATAAGACTCAGAATCTTGGCATTGGGTAACCTCAAAGGGGACATTCATTTCAAACCATAATGAACTCAATTTCAGTTTACTAAAATTTAATACAATTCAAGAAACCTTTAGTAAGTGCAAAATATTGTAATTCATATTTGGGAACACAAAGACAAGAAGAAATATATCATACTCTCAAGAAACTACTATTCTATGGGGTTGAAGGGAAATAAGGTTAGTAAATAAATATATAATAGAGAATAATAATTAGAGGTATCAAAAACTAGCTAGTGTGAGTAGTAGCAATGGAGTTGAACCTTGAAGAGAGATGGCAATTCTTGGAAGTTCTGCTGTGAATGTATATGTACTATGTATATATTTGATTTGGTTTGGTGTTTTTTTTTTTCCTGATTTGTGTTTATCTAAGTGTTGAAGAGAACTAAAAAATATTCCTGTGGTCCAAATTGCTTCCATTGTCAGAAACAACATAACTCTCAGATTTAACCTGATTTGATAAAATATTTGAATTTTTGTTGTGATTAATTGAACACAGAAGGTAGAAACATTTCTCAGATTTAGAATTATCTCTGGATATGGGATGGGGGGAAGGAGCAAGGCTATCCCTTCTCAGTATTTTAACTAAGATGAAATTGTTTGTTCCTATTTGTTTAGAATTTGGGTTTCTGTTGTTTGTTTTCTCTCCTCAGTGATTACTTGAAACAACTTATCTCATTTTCTCAGTTCTTATGGAGAAACTATTATAAGCTTATATAATAGAAAACTCAGATGAAGAACAATATAGTAAGGTAACCAGAGGTCTTACTAACGCCAGATGTTTTACTTTTGGATTATTATCAAGAGCCTCCCATTGTGGCGAATAGACACATCTATTTACTTGAGGATTTATTTATTTTATGTAACCTATCTTCTATCAGCAGAAGGAAGAAAAAGATTAGACAGAGGTCTAGTTTAGAGCCTACATGTTGTGCAGGTCACTTTTCCCAATATGAGCACTTGGATCAGTCACTCAGATATGAAGCCATCTCAAAACAGATCTTGCCCAACAAGAACCAATGTCGGTTTAGCATAAACAAATGATGATGTCATAAAAATATCACTATATAATTTTGATCGTTGAATCATGTCCTGTGCAACTGTTGACAAGATGTCAGCTAGGCCTTCTCTGAAGAAAATGCCCAAAGGGCAATCAGAGAAAATAAACCATAATCCCCAATTTTTTACCTAAAAATGGAAATGAGAAGAAATTTCTATTATAAACCATCCAAGAACTATTTTTATACAATATTAACAAATAAGCTCTCTGGAAACCTAAACGAAAAGAGAAGAAAAAACCTATGCATAAATGTTTGCAAATGACACATGCCCAGATTTAGGAACTGACAGGCCTTTACTAAGATGAGATGTAAATAGAACGGATGCCAAATACTCTGCTCTCAATTCCTTCCCTCCAGTTCTTTTCACCAAATAAGTTTTCTTTTCTTTCCCTTTTTAAAAATATGGTAATTACCAAATTGCATCAGTTACCAGATTATAGATCTTAGACCAAAAAAAGGGAGCAAAAAAATGGACAAACTCCATTTCTGATAAAAGGATCCTGGGGCTTAACATCAGAAGATTTATTTGAATAATGGTTAACATCTTCACTGGACTAACCTCAGTTCTCCAAAACCAAAATCCAGTTTTGAAAAACACTTGGAGAAAAACCGTTAATATGTATACTAGTGGAGTCTAATAAAAAATAAAAAAAAATAACATATTTTCTTTTGCATCAAGGGAATCTCAGCTTAGGCCCTTGAGGCTTTATTGTATACCTCAAGTGGTTTAAGGATATTTCCTAAAATTTATTGTTTGAGAAGAAATAAATCAAAAATCATAGTTAGATGGCAGCTTTATAAATTGAAAAAAAAGGATAAATACTGGAATGTAACTTTGAGGCTGTATGTCATTAAATCATTAAATAGCTTCCCAAAATGCTTCTTTCCAAGCCTAATCTTTCTAAACAGTCTCTAATGGCTGTAAGGCAAAATGATTTTGCCATCTCTGCTATGTTAGACTTCAATGAAACAATAGATCTTTGATTTCAGTCTATGGGGGGAGGGAGGGAGTTTTTCCATTAGATGTTTAGCGTGTGCCCAGGTTACATGGGCCCTCTCTAACTGGGCAACCCTTATCCCTGGTCCCTTAGAAATGCTTCAAAGAAGATCAATCCAATATGTTAGCAGCCTTCTTCTATTTCTTCTCAAAAGACCATAAAACAGCTTTATTCAGAGCCAAAATTAAAACAGCATCTCACCATCCATAATTCTTTGACTTTCTCTTTTACATGTCAATCATCCACTTTTAGGCACTCACCTTCCTACAAATAGAATCAGTGGGTAGAAGGTATATAGAGCCAGACATAGAATTGATTAAAGGGGAACAAATCTCAGAAAATGTTCAAACTATCCAAAAGTGGAATAGGCTGTTCCTAGAGGTATTACCTCCCCCTTCACTTATGGACTTCAAGGGAATAGTCGATGGCAACTTGTGCACTGGATATAGGAGATCTCTGATCAGGTAAAGGTTGCATTAAATGACTTCTGGTATTATTTCCAATTCTGCAATTCTTTCACTGTGAGATTCTAGATTTTTCCCAGAATCCTTGCTGGCTTGGTCTTAGCGACCTTCTCTTGCCCACAATGTATACTGACTTTGATCCCTATACTTTGAATAAAAGGTCAACAACCAATGGGATCTTTGGAAGAACATGGCAGTAACATTATTAACTAAAATACATGTCTGTACCTAAATGCTGATTTATGTTACTAATGCAGACACATGAGGAGCTATAAGCAATAAGAGTGGTAGGGAAAGAATAAGTATTTATGAAACACCTACTATGTGCCAAGCACTATACATGAACATGCTAACTCATTGACTTTTACAACAAATCCTGGATGATGGATTCTATTTTGATCCATAGTCCACGGTTGAAGAAACTGAGGCAGGCAAAAGTTAAATGACACAGCTAATCATTGGCTAAGGCCAAATTTTAACACAAATCACTTTAGACCCAGTGCTCTGGCCACTAAGCCATCTAACTATCTAGGGTGAGAATGGAGGCGAAATGAGAGTTGAGGGTAGCTAGATGATATAGTGAATAAATCCCCAGCCCTGGAGTCAGGAGGAGCTGAGTTAAAATCTGGCCTCAGAAACAGAACACTAGCTGTGTGATCCTGGACAAGTCACCTAACCCCAATAGCTTTGCAGTTAAAAAAAAAAAAAAGAATGGAGTAGAGCTTGGGCTTAGAGTTTTTAGGGTACTCCATGCCCTCATCATACAAAACAAAGTTCCCTTTGAAACTGGCTCTTTATTACTGTTCTCATTTGGCAACCATCCTTCCACTACCAAGAACTTGCTAATAGACTCTTTCTTCCCATTAACCTATTTGCCCAATTGTGGTTTCACTGTATTCCAAAGTAACAAATTAGTAATATGATGAACTAATTGTCCTAAGATGTTAATGAGATTTTATTTTGTCAATGATTGCGATTATCTTTTCTCCCAAATGTTCCTCTTTTATATATACTTTTATATTTATATTTTGTTTACTTCCAAAAATGTAAGCTCTTTGAAGGCAATGATTGAATCTGGTTTATCCTTAGCATCTAGTACAATATTTGACCCATAATGGGGGAGCTCAATAAATGCTTATTCTTTAACTGTCACTTGCTATATGAGTAATAGTACTAGCTAACATTTACATTACCTATGTAACTCTGAGAAAACCATTTACCTTTTCTCAATATCTGTTTTTTCACCTAGAATATGAAAACATTGGCTATGATGACCTCTAAGGTAGCTCCGTGTTCCAGATCTATGATCCCATGAATTATATCCATTATAGCAAGGAAATTCTGGAAATAATAAGTAGGCATTATATAATTTCTCTTAACTAGACTTTATGTGGTAGTGGAGGTATGGACCTTTTATTTCATCTATGTGAGCACTCTCTAGCCTGAAAATTATCTCTACTAATGCAGTTCAATAATGTATACCTAATTTATTCTTAGAGAATTAGCTGAGGGTGGTGAGTGATGAGAAATCTTACTCATGTTCACAAAGTTAGTATTGGATGAGAATTAAAGCCACATGTTGGGGACTGAATGGCAATATTTCATTTCATTAAACCATAAACACATAAATCAATAAATACATGCTAAATAAACATATGGAAGACATCACAGAGAGTGAATAAAGTTGTTCATTTGTTTCAGTTATGTCCAACTCTTTATGACCTATTTGGGGTTTTCTTGGCAGAGAAACTGGAGCAGTTTGTTTCCTTCTCCAACTCATTTTACAGATGAGGAAACTAAACAAATATGGTTAAGTAATTCAGTGAGCATCTAAGGCTGGTTTTGAACTCAGGTCTTCCTGACTTCAGACCCCAGTCTTTGTATCCACTGGGCCATCTAGTTGCCCCAGTGGATAATGAATTGATCTCAAAGACAAGAGTTGTGTTTAAATCCTATCTCTATCACATACTGATCATGTGAGCTCATAAATCATTTACATTTCTCTTGTCTGAGACTATCCTACAATATTATAAATTGCCTAGAAGTTCGCCGCCTCCATTAGTATAAGAAATTGCACAGGTGGTTCCATCTACCAATGGTATCACACATTTGTGAAAAACAAAACAAAACAAGGCAGAATTGGATTTCCCTTTCCCTCACATTTTATGAAAATGACAACAATGGGTATGTCTTCTTATCTCCTGTATGGCAACAACTACTAATATGATAATATAACTTCTATAATTATTTTTCATTACCTAATAGTGCCATGTTAGAGTGTGAACTTAATAAATACAATTTTGATTATGCTTAATTATCATATTTAACAATAGCTAAATTATTCATAATGACAGTAGCCTGGGTGTATATTAAATGACTACTGCTGGCAGTTTCTAAATATCCAGAAAATAGTGAAAGTGTCATGAATTATTATGTTCCTTTCAAAGTAGAAGAATCGGTTCCAACAGTGGTGAAAAAAAGAACTGGAAGCATGAAAGCAAAGGCCTGTGGTTTATTAGCCTGCTTATTTCAATTAACACTTTCGAGTCACATGAACTACCAGTGATTTTTAAAAATGAACAATATGAGAAAAATAACAATAACCCCCTTTAATATCGTGTTACAAAGCTTACAAAGTGCTTTATATATGTTATCTCATTTTAAATGCACTCCATGTGCCATTAATCAATACTTTAACATGCATTTATTGAGCACTTATTATATACTAGATTGCTAAGAGGTAGGGATATGAAGAAAGGCAAAAACATAATCGTTGTCCTCAAGAAGACTGGAAAATAGCACATATAAAATCAATCTAGTATCTATAGATTTACATAGAAATTTCTGATTTGTAAACATCAAAATGTATGTATTTTTATATCACTAACTATATTAATCAATACATATAAAGGTAGATTTTGATAAATATACTCAGATCAGGGAAAGAGACACAGAGAGAGACAGAGACAGAATTTTCTTGTTAGCAGGGCCTGACAATAAAAAATGAATCATCTCTGTGGGGGATAGCAGTGAAATAGGGGGCTGGCTAAAAGGACTCTGTTACTCCCAAAGGAGCAGTAACTAATCCCCTCTGAGCAATATCATGCCTTGATGCAGTCATGCTTTTTCATCATTAGCCCTCCTACAGCATACAAGACTGAGCTGTCTATTTCCCTGGGCCTCAGCTTGATGTCAGAGCACACACATTTTTCACCTTTCCCTCTCATTGTCAGGAGCTGCAGGCACTGATTTTATATGTCATTCCTTCTTTCAAAACCTGCGTTTCCAAATCTGTAAAATGGAGCCAATATTGATTGTATGACATCAGTTGCCTGTCAGAGATGATTTTAGAAGCAAAATAGAAAATATGTGTAAAGGGTTTTGTAAAGTTTACAGCACTATAAAGAAGCTTATTATTATTAAACAGAAAGATGAGAAAAGACAGAATAAGAAGGATAAAATATAAAATTCATAATTATTTTGGCAAACAAATAGTATTGAGAATCATTTTGTTATAACTATTTTCTAAAGAAAAATATTGTTACTGTGATTACTTTTCTATTGAAATATTGTAACATTTATATATAAATAACATTTCATAGGACATTATACATTTTATAGCATTGTATAATGTACTCAGTATAATGTAGTATTATTACATTTAAACTAATGAAAATGATGATGAGGATGATAACAATAGAAATAATAATCTGGATTTCTGATTTCATTGGCCTACAGAGTTCCAGGAGAAAGAAATAAACCATCATGTACACTATTGCTATGTCTTTGGCAGTTTAGATTTTTTGGAGAGTCATCGGATTCACTGAAGAATTAAATGTCTTGCCTGGAGCCACACAGCCCATCTTGGTCGAAATGTGGCCTTGAACTAACATGTATTTGAGGCTGCTCTCTATCTTCTAGACAATGATTCTTCTTCATGATAGAAATGGCAATGGCAACAACAGATGTTCCCTGTAATTACTACTAATTAAAAGAATCTTTTTTAATTTGTTATCAAAGGACTTGGCCTTCAATTCTGGCTGGACCACTTACTATCTTAGATAAGTCACTTAGCTTTTTTGGCTCTCAATTTTCTCATTTGTGGAAAGAGGGAGTTTGAACTAGGACAGATGACTTCAGTTTTCCCTTCCAAATGTAAACCTTTGATTTGGGAGTTTAATAAAGTCAATGGATTCCAGATAAAATCAAAATATCAAGTCACAAGTTTTAGATTTTCTTGCAGTTCATACAAGAAAAGTATCTGCTTTCTACTCCATCTTAGGAAACCTTACAATTTTTTTCATGAAGTTCAAGGAGCTAAACCTATATATTAGAAGGAAATAAAGTCAGTTCTGTGGGGTGTTCCATTTACCCCAACTTTAATAATAACATAATAATAGCTTTTTATTTTTTTGCTTTTGACTAAATAATTTTAACAGTGATTTAAAATGATCTAACAAAACAGTGAAATTCTCTGTGTAAGCATATTAATAGTTAGGGGATATCAGGTCATAGCAAATGAAAAGCTAGTCTTGAAATTGGGATGACCCCTTCCTCTCATAATATTAGCTATGTGAACATGGGCAAGAAATCTCACATCTCATTGTGCCTAAGCAACTCTTTATGAAAATAAGTTATGGTGTAGTTGCTAATCTATGTCTGTATTAGGGTGATTCCCTACCGAGAGTCCTCAACACCAATAAAATTACAGGTTTTGCCTGAAATATGTTTCTCTGTGCGTATATATATATATGCATTATGTGTGTGTGGATATGCATTTATAGACATATATGTATGTGTGTGTTCCAAATAAAGGCAGCAGGCTGACTTTTGTCAGCAGCTAGCTTGGTTATTGGTTAAATAAAATATTGTTTTATGTTACATAGTGGCTTGTGACCCAAGGAGTCAATTGTATACTTGCAGACAATTTTCTGGAGTTCAGCTTTATGAACTCAAATACAAGTCACTTTCAACCCAAACCCGAGGACTGAAATCATTTTTTTATTTAGCCAATATAAGCCAAGCTTATGAATTTACCTTTTTTTTAGTTGATTTATGCTGAAGGATGGGGTGAAATGCCCCTAGCATTCTTATCTGTAGGAACAAAATGGCTTCGTGAATAGAGAACAGGGTTTGGAGTTAGGAAAACCTGAATTTCAAAATCCATATTGGACACTTATAAGCTGTGTGACTCTAAGCAAGAGACAAACTTTGTGAGGCCAACTTCCACATTTATGAAAGGAGGAAATTGCACTGGGTTTTGTCTGAAGTCCTCTTGAGGTCCAGATCCATGATTCCATGACCTTAATGTTCTCTGGAAGTTTTATATGGCTCATTTACTAAGTTGCAGATGGGTTGTGAATGTATTTACTGGGCTCCTTAAGGCTATTAAGAACAAAGCTTTTCAACTTGAAGGGGTCTCATGTATTAGCATCTTACACATGACTTTACTGAAGCCCAAAGAAGTAAAAATAACATATCAATTACAAATAATAAGTAACTGAACCCGTATTTGGATCTAGACACAGACTCCAAATCCAATGCCATCACCATCGGACCAAGTTTACCCCATTCACCTTTAAGAATCCCTCACACTGATCCTATGTGTATAATTAGTCAATTAATTCTTTTACAAGTTTGCTTTTTTTGGCTGTTATATTTTATGGGCTCTTTGAGGTTAGAGGATCAAAAAATGTATATCCTTATTAATATTTACTCTTTTTTAGTTAGCTAATTAGATATTTAGTTCATCCACTAGTTATTTTTGTGAAGCTTCCCAGCACTTCTTGCTTGAAATGAGCAAGACAGAGGAGCTTTATATTCTCCTCTCTCTAATTCCACTTTCCTTGTGCCTTTCTATCTACAACGCATTTACCAATTCCACTAGCTTTCCGGGGAGTGTAATGACTTTCCCTGTACTCTCTTGAAAATATATCCCCACAAATCAAGAAGAAGCAGATTCAGACTAAGTGGCTGAGAAGATTTACATTCCATTGCTAACCCAGTTATTACTCTGCTGAAACCCCCCTGGCATCAATATCATGGATCCCTCAACCTCTGCAGCAAGCACCATTTTTCTTCCCAACCTCATTGGCTCCCAACTTTCTGCTTGACCTTTTACAATCTGCGTGAGGCAGAACTTCATTACAACCTTTTAATGATGCACAAATGGCACACAACACCAAGGTCATAGGCAATCCCAAGGGAGAACTTTTCTACCACCAGTAGAATAGCGAGGAAGCCCTCATTTAAAAAGACAGAGTCACAGTATAGGGAAATCAGGCCTTAGCATTCCTCTACGACCCCAAGGGCAGAGAACACAAAACAATGACAATATGATAAGTCGAGAAGCTACCCTCAAAAAAACTCGTTCCAAGGGGGGAAGAATACTGATTTCCAGAGCTACGCAGAACAAGGATGGGCTAAATGAATTCTTCAGAGTCCAAGTTCAGTGTCAAAAGGATAATGGCTTGATGATCCAACCCTATATAATTTCTCCAATTCATGCAAGCTCATGAGGTCAAGACTTTATATATATGTTTTGCTGTCTAACTAAACTTTCTGTAGTATCATTAAATTTCTTTTTAATGTATTGTTGGAGAAAGGGGATAGCACACGCTTACAGCTTACAAAGGTCATCAGCTATTAAGGGCCTTCATAAGATTATCAGGCTAAAAATAGATGCTCCAAATAAGGTTATCAGTGGGAGACAGGAGTTGAAGGGAAGTAAAGGGGCAAAGCAACATACCATGGTAGCCTGACTGGAAAACCTTCCCAAATAAATGGCTAGTGGTTGGAGGATAGGAACCTAAAGATAGCCTCTGAATTGGATTCCAAATTCCATCAACTACATATTGGTTAATGACTAGTCAAACCCTCTCATTTTTTTAGATAAAATAGGTATATATCTCAAGGTCACACAGCTGGTAAGTACAAGAAGAAGGACTTAAACCAGTTCTTCCTGATTCCAGGTCAAATACTCTGGCAACTACAACATTTACTGTCTTTTTCTCAAAGAGGCTCAAATTTTTCAAAAAAGCATTTGACTTGATGTATTTCTCAGTAAAGAACTCGAATTAATAATGGTAAATGCCTATTCACCTCAACTGAATAACAAAATATGCACATAAATATATAAATATAGAGTAAACATAATGTAATTTCAGGGAAATGATATGGGTCACTTGGGGGCATCAGGGAAAATACCATGGAGGAAGTAGGATCAGAGTTATACTTTAATAGATTCTAGGGATTTAGAGATTCACACAAAGAGGGAAAATCCCCATGATTTCTAATTGCTTCCAAGATAAAATCTAAAATCTTCTGGTATATAATGCCCATCATAACCAGGTCCCTTCTTAGATTTACAAACTTGTTACATATTAATCCCCTTCATAGACTCTGAAATTCAGTTACATTGACCTCTTTACTCTTCCTCTTGATGAGGAGATGAAAAAATTCCTATCCCCTGACTAAGCGTTCTCATTGGTTAACCCCCATACCCAGTATCCTCTGTTTCACAGATTCCTTGGACTCCTTCATTCTCAACTAAATTGTCACCTTTTTCAAGAAAGCTTGCAATACCCCTTAATTTTAGTGTCTTTTTTATGAGCCTTCCTAGTCTCCCTTAATTTTACCATCTTTTGCTGAGTCTATCCCTAGTTTGCCTGTAATATATCATTTTTGTACATACTTGTTCGCATGTTGTCTCCTGTATTAGACTGTAAGCCTCTTGAAAACAAGGATTTTGTCTCCTTAAGAATATTTATTAATTGTCTTTTCAATTTGTGGAACAAAACAAGCATTTCCATAATAGAGTATAATAATAAGTTGATTGACCATGAAACTGAAAATCGATCATATGCAACTCGTATTACTTGACATTCCATTTTTCTTTCTATTTCTACAACTTAAATTGGAACCTCACTCAATTCTCAAGAAATACTAGTTGCTGTGACTGGACTTGAGAGCATTTAAGACATGAAGCAATAACTGTATCTAGGCAAAAAAAAAAGTGATGGAAAGTTATAAAGAGGAAGGAGATCCACATAGCTGGAATGCAAAAGTGGATGAAAATGCAATAATGTGAAGTCAATTTAGCAAAAGAAATAGTATTTATTGGGAAGGTGTTTAAATTTCACTCAGAGAAGTCAATATTTTACCCCAGAGAAAGCAGGAAATCACTGAAACTTCTTGATCAGAGGAGTGAATTTCTCAGACATATCAACTGAAAAGATAAGGTGCTATGTTTTCTTTGTTCTTGGTGGGAAATTCTATTGAAATATTATTAGCTACAGAAAGTTGATAGAATGAAAGCAATTAGGATCACAGTGGTTAAAGCACTGAGCTAGATTCTGGAAAGCCTGAGTTCAAATGCAGCCTGAAATACTTATTAGCTATCTTGCCTTCAACAAATCATGTTCCTTCTGTCTGCCTCAGTTTCCTAACCTATAAAGTAGGGAGTAGTACTTATATCCTAGTATGGTTATGAAAATATGATGAGATAATCTGTCAAGTTCTTTGCAAATCTTAAAGTACTGTTTAATACTTACTGTTGTTATATTCATTATGAAACTACATTTACATGATGACTAAAGCTAAAAAAAAAAGATATTGTAGTAAAAGAGTTTCACTTCTAAATTAGTGTCATGGTATAGATCTTGAGTCTAACTTTATAGGGTCATTCTAATATTTTATAATTGATTTGCCAGGTATTTTGGCTGCCTTCCCTTTGTCACTTCAGCCACAGGCATTATGTGACATTATTTTACTGTCCCTTGCCCTTGAAGTCAATGTTATGGAAAGGATTCTTGGCTTTGTTGGGTTGCCTCACTAGGTCAGCCCCAGGAATTGATTAAGGATGGTACAACTTCTGCTCCCAGTACCTCCCCCTGGGGCTCCAAGGCACACACAGTGCCATGGCTGGCAGGATTCCATTGATGAGCACAGATGGGGAATAATCTATGTGCCCAGAAAACAGTAGGCATATTGTGAGAACTCAAAAAAAAAAAAAGTACTGATCAACAACAGGAAAGAGTTCAGATTCTCTCTATATACAGTTGTCACCAACATCTGTGAACATATTTATGTTTGATTACTAAAATTTCATCATCAAACTTGCTGAAATGAATAGAAATAAAAGTTGGTATAAACCTATTTGAGATTTTTTACCTATGGGCATTTCTCACTCCAAGTGGATGGAGAATTACTTTCTATTTCTCTATAGTAGATTTCTCAGTGTGTTATAAAGCTTTGAAATTCCAAACAAAAGAAAAGGAAGAGAGGAATGACATTTTCTTTCTTGTAGACCTAAACCAGGTATCAGAGACATTCATTGATCCTATGAAAGATGATGCAGATTTTTGGTAATATTTTCTTTCAGAAAAATATTAAAAATGCATTATAGGAAGTCATAAAAACCACTATACTATGGCTTTGGATGCCTTTAAGACAAAATACTCACTCAACACTCAGAGTCAAATAATTGCAGAACTAAAAGGGCTCTCAGAAGCAGTCTTGTCCAACCTATGTCTGTATACAGAATCACTCACAAATTGTTCTCCAGCATTTGTTTTTATACAGCTGATCAAAAAGTCAAAGTCTTTTCCCAGATCTGCTTCCAAAACTTTGGATTTTGTTATCATTCTTTATCTTTCTTCTCCCGTTGTACAATCCCTCTACCTTTATAGTAAACTTCTCTCATTAGTAATTTCTTCTTGGTACTTCCATTATGGTGAGAGGCCCATATAAATCATCCTTCATTTCTCTCCCATCTCACTTTCTGATTGTCCAAACTTCACTCCACTCCACTGACCTTTGTTTAAATTTAGAATAGATTAGAAATATGAACGTGAAGGGAAGAATAGGGGAATTTAGAAAATTTAAAAAAAAAACATCCAATTTTTATTAATAATTCTATATCATGTGCAAAGCAGTTTTCAGGTTTGTGTTTGATTTTGTGATATGTAACAATTTATCCCCCCAATAGCTGAAATAAAGATAAAGATGCCATACATGTCCAATCTATGAAATATAGAAGCTAAGACAGAGAGCTAATACAGTGAAGACCTTGACATATTGGATCACTGGGATGAATCTAACAAGATGAAATTCAATAGAGACAAATATAAATTAGTATACTTCTCAGTGTCCCATGATGGGAAAACTTAAAAGCATAATGGAAAAAAGAGGTTCTGGTAGATTGCAAACTCAAAAGAAATCAACAGTGTGATATGGCAACAATCCCTCAAGTAATACACCTTTTTAAAGTACCTGCTATCTGCTAAATTCTGGGGATACACACATTAAAATGACTCAGTTTCTGACCTCAAGTATAATCTATTTTAGGGTCAGGTGGAGATGATAAGTATATATACATAAATGAGTTTTTATGGAATATATCATAAATTCAGGGTAGTTTCAGGAGGGGTTTCCCAGAAGAGATGGAGCTAGAAAGGACTTCATTAAAAAGGCAGAATTTATGATGATTCTTGAAAGAAACCAGAGATTCCAATAGATAAAAGTGGGGTGGTAAGCCTGGCAGATAATTGTTCAGTTATTTCAGTTGTACTCTTTGTGATCCTATTTTGGGTTTTCCTGGCAAAAATACTAGAGTAATTTGCCATTTCTGTATCCAGCTCATTTATACAGATAAGAAAGAGTAAAATAACACAAGAATAATTTAAGATACTTGCTCAGGGTTACACTACTAGTAAGTGCCTGATGAGATCAGATTTGAATCCTGCAGTTATGGCATATTTAACATATGTTATTTTCCTTCTATGAACTAACTTCATAATGATTTCTTTTAGTTTACACCCAAGACTTTCTCTGACTCTCTTTTTACATTATACAATTGAATGGATTTAAGTTATCCAGTAACGTAAATGATTCCTCTGCTCCCATGTGCTATATCTAATGTGGAATCAGTAAGCATCATCACAATTTGAGGTGAGGTAATGTCACAGATAAAGTCAGAGACACTTGGTCATGGATAATTATGCCTTTGATGAATCCTTTGAATTTAATAGCAAAATTTCTAAGAAGACTCCTTTCTGTTCCACATCTCTTTCCACATTGCCAAGCTTTTATTTTGTTTTTCATTTCAGTCCCAGTACTATTCTAATCACACATGAAATATATGAGTTCCACCCAAGAAACCCTGGCTAACAAGTCAGATTCCACCTGCTGATATTAAATGATAACATTATTTCCTCAGGACCATAATTAGCCCAACCTTGTTTAATTATCAAAGAACCATATACTTCCTCCTTCTATCGTCTTCCCCTATAAAAATGCCTTAATAGAGCAACACCTCTAAATTTTGTGGAAAAAAAATACCTAAGTTATGGGTTATTCCTCTTCTACTCTAATTACAATTTAAGACCAATTTAAAACTAATTAAGTTCCTGGTTCCCCCCCACACACTTCAGTCCACCATTAATAGGCTCTAAATTTAAAAAAATATGAGAAGCTGTGGAACATCAATCTACAGTCACAATACTTTCAGTAGAGTTGTCATGAAATTATAGAAGGATAACAAAATGATTGCATGTAATTAGGCAGGAGAAAAATAGGATCCAGCTCAAAATGTCAATCAACAAGTAATTAATCTTAATGTAGGTAAATGAAAAAAAAAAAATGTGGTTTAAGAGCCATCTTATAGAAAACTGTATTTCTAAAAGGGATACAAATATTCAGATAGAAGTTGGAAACCCTTTTTATTAATTTGATCAAGCATATGTTTACCATAATAAATAACCAGATTTCTTGCTTTGTGAAATTTGCCTGAAAAGAGAATTATTTTCTTAAGTCTGAAATATATCACCTGAATTTGCAATCAATGGAGAGATTTCATCTTTCTTGTTTTGAAATGATTCAGGAGAGAGCAATAAGACGGGGAAGGCAGTTTATCTTTGAGTGGAGCTTATAATAACCCTCAACTGATTTTGAGCCAGTATTCATGGATGAGCATCAGAGAGTTTCTCTAAAGTTGAACTCTGCCCTGGATCTTCTATCATAGAAAAAGAGAGAAAAGCACTGAAGTAAGGTTCAGGATTGGCTAACATTTTAAAAAGATCTAGAATAGGAAAAAAGGATTGGAAAAACAACTATTTCTGTTTGATGCAAGGACATAAGAATGATAATATTTTGCTATTAAATATACATCAGTAGTGAGTAAAAATGTTAACATTCCAACCCCAGAAAAATAATAAAGAAATAAGCTAAGCTGATAGCTGGAACTCCAGGCCATGTCATTAACAGCTCCTTCATTCAACAGCACACCTGCACTTTTCTATATTGGCCCTCAAACACATGGACATAATGGTAGTTTTGGAGAAGAATAGCCTCATACTAAAATGTAAGCTTCGTGGGGAGTACAGATGTTTTAATTTTTATCTTTTAACCTTCAGAACCTAGTATAGTACCTAGCATATGATAGATAGATAGATAGATAGATAGATAGATAGATAGATAGATAGATAGATAGATGGATGAATGGATGGATGAATGGATGGATGAGAAGGAAGGAAAGAAGAATGGAAGGAAGGAAGGAAAGAAGGAAGGAAGGAAGGAAGGAAGGAAGGAAGGAAGGAAGGAAGGAAGGAAGGAAGGAAGGAAAGGAAAGGAAGAAACAAAGGAAATATACATACACAAGTAGGCAAATGATAAAAAAAGAATTAGAGAGAGATGGATGATAAGGAGATGAGAGGAAGATAATGAATGACAGACAAATACATAATGTATTGAAATACATACTGTAGAAAGATAGCTAGTTATACATGCTAGATAGACAGATAGTATATATTTACTATGTATCAAGCAGTAATTAGAATTGATGATATAAGTGAAAATAAACAAGATAATGAAGATAGAATTGCTTTGCTTGTTTGTTTATTTGGTTTGGTTTGTTTAGGTTTTTTAAGAGCTAGAGGGTAAAGGGAGCAGAGTTTTCATGTTGGACTCCATATAAGTGAAATGGAAACTTGATCACCCTGAGAGCATAGGAGAACTATAAGCTGTAGTCAAAAACTGGTTTATCTTCATATATGAAACTATTAGTAAGTTGTAGCATACTTTTTCAAAACTTGTTAAATTGTTGGACTCAATGTCATTAATATTAACTTGAAACAAGATCTCTGGGGGAATATACCTAGGCTCAGTGATTAGACAGCTATTTATAATTTTTATCAATGTCTTAGATAAAGCCATGGATGAAATGTTTATCAAAATTGAGAAAGTAGTTATCAAGTTGAACATTTGAGCTAAATTAGTAAGCAACAGAATCAAGGACAAAATAATCTTAAGAAACTGTAAAGGTAGATCAAATCTAATATAATCTCCATGAGTGCACAGTCTTTTACTTCAATTCAAAAAATTCATTTCAATAAATGTAAGACGTGTGTACAAAAATTCATCTGAAGAAAAGAGTGAAGGGTATTAGTCAACTGTAAGGTAAATATGAATCTGCAATTTGCTATGGGAACAACAATAAAAAAAACATTGAAATTTTATGTTATTTTAATTGATGCCTCATATTCATGGAGAAGGAAATAGATAATATCTGTTATACTCTGTTTGAGTTAAATAATTATTTTAAGCATTGTATTTTATTCTTGGTGCTACATTTTAGGAAGATGATGATAAGCCATAGAGTTTGCAGAAAAGGGCAAACTGGTGAAAGGCCTCAACATTGAACATTGAACATTGCTCAATATTGAAGATCATTTGAAGGAAATAGAGTCATTTAGGCAGGAGAAGACTAAGTAGTAACATGATCCCATATTAAACTGATTGGCCACAGAAGGAAAGATACTCAGTAACTTAACATTTATTAAGCATCTATGATGCACCAGGTACTAAGTACTAAGTACTGGGGATAGAATAGAAGCAAAAGACAGTCCCATCCTGATGCAATTTACAAAAAAAGCAAATACAGTCCTGATAGAAAGAAACACAAAATTAAAAGGGCAAAAGATTTATACTATCTGAAGAAAAAAACAGTATACTTTTTAAAAATTAGAAAAATGGAATGGAGATTTCCCTCTCTAAAGGTCTTGAGGCAAGGGCAGGGTGACTACTTTTGGAATGGAGAACAATCTAGGACATTTCTATTTTAGTTTGGGGATTGAGTATATGATCTTAGAAATCCTAGTTTGAGATCCTAGAATTCTGTGAATCACAGCTTAAGTTTGGAAGCTCATCTCCCAAAATCCAAATATACAAGAAGGCTTCAGAAACTGTAACATAATGAAGATTTAATTTGAATTCATTAGCTCTTCCCTAGCATCCTTGCTAATTACTGTGTATTCTGTGTATCTGTGCCAATGGCAGAACCATCTCTGGAAGGCTCCTGTGAATGTTGATCACTTTCAGGTTTGTCTTGGGTCATGAGAGAACCCAAGTTGTTAATTATGAATAAATCCCTAGTCTGGAGCTTGGAATGCTATTCAATCAAAACAAAATTCTTTTAAATACAAAGACTTAAGCAATGCTTTTATTTCTACTCTCTGACAACTGGAGAGATCATGAGAGGGAGAGAGGCTGACAACCACAAAGGAAAAGAAGGACAGAAGTATGGAAATAAAGAGAAAATGGGGAGAGAAGAGGAGGGAGAAGGAATCAAAAGGAAGATGGATAAAGGTCAGGTTGGTTTGGAAGAAGGCAGAGTTCTCAAGAGAGGAAGGTGGGGAGGTTGGAAAGGGAAGAAAACAAGCATTTACATAGCACCTATTACATGGCAGACACTGTACATATCACTACAAAAATTTTCTCTCATCAGATTCTTCCAGAACCCTGCACAGAAGGTACTATTATTATCTTAATTTTTCAGTTAAGGAAATTGAGGAAAGCAGAGCTTGCTCAAGATCACAAATCAATAAGTACCTAAGGCTGAATTTGAACTCAAGTCTTTCCAAGTTTAGTACTCCATTCATTGCACCACCTGGCTGCCTCACATGGGATAAACACAGGAAAAAAAAGAATAATGAAGATGAACTAGATCTGTAATTATTACATTAACTATTGATAGACAAATTCTATTCACTTATCATTTGCATTAAATACATCTCCTCCCCCCATCCTCCTTCATGTAAATACATTAAGGAACTTCATTAGGAAAACCAATATCAAGCTGAAATGACATCAAGCTACTAAGAATATCCTGAGAATCAGATTAACAAAGATAAAAGAATGATAGCTTCATAGAAGTTAAAGTATAAACAACTGTAGATATCAGCTAGTTCATATTCATTTTATAGATATGGAAAATTAAGACAAGAACATTCAAGAGAGTTTCTTAATGACATCTAGATAGTGAGAATCCAGATTTGAAAGGGGGTTTCCTGTCTCTGAATACAGCACTCTAAGAATTGATTGAGATGTGAAGAATTTTGTCAGTCCTTTAGTCCAAGCTTTGGGTTACTAGTTGTGTGCCTTGTGGAAAAATAGTCTTCATTTCTTTGAAGGCTGCCTTCTTATTTGGGGGCATGGTGTGGTTGATGCTTGAATTCACTTGGATTCACCCTATTGTTACCTTATGTCTATCATATCTATATTACTATTTATGTCTATATCTGTTGGGGATACATAGAGAAGACCTAAATTTCATCAGTATAGAAATTTCCACTGTAGAAACTCTCTCAAGAATATAAGTTGATAGTTCTTCTTACAGAGGCCTAGAAAGTTGCCTTTAGGATTAAGGGACTAAGTTATTGCTTCATTATTCTCTTTAGTTCTTGTCAAAAGCAGGGCTCGAATTGTAGTCTTTCTGATTCTGTAAGCAGTCTTCTTTCTATCTATCACACTCACTGTCCTCTATCCACAATTCTACTGTGGTCACGTCATTGTTTTCAGTTGTTTCAGTCACATCCAACTCTTCATGACCCAATTTGGAGTTTTCTTGGGAAAGACACTAGAATCATTTGCCATTTTTTTTCTCCAATTCTTTTTTTTTTTTTAAACAGATTAGGAAACTGAAACAGATTGGAGTAAGTGATTTTCCTAGGGTCACCCAATTAGAAAATGCCTAAGGCTAGATTTGAATTTAGGAAGATGAATCTTCATGACTCCAAGCCTGGCCCTCCATCCACTGTGCCATCTAGTAGTGTAGACATTATTGATTAAAAAATATTTTATGAACAACTAAAATAATTTGAGTTATAAAGGAAACCAGATGTAAGGATTTTTTAAAAAGATGATAAACACTTATTCTACTGAATTAATCACTAAACAAGCATTTAACGAGAGTCTGCTATACCACAGGTATTATACTAAGAACTGGGGATACAAAGTTATAAGTGAAATAATCTCTGTTCAGAAGGCACTTACATTATAATAGGGATATAAAAATGACATATTTAGACATAAGCATCTAAGACGTAAACCTAAGTTATTCTTCCTAGTAGCTTTGTTTGAGAGGATGGGGAATGAGAAAGATCTCCAGTATTTGGCAGTTAAGCTGAGCTATTAAAGCTAACCAGAAATTCCATTTATGGAAGGAAGAGGAATAGTTTTCTAGTCATTAGGGACAACCAGTGCAAAAAAATGGATTTGGAAGATAGAACATCAGAACAGGAAAAAGGTTTTAAAAAACACTTTGCTCACAACAAACTTAGAAATGCCTAGATCAATATTCCTCCTTTTCGGATGTTCTAACTGATACCCAAAGTTAAAATGATCCGAGCTAGACTCTTAGATCCAGAGCTCTGTTGGTGCCATATTCAATTCCAATGTCCCTTCTGCAGCACCAGGCAGGTGTGCCCCTTCTGATACATTGAAATTATTATGGAACATTCCCTTCTATGAGAAAATTAGGAATGTTGTGATGATCATAAACACAAATTATTTTCACCTGGCATATTCCTAACAGACTGAGCCTTGATGAGTTAGCTACTAACCACTTCTTTCCTTGCACCTATTTTACTAGAAGTCTTCATTAGTGCCAGAACTGCTTTTACTTGCACAAAGTCTGTCTACATTGGGGAGAAATAATCTCTATTGATTCGGCCAAAATTTAGAATCTTATTAGAAGAGCATCGATTCTGAGTTTTCTTGTCAAATTTGTAGCAGTGAAAATCCCAGAATTCTTTGGCATTAGTGTCAGCTATCAGAACAGTAATAGTAAACATCCCCTAATAGAAGCACCTAATTATCTCACCTTGTTCTGCTTAAAGAACAATAAAGCCCGAGATAAACAAATAAAATGGGGAATTATTGTCTTCTAAGCTCCAGAGTACATTTATTTGGTTAATTTCACTGTTTGTTACATACATACATACACACACACACATATGAACTATGTATATATGAGAACGTGTGTATAACTATAAACATAAGCACATTATTACAGTTGTCCTTAAAGAAGTGTTCCCTGGGCATTTCAATCTACATACACACATGCATATTTCAATGAATCCTTCATTCAGTTGATGTGTCATTCTTCCAATGATTCAGATAATAATCCAGCCATATCTCCTAATCTTTAGTGACTCATCTACATTTTCCCCACACAGTTTCTCCAGGAAGTCTCCCCAAATATGTGGGAAACTTTGTTCATGCTTTCTTGACAGCATGATACCAGCAAACTAGGAATGCACAGCTAAGGACTCTTGCTCACTTTCGCCATCTCTTGCCCTTCTTTTTTATTGTTCACACAAAGTGACTGATGCTATCTTCTTCATTTTAATGTGCATTTCCAAATATCTATAACAGACATGTGTACATATAGATATATGTTTATCTATATACCCAACAATACATGCATAGAACAAAGAAAAGTAGAAAAACAAAGGCAAAAAGAGAAAGGGGCATGTGCAGTGTTGATTCCAGAATCAGTATGAATTAAGTTTAAGAACTGTATTTAACACATACTGATGCAGAGACCTCAAACAAATCACTAAAATTCTCACAGTCCTAGGTATTCACCTTAAATCTCATAATCTCATCCTGACCCTAACTCTCTGAGACAATTTGTTGCCTGAGAAGTTGTTAAGCTACCTGATAGAGAGATTTCCCTTATTTGGAGTTCCTTAAGCTAATAAAACCATGGATTTCAATAAGAAGCATAGATTCGATATTCCCTTAACCTTTGGGTTTTCTCTCTTCCCTATCTCTGTATATAGATACCTATGTCTTTCCATAGATATAGATGTCTATATGTATCTATAGATGTCATTATAGCCATATTTCTATATGGATATTTGTTTGGATCTACAATGTATAATATGTAAGTATATATGTATATATATATAATATATAAATTTGCATGTATGACTACACATATATGTTTATAATATATACAAATATAATTATGTATATAAATATATGAATAAAATATAATTACAAATTATATTTATAAAATATTTTATGTATATATTTATTTATATATACATATTTATAAAATTATATTATTATAATTTTAAATTATAAATTATTGTATTATAATTATAAAATATAATTACAAAAGTATTTGCATACATGTACCATATATGTATGCATATGCATATAATATATGTACCTAATAAGAGAATATAAGATTCACACAAGATAGGCAGCAATGAATGTTTGTAGTTTTCATTATTGTGGGAATAACAGTTAACTAGATGATAGATAGCTCCATTGTTATTGTAATCTCTATTTATATCTCCATTCATCTATCTATCCATCCATCCATCCATCTATCCATCTATCTTAACATAAAATGTTCACAAGTTACAATGTATATTGTAACAAAATGTGCTTTTCAGGAGGCACCTAGATGGCTCAGTGGATAGATCATTATCCCTAAAGTCCAAAGGACCAGAGTTCAAATATAACTTCAGACACTTAACCTTCTAGCTGTATAAATCTGGGTAAATCACTTGACCACAATTCCCTTGTAAAAAAAAAAATCTTTAAAATGTGCTTTTGATTTATAATAGTTCAGAAAAAGACCAAACCCAAATAATCTATTCTTCATGGTTTTCCTATACATTGTGCTTACTTAGCATAATTTCGTTAATCTCAAATTTTGTCTTGTTTTGGTAAAGACAAAAAATGTCTAATTTTTCCTGCTACCCCTCTAAAGACGCTTCCAACTAGGAAAAAAAAATAAAATTCTGAGAATCATAATGTAAAAGAATAAGCTTTCCAAAATGGAGGATTGCTTTTGATTCACTACTTCTACCATTCTAAGGATTAAAAATTTCTCCTGGGTGTGTGCTATTTCTGTCTTCCCCTTGGAAAGTATCCCCACTTGAGATACTAGCAGTGAAGGGGAGAGCACACTCTCAGGTACATCTTAATATGTTCAATGCTGCAAGTAAAAGGAGACATTGACATCTCACTGTGGTTCGGCTTGGGGGTTTTCAGCCTGGAGCTAAATGTTAAAGCAGATTATGCTAAATGAATAACTCAATTTCTGTACTCAAAGGAGAGGTCCCTTTCCCAGGCACAGGGAAGTGGAAAACCCATGTGCCTATGGCTGTCATCTCTTTTCAGCTGTATTCAGTAAGAGCAAATCTGTGCTAGGATGAACGGAAAATAGGAGCTAACAAAAATGCAGGTGGATGTTTAGTTATCAGACAAATTTCCTTCAGTTGCAGAATGGACCCAATGATAAAGTAATTTGGTTTCCTGATATGTCCAGAGTTTCCAGAGGTTTTAGATATGGAAGATAATATATGATCCAAGATCCAAAGCCTGAAGGGATGTCCAGAGCCCATCTAGTCCGGAATTCTCATTTTTTTGGCAGATAGGGAAACTGAGGCTGAGAGTTCAAATAGTTGGTTTAAGATTACACAAGCAGTAAGTATCAGCCCTGGGAACTGAAGTGAGGTCCTTTGGACCATATTGTTTCCTCAGTAGAAGAAATACCAACATTTAAGAACAACAATCTCTAGAGCATTGAGTCTGGAGTCAGAAATGACTGAGTTCAAATACAATTTCATACCCTAGCTGTATGCCTTCAGTAAAATGGGAACAATAATAATAATAATAATAACAATGATAATAGCATTCCCCAAGGTTGTTGGAAGGATCAAATGAGATAATTGCAATGCACTTAGCAGAGTATTT
Organism: Sminthopsis crassicaudata; assembly: GCF_048593235.1. NCBI lineage: Eukaryota > Metazoa > Chordata > Mammalia > Dasyuromorphia > Dasyuridae > Sminthopsis > Sminthopsis crassicaudata. The sequence continues at coordinate 31,637,631 of NC_133619.1, read as the reverse complement.
GGCACATAGTAAGTACTGTGTAATGTTAGCTATTAGCTATTATTCTTTTCTGGTCTCAAATCCTCATTGTAAAGAGTCAACTGAGATCTAGAGAATAGTTTTGCATTTTATTCTTTTGATTCCTGCCAATTTTTTAATTATTTGTTTTCCAAGAGGGGAAAAAAAATCTCTTTTGTTTCTCACTCAATCATATTATTTTTGTCCATTGCTTCATTACCTTGGTTTCTATGACCTATACTGGTTTAGAGCTTACTCAGCCCCATCATTTTCCTTTACCCCCTGTAGTATCTTCCCTACATCATGTGGAGTATAATGGCCAGCTCAGCTCATTAGACAAGTTGACATTCACACCACACTCCCCCTTGGGGCAGCAGCCTATGCAGGGAAAGCTTATTTTCTTATTGGCTCAGAAGAAAACCAGAGTGATAGAGGATGAAGTATATCTAGTATGTATTTAAAGGACCAAGGATGTTGAAATGAAATGAAATTCTCTTTTTCAGACTCTAATATCAAACTACTCTATGCCACATCCTTAGCAGATGTTCAGATTACATTCAAAAATGAGATCGTTCCTGACCTCAAGAAGTTTGCATTTTATTTGTGGAAAATGTTAAGCAATTGATTGGGCAGTCCATTGAATTAGTGTAATAGTACATGAAGCTTGTATAGGAAATGAGAATAAATACTGGGCTGGAATCATAACCGAATAAAAGGAGTAGATCAGATTGCATTTGGAAAATCGTGTAGTGCTTTTAATAATCCCAACTTGCTCACTGACCCCAATGCTCATCTTATTTTTTTTTTAACACCATTATTTTTCTAGGGATATTATATAACTGAAGTGAGGAACATGAGCGTCTCAGAAGAAGCCCAAGACTGAGTGACTCAGAGAAGAATGCTGAGAAACATGGTGAGCATAAGCAGGTTATCGCATATAATGGCATTGATGGGGACAGGAAGTGGTACAAATCCTAAAGATGATTGGTTACCATGAAAAAAGAGGGAGTGTTTAATCATGTAGTAAGAGTAAGTCACAATAGATGAATAGTTCAAGAGCTGTATTACTATACACAAAATATCAAAAGTCCTGGAGAAAAGATTGCATTGAGTTCTTTGTACCATGAAGAAGGTTATATGTACCTATTAATCAATTGATCACAAGGCAATTCTGTACACTCATGATAGAAAATAATATCCACATTCAGAGAAAAAAACTGATAGTCTGAATGCAGATCAAAGTAGATTGTAGTTACTTTTTTCTTTTGTTCTGTTTCATCTTTCCTAAGAGGAGTAATGTAGAACTTTTTACATGATTGCACAGGTATAACTTAGATTACTTGTCTTCTTTGGAGAGGGAGAGGGGAGGAAAGAAGGAGAAAACTTTGCAACTCAAATCTTTCAAAAAATGAATGTTGAAAATTGTCTTTAAATGTAATTGGAAAAAAAATTATTAATTTTAAAAGATCCAAAATCATTAAGCACCTACTGCTCTGCTTTGTGCAAAGTTCTTACAATAAATAATGAGGGTTAAATAGTGTCTATTCTTAAGTGGTATCCTGGATAGAATAATCAATTTGCAATCCAGAAGAACTGAGTTCAAATCTAGTTTTACATCCTTACTACCTATACGATCTTACATCACTTAATCTCTGTCTCAATCTCCTCATTCATAAACTGAAGAAAATATTAGCACCTTTTCATGGATTTTTGTGAAGATCCAATGGGATAATATTCATAAAGTACTTTGCAAACTTTTCAACACCACATAAATATTAGCTAATATTACTTTCTTCTTAATTTCAGATATCCCAGAGTCTTTCAACTGAGATTAAAATGATATAATCCAATATGACTCACCATCTTGATGACTCTGCTCTGAATGCTTTCCATCTTAACAATGTTTTTCTCCTAAAAATGGTCCCCCAAATTGTCTTCCATGTTAAGTAATGTCCTTCTTTTCTTACTTAACCATAATCCCGATCGATTATGTAAAGACAAGTGTTTATTAATCATCTACAATCTTCTAGCCACTGTGTTGGGTCCAATTACTGGAGACCTGCCAAATACTGTCAGTTCTCTGCCCACCAGAGCTACCCACTCTTTACTATTTAAAAGGTTTTCCTAGTTGTTCTCCACAGTACCCACATCACTCCTACCAACCTCACCTCCCCCTTCAAAGAAGTACAACAACAACATTAGCAACAAACCTCAACAGCCAAAGCCAAAACAAATCAAAGCTAAAACCAAACAAACTGTTCCTACTGTTCTTGGTAGTTCTCAGTCTGGAATAAGATTCCTTATAGCCCTGAGATCTCCCCCAAAACCCCTGCCCACTTTATCTTTAGCTTTTTCTTACTACCACCACTACAATCAATAATTCAAGGTCTCTCGACTTCATATTACTGCCTAGAATTCTCCCCAAAAGAAGGAGAATTCCATCTGTTCCTTCTTGTTCACTGGCATTTAAATATTTCCAATTTCCCAGGTATCAACTAGCTTACATCCACTCCACTTAACTACAGTAGCTTTACTTAGTTTTACCAGCCTATGACCTCACTTCAAGGCCTTTCTCCGCCATTCCTTTCAAACTGAGGATCCAAGAACATTAATTGAAGACCTTCTCTCTTTTCACTGGTAGAAACATAGCATCCATTTATTGCTATTATGAAACTGCCTGTACCTTGAAGCAATCAATAGATCATCATTTATTTAGTGCCTTCTAAGTGTAAAGCTCTGAACTAAGATCTAGGATCTTGTTTTTGACATATTTTTTGGTGCAAATATTTTTCCCCCATGAAGTTCTCTTTTTCTCAAAAACCTCCATTGGCTCCCTATAACATGTATGATTAAATATATAGCTTTCCAGCATTCAGAATGTCATGACTTAGCCCTTTCCTTTTTTACCAGGTGTCTTCCTTGTTACTTTGATCCCTGGATTCCACAATTTATCTATGTTGGTTTATTTACTACCCTTTATTCTATTTCTGCTCTCCATGATTTTTGCAGTAGTTGCCCCCAAAGTTTAGAATACTCTCTTTCCTTTTGCTTTCTTAAAGATTCAATTCACATCCCACCTGTTGAAGAACAGCTTTCCTAGTTCTTCCTTGTGTTTTCCCTCTTTGTAATACTCCAAGGCATCTCCAATCCTCAGGCTTTCAGCAGCAGAATAAGAAAAATTGTGTTAATGACAATAGCCATCTTCCCTTCTTCCCTCTTATGCTCTCACCAATTAAGATACTTGCAAATATTGTTTCATTTTTGATTTGTATCTTCCAAATATAGCAGCATCTGATCCATGGGGATACTAGTTGAAATGCTAGTTGATACAATAACTACCAGATACTAAGTGATAAGAAATTGCTGAATGATTAAATTTAAGAGTTAGAAGGGATAGCAATGGTGAACTAGCCCAAGCAGTATTTAATGAATATACATAACATCGTACTGTTCATCCAGCTTTTGCCTGAAGAACTTCTGAGAGGGAAACTCATGGGCATCCAAGGATGGCCATGCTACTTTTAGACAGCTTTAACTGTTAGAAAGATTTTTTTTTTTTTTTAAGAACAAGCATAAATAGGTCTCTGCGATTTCCACCCCCTTGCTGTCTGGGGTCAAACAGAATGAATCTAATCCTTTTTCCACATGACAGGCTTTTGAATATTTAAAAATAGCTCTCATATTTTCTACTCCTACCCCATAGCACCTCCCAAGTTTTCTCCATGCTATGCTCATTTTTTCCCCTTTATTCTCATATGGCATAAACTAGAGATGCTTCATCTTTCGGGAAGCACTCCTCTGAACAGAACCCAGTTTATCAATGACCTTCTTGAAATGGAGCCCTCAGACCTCAACAGGAGACTCCAGGAGTGGTCTAAAAAGTACAAAATACAACAGGACTCTCATTTCTAATGCTCTGTATCAGGGCATTTAGAAAAAGGGAATGGAAAAAATCTAAGAAAGTTTTATGCAACCCCAGGTATATAAGTATATAAAATAGATATACAGATCAAATATTTATTGATAATAAATCATAAAGAAATTTATTTTTAAGCAATTCTTTGAAACACATATAATTTTAACATTTATTAAAGAGGAAAGAAAATTTACAAACTAATGAGATGCATGGTGGGATATTTGATATTTTATACTGTTGCCAAATTCTTTGCATCCTCCACATTCATAACATTTTGCCTTATGTAGTGACTGATGTCTTTTCATTAAGTAATAATAATGATATGATACTAAATAGGACTTTATATTGTGTTAAGCACTTTACATACATTCTCTCAGGTGATTGTCACAGAGTGGTGAAATAAGTGATGATTAGCCCCATTTTACAAATGTGAAAGTACATATGAGTCTGAGAAAGGTTAGTTGATCTGCACAAGTAACACAAGATATATGTGTTTGTGGTGGGACTTGACTCAGGTTTTTCTGTCTGTAGGTCCAGAACTCTGTGATGTTTCATTATAAACTGATCTTTGATTCAGGAAACATTGAAATAAACAGGTTAAATGTTTCCCATCTCAAATCTATCTGTCTTGGTGACTTATGCTATTAAATTTAAAATATTCCTTATATCTCTGTGCATCATTACATTTATTTCTTCTGACAATTCTGTGGCTGACAATTTTTTTCTATATTACTTTTTTATCAATTGTCTTTTCTTCTAGAAATTATTTGATGTAACGCAATTCTCTTTCATCCATGAATGAGTTCCAACATGCATCATCTTCCTTCTACTTCAATTTCACTCCATATCCTCCTATCAATGCATTAGTCCAACACATTAAGCAACCTATTGATTATCTAAGATTTCTCTTCCTCCCTCCCCATTCTCTTCCTCCTTTTCCTCTCTCTCTTTGTCTCTTTCTGCCTCTTGGTTTCCTTGTATTTGGTCACATCATTTTCTTTGCTCCTTTTTTTGCTGCTTATATTTCATTCACACTCTCTATATTAACTCTCCCATAGCTCTCAGTTTCTTTCTCTTTTCACACTCTTATAACTCACTATTTTTTCCTCTTTTTTCTCTCTTTTTCTTTGTTTCTGTCTCTTGCTCTCTTCCCTACTCTCTCCCATAGCTTCTCACTTCTCTTACTCCCTTTCTTTGCTCTCTCCTGTCTGCCTGTCTCTGTATCTCTCTGTCTCTGTGTCTCTCTCTATTTATGTATTTCTCTTTCTTTCTCTCCTTCTTCTTCCTTCCCTTCCTCTCTTCTCAGTCTTCACCCCTTCATTATCTCTATATTTTGTCTGTCTCTGCTAAGTGCTGGGGAATTATCAAAAAAAATTATTTACATGATTGCAAAAGAATATTGTATGCTATAAGAAAGGGAGAACATAAGGAATATAGAAAAACATGAAAATATTTATATGAAATAATTCAACCTTAAGTAATTAGTATGAGGAAAACAATAAGCAGAAAACCCCAATGATATAGAGGGAGAAAACCCCATCATTACCACTACCATCACCACCATAACAATAAAAATAATTGGGAGAGAACACAACCAAATAATAATATCCAAGTTTGGCCCCAAAGAAGATGTCTCAAATTTTTGGACCAGGGATTTTAACACAATATTTAACATAAGATTTTTTTTTGAATATTGGTTAGTTTTGGGAAAGGTTAAAAAAATTTGGCCTTTTGAGATTATTCCTCTTAAAGTGTGGCTTAGTGCCAGGGAACACAGTGTGAAATGTAGGTGTTTTAAAAACAAAAGATAGTGATAAAATTTATTTAAAAAAATAAACTTGACCCAAGTTTACCTCCATGCCAAGAGGAAGCATCAGGAGATGATTTTCATGGAGGGCTGTATTTATAATAAGGAAAAGCATATGGCAAGTTAAAACAGGGTACAGTACTAGGAACTCTGTCAGCACAGCCATCTGGTATATCCTATCAGGAATAAGGTTTGTACTGTAAAATGGCAATCCCCAAAGCATGAGAAATCTGGAAGGTTTTTAATGAGCCACAAGCTACCTTAGCAAATTTAAATGATACATGCAAGGAAGTTGGTAAAAATAGTTTTAACAATATTCCCCATTGTTCAAACTCACGACTCCCTTTCCAAGTATGTTGGCCTGGAATCACCTTTAAAAATTTGTTGAATGGAAAGATAAAACAACTTATAGCTTTATAAGGGATAAAGGAATACCCAACTTTTCTTGTTAATATTGAGGGTACCGCCATCTTATCAAGTCCTTTGGGCTTTGGGTCAATGATAACATTGACTACTCACTAACTCTCATGCCCCATAGTCAATGAGTGGCCAAATCTATAGATTTGACCAGCATCTTGGTACAGACTTTCATTTCCTGGACTGTTGCTATAGCTTGCTGATGGGTCTTTCTACCTTAAGATCCTACTCAATGTAATCCATCCTGCATTCAACTACCAAAATAATTTTCCCAAAGCACAAGTTTGACCATATTTATCTCTAACTGCTTTAGTGACTCCCTGTCATCTACAGGATCAACTTTATAATCTATTGCTTTTCATTCAAAGATTTTCATAACATAGCCTCCCCTATACTTTTCCAGTCTACAACTTATCACCACCCCCACCCATGTAATATTTCATCCATTGAAACCAGAGTCCTAGCTGTTCCAAGACACTTCATTTCCCAACTCAAGGAATTTTCACTGGCTGTCCATATAGCTGGAATTCTCACTCTTCTTACCTCTACCTTTGAAATTTTCAGGTTTTCGGGGCAGCTAGGTGGTGCAGTGGATAGAGCACCAGCCTTGAATTCAGGGGGACCTGAGTTCAAATCTGGTCTCAGACACTTAACACTTCCTAGCTGTGTGACCCTGGGCAAGTCACTTAACCCCAGCCTCAAAAAAAAAAAAAAAAAAAAGGAAATTCTCAGGCTTTCTAGGAGTCCTAATGAAAACCCCTCCTCTTACAGGAAGCCATTTCTGAGACACTTCTAGTATCCTTCTACAGATTATTTCCATTATCACATCTTTAGCTTATCACTAAAGTATAATTTGTCCAATCTCTCCCATTAGATTGTGAGCTCCTTAAGAGTAGGGATTGCTTTTGGCCTTACTAGTTGCTTAATGAATGCTTATTGACTGATTGAATATGTATATATAATACTTGTATGTATATGTGTATATATATATATATATATATATATATATATATATATACACACACATCATACATGTTCAGATACATATATTTTATAGCACACGTAGTTGGCATATGGATACACTTATACAAGGTGTTCTCACATATATTTGTTCATATATACACATGTACATTCATGTTCATCTATGTAGATTCATATATTTTATGTTTCTATAGAAATACAAGTATGTCAATGCATGCATATACACATTTTTATGTATGAAAGTTTGCATGGATAGTACATAGTAAGCTAATCTTCCTCCTAGAAAGCTGTACGGTAAAGGACAAAGAATAACCATTCAGTGCCACAGCTAATTCTCTATAACACACATTTCAGAGGGACTGCTAATTGACACCAGTTAGCAGGAGTTTATATACCTGGAGGCCACAAGTACTCTGATACTATAATGGAAGTCTGATCTCATTGATATTAATATTGCTCTTGGTATGGATGATATGGATGGAAGCTGATCCATGCTTGCTCATCTTTTATACTTCTTCTTCATGTACCCCCAAAAGGTCTTCCAGACTTGGGCTGCCCATGTGATAAGAGTCTTCTGACAAGGAGAGTTTATTAATAAAGTAGAGCTGTCTGTTGATCAGCTATTCCCTCCCTCATATATTGTCTAAATAATACAGCCAGATAAACACATACATGTGCATACATACATATACATCTCATGTACACATTTATCTGGGTGTTGATACATGTGTGTTTATTTGGCAAAAGGATAATGTTCTATGAAATTCAAAAAATAGCATAGTATCAATCATAGGCTCTAAAGTAAAAAGGGACTCTGAATTCATTTAGCTAGCCAGTCAGCTACCATTGATTTAAGGCCTACTGTCTAACAGGCAGAAAAAGGAAAAACCCAAATCTCTTAAAGAATTCACAGTCTAACAGGGGATGTAACATGCAAGCAACTATGTCCAAACACAATATATGTAGGATAAATGAGGGACAGCCTCAAAGAGAAATCCCTCAGAATACATAAGACTTGGAAGATCTTCTTGCCCAAAATAAACTTAAGAAGAGACTTGAAAGAAACCACAGAAATAAGTGCTTAGAAATAAAGAGGCAAAGCATTGTAGGTATAGGTCACGGCCATCGAAATGGCCAGTCAGGAGATGAAGGGGCACATGACATGGCCAGCCAAGGTGGTCAGTATAACTGAATCTTATAGGGGGTGGTGAGATATAAAAAGACTGAAAACGTAAGGACAAAGAGAAGATGGGATTTAAAAGTCAAACAGGATTTCTTATTTAATACGGGCAAATCCATCGTCTTAGTGAGGAAATGAAGGACTGAAGTTTTAAGTGACAGTCTCAGCGTCCACAGGGAAGGAGCAGCCAAGCCCAGATTCATAACTAGGTTTCTCACTCAAAATTCAGTGCTTCTACTTCCTAAATAGAAACACTTAAATTTTGTATGTCGAATATAGCAGTATGATTTTCAATTCAGCTCCTTTGTTGGAGATCAATGTAATATATGTATCAACCTTTTTCTATTTGGAGCAATTTGGGCCCTGCAGGTTGTGACCGCTTCTGGGATCTGGAATTGTGGATGTTCAAGAGTAGCATTTTGGATGAGTTGGCAACTTAATTAGTAAACTCCTTAATGTTAGAATCTCATTAATTGAATTGTGGCTAAGGGAAACATGTTTAGACCACACTGCATCTGGTAATTATCTGTTGGTTGTCAATTTTTTTTTTGGAGGGCAAAAATTCTTATCTGCCCTGATGAGAAACAACAGCATCTGTCCTGATGGAAGGTGTAAAAACAACTCTACTTATTCAATGCAACTACTGCTGGGTTTTCAATTTCATATTGTCACTGAGAGATCAAAACCTTTCTGTTCAGAACATTTGGGGAATTACTCATGTTCCCAATTTTTGTTCTGTAAAATAAAGCTAAGACATTGTTAAATTTCTTTATTACAAAGGAATGCACCTGTGAGGGAATGACTTCTTCTAAAAGAAGAAAATATTGGGGGAAGCTAGGTAGCATAGTGGATAGAGAACCAGCCCTGTAGTCAGGAAGACCTGAATTCAAATTTGACCTCAGACTCTTAACACTTCCTAGCTATGTGATCCTTGGCAAGTCACTTAACTCCAATTGCCTCAGCAGAAAAGAAGAAAGAAGAAGGAAGGAGGAGAAGAAGAAGGCAGAAGAGGAGGAGGAAGAGGAGAAGGAAGAGGAAGCAAAAGAGGAGGAGGAGGAGGAGAAAAATCTGGGCACATTTAGAAAGAATGAAATATAGGGCTTTCTATTAATAATAACTGTGGTGGTGGTGAATTGGTGCTACTGATGGTGGTAGTGGTGATAATGATGATGAATTATATAGTCAAGTGGTGCGGTAGATAGAGTGTTGGGCCTGGAGTCAGGAACACTAATTTCGCTGAGTCCAAATCTAGCCTTAAACACTTACTAAGGACACTTGTGTGACCTTTGTCAAGTCACTTAACCCTATTTGCCTCAGTTTACTCATCTATCAAATGGCAAGCACTCTAGTATAGTGTCCCAAATGGGACCACAGAGAGTCAGGATGGATTGAAATAACTGAACAACAACAACAATAATGCTGAAGCGATAATAATTTTAACATCTACTATGTGCCAGACAGAGCTTAACACTTTCCAAATATTATCACATTGGATCATCTTAACAATCCTGGGAGATAGATGGTTTCTCTATAAGGTTTTCTCATTTTGTTTATAACAAGACTAAGTGACCTGTACAGGAACACAAGAGCTAGTAAATGTCTGAGGTTAGATTTAACTCCGATCTTCCTGCCTCCTGGTTCAGAGCTCTAAGCACTGCTCCACCTCATTGTTCTCCATCACTTGATAATGGTACCAGGTACATTATTTAATTATTGAAACATTAATTAACAAAGTGTGTTCAAGAAATATTTATGCACCTTGCCAAAATACTTCACTATCCATATTATCCTTTATAGGAGTTTCTTAAATTGAATAGTAATAGCAATTATAACAATAATAAAAATCCTGATATATTTTATATAAACATAGACATTTATGAATTTTGATGACTGCTTTATCATCTATGAAGCTTGAAGCAACCTTTTGAGATAGATTATATGAATTTATTATTCTTATTTTCTGAAAGAGAAAGATATGACTTGCCCAGAAACAGGGAAGCTTAGGAAAACCAGGGGCAGGAGTCAAACCAAGATGTCCTTGATTTCAAGTCTAGTAGGCTATTCATCATCCTCCTAAATTCTCACATCCTATCTGAACATGATAATGAAATAACCCTGCCAAACCTAGAAAGCTGCCTTGTTTTCAACACATCTGACACATAAAATTAATTGAAGTGGGTCTGTTTCCTTATTTTTCCCCATTAGGATACTAAACTGTTCCTTAATCACAATGTCAAGTAGAGCTATCCAAATTGGCCAGTGAAGAGAGGATTCAGGATGTGTGTGTGGATAGTTATTTACATCAAAACATCATCTAAAGGAAATACAGCTTCTTTGGAACTATAATAAGATTCATATGGTTTTTTTTTCTTAAGATCAATGTCCAGGTGGTGGCAGAAATCCTAGAACTGTTGATTTTCTACCAGGTTAAAAACACTTTAAGCACAGCCACTTCTATTAGCTATTGAGTCATTTTTCTTCAAAAAAAAAAAAAAAAAAATCACCAATTTTATTCTGCTTCCTTTATTTTCTTAAATGTAGCAAGTATCTCTTTTCAAGGTGTCTCAGAATTTGTTCAGATTTTCCTTCCAGTGTCTGCCCCTCCAACCTGCTTCCCCTGCAATCTCATAGTCAAACAGCAACCTGCTTTGATTTTTCTCTTAAAATGTCCTCTTCTTGTGACAGTATACATCGGCTACTCCTCCCTCCCAGTCCCTTTTGGAAAGTTAGCATTAGCTCCCCAGAAGAAACATGCCCATCTTTTTTTTTTTTTTTCCATGAACTTTCACATTTTCTTAGAGCCAATTTGCTAATTTCTGTTTCCATGGACTGCCCACCATCCATATTTTAATTTGTTCTTAAAATAGAATTTTATTGTGTTCTATTTTAGTCTAACTATGCTTCCATATCTCTGATCTATTACAAACTCCACTAATTTTTAAATTATTTTAGTGGTAGCTATGTTGATGAACTCAAATATAAACTTGATCAGACCACATTTCCACATTCCTGCATCACTTCATCCAACAGATTTTTAGGGATCTTATAATCTAATGAGAATGATAGGTCTTGCTCATAAATTAATATTGTTAACTGATTAAGCAACTGTTCTGTACAGTTCATTGTCCTTGGTGTTGAATGAATGATGAGGATGAGGATGAGGATGTGTTATAAGATATCATCTAGTATTTACATAGTACTTTAAAATTTGCAAAACCCTTTACAGATATTATCTCATTTGTGAATGAATCCAACCATTCTGAAGAATAATTTGGATCTATACCCAAAGGGCTGTAAAACTGTGTATACTCTTTGATCCAGCAATGTCTCTACTGGGTCAATATCCCAAAAAGATCACAAAAGAGGGGAAAAGACCCATATGTACAAAACTGTTTGTGGCAGTCCTTTTGTAGTGGCAAGGAACTGGAAATTTGAGTTGATGCCCATCAATTGGGGAATGGATGAATAAGTTATTTTATATAAAGATGATGGAATATTATTGTGTGGTAATGGAGAGAGAGAGAGAGAGAGAGAGAGAGAGAGAGAGAGAGAGAGAGAGAGAGAGAGAGAGAGAGAGAGAGAGAGAGAGAGAAGGAGGGAGGGAGGGAAGGAGGGAGGGAGGGAGCATGCCATATAGTTGGAGTCACACAGGATGTGAGGATATGAGTTAAGAGTTGATTGATACCACAGAGGAATGAAGTGTTATGGGCCAGAACTCTAAACTTGAAACAAAGGATTCTTAAAAGGAGCTAAATCAGTGGAATTGATAGAGACAATAGTTATCTAATTTAGCATGGTTCAATATGATTGATTTAATCCTACAAGGAGATGTTATGGGCCAGAAGTTGAAACAAAGTACTAAGTGGAATTGAGGAGACAATGGTTAAATCTAGTTTAGCACTGATTTAATCCTACAACAAATAATGGTTTCCTAGTGATGTAATGATTGGTGTATACTCAGTGTGGGGCATATAAGCAAGAAGCCTCAGCCAGGGAGATTCAGAGATTGAGAGACAAGTAGACAGAAGTCTGGAGGCTGAAGGCTGGAGAACAAACCCTTGGACTCAGATTCATCCCATCTCACACTGCCTTGGTGGCAGGCTCTCCTCTTTTGCTTCTCCCCTGAAACCAAGATTCCAGAAGGCCTGCAAAAAACTAGCCAAGCCCCAACTGAAGGATTTAAGACTTTGCAGGAGACAATAAAGGATTTGGACTTTAAAACCTGGCTCTACTTGTGGTGATTACTGAACTGAAATGAAGGCTGCTCCCAGAAGCTCCCCAAGAAACCTGCTTCCAGATGACATTACATTTTAAAGTGAGCATTACAATGAACCATAAGCAGGAGATCAAATAATTAATTAATAAATATTTCTTTATATTTATGTGCTAAGCAGAAATATTCTCTATCTTCAAGAGCTTGCTTTCTACAAAGGAAATAACATGAACTCATGTAAGTAAGCATAAGATATATGAAATGTCCATATAAGGTAGCTTCAAGAATTTAGAGATTACCAACTGGTGGGATCAGGAGAAGTCCCTTGGAGGAAAACATGTTAGTTAAGCTTGGTAAGATTCTATAGATGCTAAATGTGACAGTGAGGAGGGATCAGCCATGAATGATATTGAGTGGGGTGGATAGTTGCAAAGTCAGAGGCAGGAAATGAAATAGCAAGTAACTGAAAAAAGCACACAATCTAGTTTGATTGGGCCATAAAACAGCTGTAAGGAAGAAATATGTATGAAGTCAGAAGAGGTTAGTTACAAGGGTTCTTAAAAGCCAGACACATTACCTTAATTTCATAGCAACACTTATTTTTTGTCCAGACCATTGATCCACTTAGCTAAAGAACAAGCAGTGAAGAAACTGTCCCCCAGTGCATAGTAGCAACTATCGTGCAATTTATAGTTAATTCCAGGATCATGGAGAGAAGGTAAGTGACTTTCCCAGGAATTTGGTTCTCTTTCCCTTAATTTATACTGTTTCTACTTATAGTTTTATTTGGAGGAATGAAAACAAATTAAATGTCCATAGATTTGGGAATGGTTAAACAAAAATTGAACATGAATGTAAGGGAACACTTCTTCACCATAAGAAAAGAGGAACATAAAATTCCAATAAGCTGAACTGATGCAACATGGAGTAAACAAGCAGAACAAAGAAGCAATATTCACAATGACTACAATAATGTAAATAGAAAGAATAAAAAAAAAGGAGGGGATGAATTCTATGTGCTAATAAGGTCCAAGCTTAACTTATCAAGAAGAAAGTTGAGGAAATGTACTAAACTACATTCTTTATAGAAGTGGGGGAATTCTAGCCATAAAACATTGCATGCAGTGACAGATTCAACAGTTTTATTAGTTTTGATGAATTAATTTTGTTTTGTTTTATTTTATTTTATTTTGTTTTTGTTTTATTTTAATTCTTTGTTACAAGAGATAACTTGCTTGATGTTCAACATAGAGGGAGACATTAAGAAATTAAGATGATGTAAAAATTACTACATATCAATCACTTTTTTAAATATAGAAAGACTGGGTATCAAAAATCAATTTGATTGAGTATAATGTTCTGCTCAGAGAAGTAAGAAATGCATGCAAGCTAGTTCCATATCCCAGGATCATTCATTATCCTCAGCATAAGAGTACCAATTGTTGCTACTGGTTAGTAGAAAGAAAAACACTTTGATGCCCTCTGCCTATAGAAACTACCATCTTAAAGGTTACCACTGATTTCCCTATCAAGAAATTCAATATCTTTTTGTCTGTGTTCTTCATCACTGACCTCTCTGCAGCATTTGTAACCAGAGGAGACTGTTCAAAATAAAGGAATTCAATAGATTTATGTCAATATTGTCCATGAAAAAAGCTCCCATAATGTGATATTCCAGGAAATAGAAAAGAAGGGAGGTAGGTTCCGATGCAAAGAATTTCCTGGAGTTTTAAGAGTTGAAATTAAGTCAAGCAGTGACATTGACCAAATCATCTCCTTTCCTTGCACATCTCAGATAAACAAGCCCTATTTAGGACAAACGACAGACAACATCTTATCTAGTGCTCCATTGCTCAATTAAAAAAAAAAAAAATCCAGTCTCTCCAGTTGGCCATGAAATCCTACACTTCTCTGATGGAAGGAACTGAACTATGAATAACAACCTGTTCAAGGAAGCTTTTGGATAAAGGGAGACCATTCATTCTTATCAGAGAGACTGGTCAGGTTAACTTGGCCTCTTGTATCAGTCTCCCCTCCATGCATATACTCAGACATCCCTACACACAACTGAGCATTTCTGTCCATTACAGATCTAGCTATTGTATAAAATAATCCAACTGGGGGCTAGATTTTGTTCAAAATTCTCCAGAGTCTTCTATCTGTAAGGGACTGTGAAGGTCCAGGCTAGCTCCTCTGAAGGGCTCAGAATCAGTCCTTGTCAGGATAAGAAAAACTCCTTGCCCCACGTTGTGGGCACCAAAATGTAAAGGTCCTGTTGTCTCTCAATTGGAATCCTTCTCTGGGAGGAGATCTCTTTTCTGTATAATCTTTTCTCTGTGAGCAGGTTTCTTGGGAGCTCTGAATCTCCTCCAGCTCTTGTCCTTCCCCAATCCAGACTACTCTCCTTCCAGTCTGCTGTCCCAACTCTGATCCAGACTAGACTACTCTCCAGACCCAATGCTGCCCTCTTTTATGCTCAGAGATTGTAGTGAGAACTCAAAGGGGCCTGGGGAAATACTTCAACCAATGAACTTGCTCCTCTTAAAGGTTGTGTAAACTCCTTTTCAGAACTCCTTTTAAAGGTATAAATTCCTTTAAATATCTAAACTCCTCCTCAGAAGTTCAAAGATGTAAACTCCCCCTAAAGGCCAGAACAAAAGGTGTGAATTCTGAGCTAGAGAATTGCCCAGACAACCCGAGTCCTCACCTTGTAATCATAACAACCTCAGAGGTCATCTGGTCCAACCCATAACCCAAACAGAATCCCTCCAATGACATGCTGGAGAAGTGATCTTTCCCATTTTATCCAAAGAAATCTAGTAATGATGAATTCACTTACTCCTGAAACAGCCCCTTCCACTTCCGAAATTCAATGGCACATTCTAGTTCAGTGAATTGACCACAGAAACACAGAGAATTTTAAACATTAAAAAGAACAAGAACAAGAGGATTCTTGGCTACAGCAAAGACTATTCAGCCTGCTTTTCCTTTTACTACCTTGTTTTAGTTAATATTTGACAGTTGGCTTCATGCCTCATAACATTCTTGGAATAAGAAACATGATTTTCTATATTCTTCAATGTATTTGTGTCATAAAAGCCATTCAATATATTTTTATCATTACTGGAGGCATTCATATCAAGCATCATCTCTGCCTATTCTTTTTGCATCAACACTCTCTCCTTCAGCCTATTCAAACTTCAGTCCCCAGGATACCCTTTGTCAATACCCGATTTCACACCATCCATTATACTTTCTTACAGCTCAAATTGCCACCCAATTAATATGCTCAGTGCGACTGCATGGATTTTCATCTATGACTATTTAATTGCTATTTTGGTGTCTCCACATCAGAGGACAGGAAAGGCATTCTCAAACTCAAAATAACTGGGGAAATACTTTTTAAAAATTCATCTTTTCTAATTATCCTGAAATAAGACTACAGGACCAAAGATTTAGATCTGAAAGAGATATTAGAGAGGTATCTGGGCCAATTGCTTCAGTTTACAGAGAAGGAAAACAAGCACCAGCAAAATTAAGTTAAATGATCTTCCCAGGGTCGCAAATGAGATAGAGCTGATATTTGAACTCAATGGCTTTAAACTGAAACTCACAATTTGTTCCACAGTACAATGATGCCTCCTAGAGACTTTTTTTTGTTTTTCATTTGAATATCCATCCCACCATTTGTTCTCAGATTCACCTAATGGCAAAGGATGGAAGGCTTTTCTCTTCCTGTTACCCATTAGTAAATAATGGTTTCTGTTCTGGGACTATTGAAATTTTATTTATTCAGCAGAATGCAGTGTTATTAAACCTTTGGCTCTGACCTGCTCACTTTCAATTTCTGGCACTATCAGAATCTCAATGCAATACTCTCTGATGTCAAGTGACAATTTTCTACATTAGTAATGTTGGCAGAAGTCAGTCTTACTGAGTGAGAGAGAGCTCACCAGCTTTTAGGTAGGAGAGAAAAATCACTGATGAATTCGTGTACTTGGGAACTTGTTAGGGATGGAGTGCAGAAGTTGCTTTGTCTTTCTTCCTTTGAATCTCAACTCTAATGTCTTTACCTTCACAGATTCTCGCTTGGCCACACAGAAGTGCTTTCTCCATTTTCAAAGTCAAAGTCAAAATCCCAACCCCGAGATATTATCAAGTTTCTTTCTCTGTTAAAAATACTGATCAGCCTAAGATAGATTTTGAAGAACAAATTGCAGCATAGCACCCTAGAAAAACAATATAGTAGATACTCAGATATTGTTACTTAAACTGTGTTCTCTCCTCTCTCTTCCATGAATCATTGTAATTAGCATTTTTTTTAACATGCATCCTCTGGGGACCCCACACAGGTGTTCATCAGGGAGCAAAAGATGACCTTGATTCATCATTACTATTCACTACAAATCCATTTAATAAGAATGTATTGACTACATAACAGATGCTACCCACTGGACAAAGAACTTTGTATGGAGACAAATGCCAAACAATATTAGTCCTCAGGTAGGACTGCAGGTTGAATAAAAAATGGGATGGAAGAAGAATTCTATGCAGAAAGTGGAAACCAGTACAAAAACTCAGAGGTGGACTAGAAGTGCAGGACTTTTTTGATAATTTAGCAAAGGAAAAGCTGAGTATGAGACAGAGTAATGAGGAAAATCTTTTTGGAGTGATTTAAGACAACTTATGAAGGAAGGAAATAGATTGACCGAAAAGAAGGGGAAGAACATTTCTTCCTCCAATCTGAATTCTTTCCCCCTTAGTATTCTAGATCTCTTTCCTAGAGAGGCAGAATAGAGTAGGCTTTAGATTTCTGAATTTAGAATCAGGTTCAAATTGTGTCTCTGATACTTCTTAGGTATGTGTCTATTAGATATGTGTCACATATTTGTGCCTCAGTTTGGTCATGGGAAAAGTAGTACTTATATTCTTTAGCTTACAAGGCTGTTATGAGACTTAAATGATGTATAAAGAGTTGTGTAAATGTAGCATTATCTATTTATGCCATTGAAAATTGCCTTCTGACTAAAACTGAATTTGATGTCCTGGTCCTTCAGAAAGGACCCAATTATAAGGATTATAGGTCCATAGACTGAGAGCTGGAAAGAGCCTCAGTGGGAATTTAATATCACACTTTCCTTTTAAAAAAAGAAGAAACTGAGATTTTGAGAAGTAAATCACTTTGCTTATGGACATCCAGCTAGCAAGTATCAGGGGGGAGAATCTGAAGTTAGGCCTTTTGATTCTAACTAGTGATCTTTCTTCCTGTGAAGTCAGTACCTTTTTCTTTGCTTTTTTCTTCTTTCCTCTTTACCAATGCCTTCCTACAATGTCCATAGATTCAGTATCTATCTTTGCTTTGTTTTGGGGAGGACGGAATCCTGGGTTAGAACAGGAAATGTGAAAGAGATAGAATCTCTTTGTCATATTACTGGGACATGGCTGAATTTTATATAGAGATGGAAGAAAAGATAAAATCAAATAAATAAATAAATAATGATAACAGCCTGCCCAACTAAAATTCATGAAGTTAACAGTACTCAGAGGCTATCACAGCTCCTGCTAATCAAAGGGCATTGACACTTTGGCTTTTGAGATTTAACAAGAGGCCAGAGATCGAAATGATTCACAGAAGCCTTATCAGTACAAGTGATTCCAACAAACCAGGGACCAGAAACAGTGTTAAAGCTATTAAGAAGATCAAACTCCAGGAGCATTAGTGGTCTGGTCAGAGGCAATTCAAAGACATCATCGCAGGAAGCAAAGAGTTCTATGTATTGATGATACAATATAATACCACTTAGAGATGTCTATAAGGAAATGAAAAAGTCTGGGGGTCCTTTGGGAAGCCTGCAGTGTGGGATAGCCATCGAACACAAGTCTGTGAACTGAAGGGTCTTAACTTGGGGTCCATAAATATATTTTTTAAAAATTCCAGATAATCATTTTCCTTTGTAATTCTATGCATTATATTTATGCATTAAAAAAGCAATTATCAACTTCCTCAGCCTTCCAAAAACTTCTGTGACAGAAAAAAAGGGTGAAAATGCCTGCTATTAGCTAAAATGAGGTAATGAAAGTCTGATGCACAGCATCTTGGATTGGATTGGAAATGAGAATCTTTTCAGGGGGAATTCACAGCAGAAAATAAGTAACTTGCCAAAGTAATACAGAAATCAGTCACCAGAAGGAAGATTCAAACCTAGACCTTTTGATCCTGGAGATAGCAAACTTTTACTGTGACATTCTACCTTTTTCATTTAGCCTCTATCATGAAGTGAAGTTTTCAAGAAAAGCTGGGATGATCACCAGTTGGAGATGTATCAGAAGGATTCAGACTGAACTGTGGGATGCTCAATATTTCTAGAAAGCTTATACAATTTTGAAATAAATATTAGAGTTTGCTGCAGGAGAAAAATTCTGGATAGTGTATTCCACTCAATCATTTTAAAAATAATAAACAAGCAATAAGTCCATCTTCTATTCTTTACATCTTTTAGTCAGTTGTGTTTCTTTAAAGATGGAGTCTGCTATAAATTATTGTTTACAGATGCCCACACGTTCCATGCCGATTCCTGTCCAAAGATGTCATTAGGTTGTTCACATCAAGATTCTGCATGGTGCAGAACATCCTCAATGAAATTTTTCCAGGGCATTTTGATTAGTAGGAGCTGAGGTCTTTTTCAGGTTCTAAATGAACCCAAAGATATTGACCTAGCAATCAATATAAAACAAACAAACAAACAAACAAGTGGATGAAAAATGCTTATTCTCCAGGCTAGTCTATAGAAGTGGGCAGACAATATATACTGATAACCCATCAGTACATATTTTTGTTGTACAAATACTAAAAAAGAACTATGAATTGGGTCTAGAACTGAAGAGAAGTTGATTAGATAAGATTACTTTGGAGAATTAAAATAAAATAAAATAAAATAAAACAAAAACTCCAACCTTGTTAGTAATAAAAAGACTTATTAGTTTTTTGTTTGATTTTGGTTTTGATAACCATATTCTTGTAGTGGTGAGATATGGCTGAAAGCCATGCAATGAAAAGAAATGTAAGTGAAGATAAAGTAGGGATTGGGAGTGGAAAATCATTTGGTGGGTATAAATGGACCACAAACACTCTACAAATCAGGATTAAGAGAGCGTTCTTAAAGAATATCATCAATGAAAATCTTGCCTAGGAAAAAAAGACAGGTTGGTCAACAGGTAAGAATGAAAAATCAATGATAAAAGGTTCCATTAGTAGCCAAGAAAACAAAATATGATAGAAATTTCCCAATTTTACCCCTTCCCACTAGCATGTTAGGTGGACCTCCCTATTTGGAAGATATAGGCAAGAATTATACTGGACCAGTGGTCATGGACGGATTGGAATCTGCATTGATGAAGGCAAGTATTACATCATTGGGATCAATAACTACAGCATTTGTAATATTGAATTGAATCAGGTAGTTTAAAAGATCTAAGGAATTCTCCCAAGATCCTGGTCACTAATGAACAATTCTAGTATTACTCTGCCTGTCTTGTCTGTTTTGATCTTAATGTTGAATTTAGGGCAGTCTATTCATTGAATTTGCTTCTTCTTTTTTTAAAAAGACTTTAGAGAGTACTCTTGGATTTGAAAGATGACCCCATTTTTACAAGAGATGCCCTGGAGGAGGTCTATGGTAGGCCAAGCACAAATAACACTATCATTCGGAGCTTCAGGTTTTTACAGACAAGGAGTGAATTTGCTCAGTGGGATATAAAAGGCGTGACACTGTGGCTTGTTTTACATGGACTATAAACTTAAGGTATTCTCTGATCTGGGTCCTTCCATCCAACTTAAAGCATAACTGATTTTAGCTGGAAGAAAATCTTTTTCTGCATAAGATAAATGCACCTTGTAATACTCTGACCTCAACATTGGGAGAAGAGATGGTTTTCATTTTCTGTCAGTATTACTGGAAGCTAACACAGTGCCATGCACACAAAAGGCACTTAATGAATACATGTAGAATTGAATTAGTTTCTCCCTCACCACTGCTCATTGACTTTTTAAGTCATTTCAACTCTCTAGATCTGTTTTTCATCTGCAAAATGGAAGTTGTGATACTTTGGCTACCTTTCATATTCCCAAATAGACTGAAAAAATTTTGAGGTCAGTGTTAGCAAAATAAATCATTCAAACAGCATTTACTGAGTTCTTTTATATAAGGTAGTGAAGACTCAATACAGAAATAAAATAATCTCTTCCTCAATGGAGCTTTCACAATATGTACACATGCGTATACATATATATGTGCAGTGTATGTATATGTGTTTAAATACATATATAGCAAGTGATGATTTGGTAGTATAGGGGAAGGTGCTAATGGCAATTGCTGGGGACACTAAGAGAGAAACATGGTTAGACCACACTAAGTGTAAGTTTTTATATGTTTAATAAGTTTTTAATAATATATGTTTTATAAGTGTAAGGTTTTATATGTTTAATATGTGTTTACAGATAAGCAAAACTGACTTATACATTAAAGGATTATTGATTTAGACAGTACTTATGCTTTGATTCTGAAGGTACTTTAGGAACCATCACGTCCAACGTCCTCATTTTTCAGATAAGGAACCTGAGACCCAAGGAGATCATATGACTTGCCTAGCATCATAGATATAGGGAATCAAAGATTTAGGAGTTTAATAAATAAAGATCACTAGCTCCAAACCAGAAATTTCATTTACTGATTTACTTTTGATCTTAGAATATATTTGTTCCAGTTTTAAACAATCCTAGATCCCTTCATGTTTTTGTAATAAGAATGCCACCAATGAGTTGATGTCTTTGGGTTTAAGCTCTGTCCTAACACATACTTAACTCTGTGATTCAGGGTAAGTTTTAAATTTTCCAAACTTCAGTTTTCTCATCAGAAGTAGGGCAGATAATAGTCATATTAGTTATTTTAAAATACAAATTTAATGATTACAAACCAATTTTCCCCTCCCCCCTCTATTATATAATAATGTTATTACCCCAAGCTGGGTTTCAGAAAGTCCTGTGTAAACTTAATGTACTACAGAAATGTGAGAGATGGTGATGAAAAGATACAGGAATCCAACTGGCACAATTAGTCCAGTAAGTATTGCTTTTACACTTGTTATATGATTATGGTGTTATTTTTCCTAAGGTACAAGTATTATTGTTTATGGAGCAGGTATGAAGGAGATGAGTGAACATAATCTTATACTCCATTCCTCTTTATAGCTGATAGTCCTTTTCACTGACCCTATATTCTTCACAAATAATTGGCCTTCAACCATGAAGCCCACAAAGGCCAATGGCAGACTTGTCAAGGCTCATGCCTTTGCCTCTTCATCACCTGGAGAGTATGATATTGGGGTTCAACCAAAGATACCTCACCTTTGGTTGTAACACAGTGTAATATGGTAACATTTGCTGTTCTAATCCAATTATTAACATAGGAACTACATAGTCCCAACTGGTCCAAGGCTTCAGCAAAATAACCTACTTTGGTGGATGCCTGATGGAGAATCTCTTAAAGACAGCTTTCAGTGGAGGGCATTTGATATAACAGTACCAACAATTAGTATCACACTGGTAGCTTTCTATCTCCAAGAAAGTCAATACATATAAAGTTCCAAGAAAGTCTATACCCAAACAGCATTTGTATAGATGTATTTGTTCTCCTTATTCCTGGTTACACCCCCACCATTTGCTTTCAATACAGTCTGACAGTTTTGTTTTGTTTGGTTTTTCTTCCTAAGGTTTGGGAACATTTGATGTTTTCTCTATCAAGTCTTTCCTAATTCCTATAAGTTCTGGTGCCCTTACTTCAAAAAAACCCAAAACATTACCTTGTATTCATTTCAGGAAAGTCACTTAATTATCCCTATAAAATATAAGATCCCATAGGGCAGATACTAGTATGTGTATGTGTGTACATATGTATGCACATATTCATACTATATATGCACATATACAATGTGTATATATTATATTCATGTATATACATATGTGTATATACACATGTGTGTGTGTGTATATATATATATATAAATGTGAAAGGGCCGTTTAAATGGGCGGGCACAGATTTAAGTGGCCCAGAAGTATTCTCTGTGGATATAGGACTGTCCTGTGGGTGGGATCCTGGCCATATTGAGATAGCTTCATAATGGGTGATGGCTCTCTCACTGGTTGGCTGTGTGTGTGACCTCACAGGCCCTTTAAAAGCCACTGCAGACATTAGTCACTCTCTTTAACCTGGCTCTCTAAACTGGGGTAGCCAAGCCAAGCTGATGGATAGCCGAGAGGTAAGGAGTTTGGTATTGAACACGTGAGTCTTCAGACCAGGTGTTTACTAGGGAGCTGACAGATCAGGCATTAAGTCAGAGCATTATGTGAGTAGGTATAATAAAGGCTTTTAAGTTTACACGTGGCTGTTCTTGAGCATGCTACCGGTTATAAAACTATAGATTCAAGAAATCATGGCCAGAAACCTTTGAAGGCCTCAGAGGAGGCGAGCTGGGTAGAGTTCACACTGCAAAGGTCAGTGGTCAAAGGTACTCTGTTGGGCCTAGGACAGACTAGTAATTGTAACTGCCAGGAGGGCATGTTACATATACACACACACACACACACACACACACACACATATATTGGGATTTGAGATTTGAATTTCCAGCTTCTTGCTGTGTGTACCTAAAATTTGCTTGATTAGCACCTGCCACCTTATGGATAGATTGATTTAAAAGGTTATGAGAACAGGGGAATTCAATAAATGTACTGCTCAATGAAGTGGAATTAAGGTTAGAAATGTAACTCTAAGTTATAGCAAAGTTGCTGAATAATAAAAACAGAGAGGCCAGAGACAGAGCATCTCCTTCTCTTTCCTTTTCTCTTTTTTTCATCTCTGGGGTTAGAAAGATGACAAGAAAAACTGTGATTTGCTGGAAAAGCTATCTTGGTCTAAACGGGATTATAGATCTTGATGACTATCAGGAGAAATTAAACTACTCAGCCTTTCAACTCTCTTTATTCTTAATTTAGACATCATCATCATCATCATCATCATCATCATCATGGCTATCACTGGGAATTGGAGCAAAATTCCAAAGCACAAAAATGTGCCTTTGTCTTGTCTCGTTGATATGGATGGATTGCTTGCCCAGACCTTGCTTGCTTCCCTAATCCCCCCAGACATATGGTCATCTTGTGTATTCCAAAGTCACTTAGACCATCCAAGTCTGTTTCCCTTTCCTTAAATGTCCCCCCTCTGCTCTCTGTACAAATGAATATTTCTTTTCCTTAAAATCATCTGGCCTGTATTCATTTGGTTAAAGGGTATAAATAGCACTACTTATTAATGAGATTTGACCCTTCAGAAATAGGTAGCTTAATTTGCCAGCCACTTTTTTTAGGGAAGCATTTGGGTTGAGTGACTTGACCAGGATCACACAGCAAGTAAGTGTCTGAGGCCAAAGTCCTGCTGACTTCAGGGCTAGTGCTATTTCCACTGTACCTCCCAGCTCTACCAAATAATTATTTAATATACAAGTTTGTTAATTGAAAGAAATATCTAATGTAGAGGTTCTAAACCATAGATGTGTGACCTTAATTTTCTAAATTGTACTTAGATATTGTTGATTTCCTTTGCATTTATTTAAATTCATGTAATTCATGTATTAAAAAATATTCTGAAAATCAGTCTACAGCCTTTGTCAGAAGTCTGAAAAAGTCCAGAATTTTTTATATTTGTTTATGTACTTGTTCTTCTTACCCTTGCTATCAAGGTACATAGAAAAAATTGCATAGGCAGGGTAAGAAGAATGGTGAGCTTACTAAGTCATGGATTTTAAGAAGGAAGAGACCTAAGAAATTGGTTCATCCCTTTGTCAATATCACCATCACCCCATGCTGTCGAAGGAATGATTGTAATAATTCCATTTGGTTCATTTCAAATATATATTGGTCCCAATTTCCCATTTCCCTTGGTTTGCCTGACAGATGTTTCAGTCATGAATCAATGAAATTGTCTGGAGAAAATTATTATTATTATTATAATTATCATCTAAATTATCATTCATAATGTGATGATTAGGATTAGTCTGAGATTTTATTCTTAGCTTTAAGGTTCTGGTACATGATTCCTAAAAAAAAAAAAAAAAAAGGTGAGGAGGATGAAGAAGATGAGGAGGATAATTAGCTTGAGAATAAAGAAAAGTAAAAGATAAATACCAGAGAGAACAGGATGGAAAGATCATATATACATTGACAGAGGAGGATCTATTCCATGCACAGTCCCCCAGAGTAGTCTTTCTTCTTCAACTGATATTCCTCAGAGGTAAAGATCTAACCCCTTGGGAAAATTAATTTTAATACGAGAAGATTTTTCTTCATGTGTCTATTTATGTGTTTATATAATGAATAATGTCTGTCAATCTCTCTGTTGGCAAGTCAAGACAACAAACATCAGGAATATTGTGTATTGATAGAATATAAGTACCATTGATGCACTAACAGGAAAAGGACCCATTTATTTCCCTTATTCTAAGGAGAAGTCCTACTCATCCCAGCTCAGGCTTTTCAGCAAAAAAATAAAAATAACTTAGAGTCCAATATCAATAACTTTGCTGCTTTTCAGTCTTTTATACTATAGATCCTGCCCCATCTCTGTCACTTCTGTCACACTAAAACTCAAGTGCATAAAATATTGCAGGCATATATGATTCACCAGGTTTCCATTTCTCTTGCACCAAGCACATCTCACTAGGTTCAATAAAGCAAAGTTATCCTTCAAGATAACTTACAAAAAAAGGAGAAACACCAAAGTATGCTAACAGTGGGTTTGATTAATGGGAATTCAAATGGGAAAACATTCAGGAAGTCTGGGGTTAATGTAATACATGTCATATGTAGAATTATGACAATACACATTATTTATTTAGCATTAAAGTGTTACTTGTGATGTAGTTATATATAGAAAATAGCATTATCTTCATTTTCTAGATAAAGAAACTGAGGATCAGAGGTTAAGTGATTCGTTCAGACTATATAGCAGAACTAGCTCTAGGTGACACTGTGGTCTAGTAAGTAGAGAAGAGCAAAATTTCAATGGTGGAAAGACTTCAAAGAACTACCCAAGGGATACCAAAAACAAATTATCATCAAAAAACATGTGTTAAATGGTCATTCAGCCTTTACCTAGTGCCATTCAGTAAGATGAATACATAACCTTCAAATATATGTCATTTCATTTTTTGTAATTCTAACTGCTAGGAAGTTCTTTTGCTCTTAATTAAAGCTTAAATTTGTTCTTTTCTGTAACTTTTATCCATTCTTCCCTTTGGGACTAAGCAAAAACAAATCTAAGTACTCTTCTATATAACATTCCTGTCCATTTTTGAAGAAATATATATTTTCCCATCATCCCTAGTCAGATATCCACATACCAAGACAACTAACCATACTGGAGATAAACTATTGATTAAACATGAATATGTTCCTACAGGGCTGTATAGCTAAGAGAAGCTTGAGGCAAAATCACTGAGATGAGGTGTCATCCACTACTCCTTCCTCTCTTATACACCCCCAATTTCCAAGCTGATTCTGAAGTCAATCAATATTACCTTCCTAATATATTTCATATATCCCCACTCTTCACTGTCACCAGCCTAGAGTAGGCCCTAATCACTTTATGCCTGCACTACTATAGGAGCCTGCTGGGTGGCTTCCCTGACTCTCTCCATTCCCAGTCTACTCTCCATTCTTCTGTCAAAGTGACTTTCCTAAAATCCAGATTTGACCAGGTCATCTCTGACCTATTAATATCCTGTGGTTCTCCAACATCAAATATCCAAGGCCTTTGCAAGCTACTTTCTACTTTTATAGTCCTTTTACCTTATATTTGCAATCCTATATTCCCTTATATAATGACTGCCTTCCTCACTGTTGCTTTCCTCATATAAGATACTTTATTTCTCAGTTTTTCAGCATTTTTCTTTGGATGTCCTTCATGCTTGAAATGCTCTCCCTTCTCATCTCCACCTACTGGCTGCCCTTGGTTTTCTTCATAAACTTCTATTTTTTAACAGGAAATTTTTCCTAAAAAACTTTCCTTAATTCCATTTTCTTTTTTCCTTTCTGTTATTTCCTATTTATCCTACATATTCTTTTGTTGTTGTTTTTATGGGTAGAATGGGATCTCCTTGAGAGCAGGGCCTGCCTTGTACTTCTCTTTGTATCCTGATGCTCTGCACAATACTTGGCACACACTATTTGAGAAGTGTTTATTGAGTAACTTAATAGGATTTGGAAAGCAATATTTGATAGAAGCACCCATAGAAGAAATATTCTCCTGATAAGTCTTTAGGATATATTGTGCCTTTTTTCTTAGGGGTTTCAGGTCTTCAAAGGATATTTTTGGTTTAAGAAATTACTCATATGTTTCTACTGTCATCAGCATAATCATCATCATCAATATCATCATCATCTTTGTCATCACTTCATTATTATTATTATTAGTAGTAGTAGTAGCAGTAGTCATAATTAGTTTGATTGTTTTTCTTATTCTCCTCTTTCTAAATAAAAATGATCCTGGCACAAGAACTTTTCGGCTGTTATTATTTCATATAATTGAGTAGACAGATAAAATAATTTTAATGGAAAAATATTGGAATACATACTGATTCTTTCACTAAAGGTATCCTGATCACCAAAAACATATTCACTAGGTCCCCAATAGCATACAGGTCAATGCAAATGATCTGTATTGACTTCCTGTCTGCCATTGATTTTCATTTTCATTTCATTTCATTCATGGTTAAATTTTTATGTTTTAGAAGCTTTTACATTGTCAACTCTGAAATTCTAGAATTCTCTGCCTCTCACATAATACTTTTCACTTAAATGTAATTCTGATCTTCATTAATGATGTGAGTCAAACCAAATCACTTGTTCCCTTTAAACTCAGTTTCTTCTTCTGAAAAGTTTTATTTATAGGTCACTATTCTACTATTGATCAGGTAAGTAAACTCAATGAGTAGAGTGGCAGGGCTGGAGTCAGGAAGACCTGAATTCAAATCCAGCCTCAGACAATTTAATTGTTGTGTTATCCAGAATGTCACTTAACTCTGATTACCTTATATATAAAATTAGTGAAAGAAGGAAATGGCAAGCTACTCCAGTACCTTTGCCAAAAAAAAAAAAAAAAAAAAAAAAAAAAAAAACTCCAAATGGGGACACAAAAAGCTATTATTTCATGTTTAAAGTGGGGTGAATTAAGACACAAATAGATAATATTTTGCTTGTTGAATGAAAATATTGGAATACCATAAGCTTACTAAAAACATCTTTAAGAAAATTCTACTAATAGAAAATATTAAGTCAATGTTATATGAATAATACACATATATGTATGATTCATGTATACATATGTGTCATACAAACATTTATTATTCCTATATTGTTTTTCTCAAAGAAAAAAAAAATTTAAATTTGAGATGGTGATGTCTGCTAATTTTTTTAGACTTTGTTTTGTGAATTAATATCATTTCCAGACAATTTGGGACAATAGATTGATCCACGATAATATATGGACTTATTCCAGTCCATTGAATTCTACTGAATATTTAAAGATTCATATTTGTAACATAGATTTATCACCTGTAGTCCAGCAAAGATAGAGACCTTGTTATATATAATTCAAGCCACCATATTGTAACTTGCTAGGTATTTTGTAGGTGCTAAATTTTTAAAAGCCTGAGGTGTTGTGTTACATAGTTTTAAAAGTAGCCATTTCCTTGCAAAGTATACATTGATTTTAATCAATCAATAAAATTTGCCAAGTGACTATTATATGCTAGTCACTATGATTGTTGTTGAGACTTAAAAGAAATAAAATTGAGACAATCACTACTTTCCAGGACCTTATTTTTTACAAGGAAAACAATATGCATGTGTATATATCCTGCTGTGATTATACCATTTTTATCCCTGGGCCAAGTAACACTTGGCATGTGTGAAGTTGTGGAAAATCGAGACTATCTCAAAGAAAGTAATTTGAAAAAAAAAAAACAAAGAACTGTATACAGCAAAGAGACATATACATACACAGATAAGCACTAGTTTGACTTAAATTGTTCATTTTCCAGAATAAGTAAAGCTATAAATTTAAATTTAGATGTAGTTATAACAATATATGTACACACACAAATACACAAACATAAAATGCTTGCTAATGTTTATAAAATGCTTTTAAGTTTTGCCAAGAGTTTTACCTATAATATCTAATTTGATCCTTACAATAAATCTTTGACAAAATAGGATTTATTATTATCTACATTTTATTGGTAAGGAAACTGAGGTAAAAAACAGTGTATTTCCTATGGTCACATAGCTAGTATCTTCTTTAGATTACAAAATTGGGTCTTTTTGGCTTTGGGACGAGCATTCTCTCCACTACTTCACATAGCTGTTTAATTTTAATAGAGAAGAATTATAAGAATGATTTACAATATAAAACAGATTCACTCTCTATCACCATATATCTTTTCCTCTTTCCTTGCCCCCTCCTTTGTACTTCCTCGCCTTTCTGACCAAGGGCCAAAATACTAATATATATGTCTGGTGATGTTTTCTTTTGTGTGTGTGTGTGTGTGTGCACATAGATATACATACACACATACACAAAAATATACGTATATGTATGCATGTATATATATATACTTTCTGCAAAAAGAAAAACAAAATGAATACTACTATGACTCTCAACCAGCAAAACTTTTTGAATGACTATTGGTTCCAAAGATAACACATTCAAATGCTGAAGTTTTGCAGTAAATGATATAAGGAACAGTTTGTTATTAAGGCAGAAAGTTGTGTAAACTAAAATGTTGAAAGAAGGGAATGGTTTTAATCATACAAGGTAGAACTGGCCCTCTGGCTTCAGAAGTCTATGGGTTTAAAGTGACCATTTCAACTACATGGGAGCTATAACATGGCACAGGATCACCTCCCGTCTATATTTTCTGGGGATTTTTTCTCTTTGTCAATTGGAGGGTAACTGCTTCCTAAGCAACTCAGCATTTTCTGAGTGATCCATAAGACCAACAACATTTAGCTTCTGACCTATCACTTCCCTCAATCTGCCCATCCCCTTTACAGCTTCTCCTCCCTTTCTTATCCTTTTCCCCCTCTATTTCTGTTCTCCTTTCTATTAGCCTCCCCTTTTCCTTCCCCCTTTCCCGTCCTATTTCCTTATAGAGTGAGACAAGTTCCTATATCAAACTAAATATGTCTGATATTCTCTCTTTCAGCTAAATCTGATGAGATTAAGGTTAAGACAATGCTCACTCCCCTCCCTTCTTTCTCACAACCATAATAGATCTGTTTTTGTCTCTTCATGTGATGTAATGTATCCCATTTTAAGCCAGCAACATTTAGGAAAAATCAAGTAATTTAAGCTAAGGAATAGAATTTACTCTCAGTAGGAAACAACAAAGCAGACATCAACAAATCTGGAAAGTCTAGGCATGAACAGAATTTTACAGAATGTAGTGGGGGGGGCCCCATTCAGTTGATATCATATTACTAGAACAGAATGTTAGTGGAAAGAAATCACTTCTAAAGGTTTCTCTTCCAGAAGATAAAATGAGTAATTGATAGAATCACAAAGACCCCATTAGCTAGATCATCCAATTCATTTTATAATAAGAATTGTCCAAAATTGAACATTTAGACTTTGCTTGAGTATATCCAGTGAAAGGTAAAGCCAAAGACTATGTCAATTTTAGATGGTTGTATTCATTAGGAAGCTTTTGTCCTATTAAGCTTAAAATTTTCTCTGAACCTTCAGCTATTATTTCTACTTCTGTGATCTAGGGATTAGCTGAATAAGGTTAATAATCCATCTTCCATACAACAGCCTTTCAAAGTCTTTAAAACAGCTATCAAATACTTGACCTTCAAATATTTGAAGACAGTAACTGAGGGATATTTTATTCATTTTTTTGTTTTCACAAAGCACCAAACAAATGACAGTCAGTGCCAAGGGAGTGGTATAGATTATTATTATTACTGTTAGTCAAGAAATATTCATTAATAACTTATTAGATGCCAAGCACTGTGCTAAGTGCTAAGCATACAAAAAAGAGTCCCTATTCTCAGAGAGCTCAGTCTGATGCTGAAGACAACATACAAACAACTATGGATAAATCATATAAACATACATATACATATTATATAAATATAGGTGTATACATACACACACAGATACATATATGTGTATATATGTGTAAATGGAAGGTATTGGCATTAGGGGGAGAAGGAAAGATTTCTTGTGAAAAGTAGGCTTTTTATAGGGGAATTGATTGAGGCAAACCTTGAGATTGTCCCAAGGGTAAACCTGATGTAAAAGAAAAGGTCTCCAGACCACTAACTAGTGATTCTAGTCAGAATAAGGGATTTTAGATATTCAGTATTCATCCTTTGTGGGGAAACATTGAGTCACCTTCTTTATTTGGATAGACACCATTTGCCACTGGACAGACATGGTTTTCCATCTGTAGCATTTAAAAATGAAGAACATCTATTTAAAGTCGTCTATGATATACAGTTGGAATCAAGATAAATATCTTTATGTGGCTACTGGGACAGTATGTATAAGGCTTAAACACTGATCTTCAAGACACTAAGAGTGACTATATTTGTTATGTCATGGTACCTCTTGCCTGACACACAGTAAGTATAGCACATGAATGAAGTGACTGATGTTATGTATTATTGCAGTATATAGGCCAATGTCCTCTGAAAATGAAAATGATCTTAAATGATCATAGATTTTACGTTAATTAGAAGGTACTTAAATGGAGAAGAAATTTTTCTACTTTATATTTATAAAATCTTTTCATCAAGAAACAGCTCCCAGAAGATATAAAGATAAGCAATCAACTCATTTTCTCTTATTAAATATTCAAATCAAGGACAGAATTTCAAAGTTCTAGCTAGTTTTCTTAAATTAGAATATTAAGACTTATTGAAAATAGGAATACTATGATCTAGGATTAGATCTATTTAAGGGCTATATATTTTGGGTTTTGTTTTGGCTGTTCTATAAAAATGCTACTGCATGTACCTCTATGTTCTCTTGCAACAAAACCAGTGTGTCCCTAAATCATAATCACAGAATTTTCCACCCGAAAGGACATGGTCATCTTGACCAGCCCACATCTGAAAATCCTCCTACCATTTTTCCAAGTGGTTAATCAGTCTTTACCTTAAGATTTTCAGTGGAAGATAGATGATTACTTCTTAGGAATTTTGTGGAGAAAATTCTTCAGGGATAGGGATTAACCCTTGCCTTAGTCAACCTTTCCTTTTTTTTTTTTTACACACTCCCAAAGATATCAGTGAGGACTGAAAAAGGATTGGTGGAGATTAGTGAACATATCACAAGGTCACAAATTTAGAAAAACAAATAAGGAAACTGAGTTCTAGAGAAATTAAGTGACTTGGATGTGCTCACATAGCTAAGAAGTGTTTGATTTTGGTTTTGAACCCAGATCGTTTTGTCTCCATATCAATCATATCATGGGGAAGTGGGACCAAGGGTTAACTAATATGTTGAATGAATGGATGTATGAAAGTTTTTTTTGGATATGCATTTGTAATTGTTTATTTGGAGCTCTGTGATATCCCTCTCTCTCTTGACCTTTTCCAGGAATTTATATACATTCAATATTCCTACTTGTAACCCAAAAATGGTCTAAGATATTTTGATATCAAACTACTACTTTAAAATCTATATGGTTTTGCATTGTTTGTGTTGGCCAATTATAATTTGCCAGCATCAGCCTTCTGTCCTTTCAGATATGATAAGACATTTCAAGAGTTCTTCTTTTTTTTTTTTTTTTGTCCACAGGAAAAATGAGTACAGAAACTGCTACTTTTTTACAGATCAAAACCCATTCAATAAGTGAAGGTTTTGAATTAACATCTCCATTAGCGAACACCTCAGAAATATTAAATTAATCCTTTATAAATTTATGTAGGCTTCCCCAAAAGTCAAAGGAATAGATTTCTTTAGGAAATCATACTTAATTATATCTTTGTGCAGGAACCATACATCAAACATGAGACAACAATGTTGAAAAATTAACTAGAATTCCATTTTTAGCAAGAAATCATTTAAGAAAAAGTGAAAACAAGAAGCTTTGCTAAAATGATCCCTACAATTTTCAGTGTTTACTTTATGTTTTCCATCAATTATTAATGATATCTGTGTCAGAAACAAAAAAAATGCTTCTAGAATATGTAAGTTTTGTTTAAATTTTATCCCTCACATGCTCTTTTAACATAAATATCAAACTATGTTCATTTCTCTTTCTTGAGTATTTATTGCATAGGGAATCAATTAACAGCAAAGTTAATTGCTAACTATAAAGTTACTAATTGAGTCAAATTACACATGATGGCTTTGTAATTTGTATAAATGATGGCTTCAGTTGGATACATGACCTCCAAACTTATGTCATTTAAGGCCTAGGGCTGTGGAATATAACAATCCAAAGAGAAATGCATTAAAATACAAATAGGCTATAATCACCACAACTAGACAACGCTGTGGCACAAAATAAAGACTCCAATCAAGAAAGTTTCTTCTAGAAAGAATAAGAAGCATTAAAAGTCCTCTATGACTGAACTCCAGCCTGGCAGTACAGGCTTATTACACTTGACTAGCCTTTAAACATTCTATATGCTATCCTTAATGGTCTACTTTTCGTTCCCCAGACTAAGCACTCCTATATGCCTCTCTATTCCCAAAATAGTAAATGTATATCTTGTTTGCCTCTTAGAATTGATTGGAATACCTACTTCCCCTTGAAATGTATCTGATTTATCATATGATATGTCTAGGGAATACTTCCTGATGTTTTTTTTAGTTATCAGGGATTTTCCTTTTTCAAGTAAATTAATACTTATTGGTGTAAATATTGTATCTACTGTTACTCTGAACTTTTTCCTCTTCTTTTTCTTGTGTATTGTATCTTGCTCACAGTGGGCAATCATAAATGTTTAATGAATGAGGGAAGGCATGGATGAATGAATAGACAAACTAATCTTTCCTTTGTGCCTGTGGAACCCATATCACAGTTGCTTGACAGAGACATAGCCTGCACCTATATATATTAATCCATAGGTCTACTATCTTGTGTATTCTTTAGATATTATCATTTTACTTAAAAGCTCTCAACTGTGGAAATGTGCCTTACCCTATATTTTATAGGAGATATCAACCAAATGGCAACTAAAAGAAAGCCTCTTTGACTTTGGGATCAACTTCCATTTCATCTTGATCAAATAATACCCAAAGGATCATAGTATAAAGGGTAATAAACTTTAAGTGCTGAATTTAGAATTTCTGGACCTGTATTTGAAACCAGTTCTCCCATGACTGGACCTTGAGAAAAGTCAATTTTTTTGTGTCTATTTTACTTTCCCCTATGTAATGGGGAGGTTATATCTAAGGACTTGTAGCTCTCTTCCAATTCTGACACTACAAAGATTCTCATAACATTTTATATACATTGACTTATTTCATTAAATGAAGTAAAATTACCTTATATTTAAAGTTAGTAAAAAGCAACTATGTAATTCAGTGGATAGAACACTAGACCCAGAGCTAGAAACTCATCTTCCTGGATCCAAATTCAACCTCACATACTTAATAGTTGTGGGGACCTGGACAAATCACTTAACCCTGTTTATCTCAGTTTCCTCAGCTATAAAATGAGCTGAAGAAGGAAATGGTAAACCACTCCATTTTCTTTGCCAGGAAAAACCCCAAATGGGATCATAAAGAGTGGAAACAACTGAACAACAACCACAACATCACAAACACTAACATTGTAAACTATGATTTAATGGTTCATCTCAGTATACAATATGATCTAGCTCTGGCTTATCTTAGGAAATCAATGCCCATGTCATACCATTAAATGGGAAAGCTATATAGTATAGGATAGATACTTGACAATTATCCAGTTTATTTGTGCTCCATTTAAAAAAAAAAAAAAAGCCAACTTAGACACATAAGAGATTTTTGTCTAAATTATCTAGCTATCTGAATTGTATGGCAGTGAAGTAATGGGATGGATTCCCAAAGTTACTCCTCACAGTCACACCAAGAAGTTTATTTCACTTTTGTTTTTGCTTTATATACAGCATTCATCAATTTCTTGAAAGCATAATAATTACATTAGTTTTCTATGCACCTAAACAATGACTTTTCTCATTCTCTTTGTCATCACTGCCTTGAAGCCTCATTCTTGAAGCTCTTTCTTCCTTTGTTCTTTTCAATACTTGATCTTTCTGTTTCCACCCAATTTTCCAAAAGTTATTGTCTGTGTTGATGGCCAATTTTTTCATCCTTTTCCTAATTTCCTTTGTTTCCCCCAGACCTTTCCTATTCACTTTCTCCCCTCATTGTGATCTTTCTCAGAAATATTCTTAACTCATAATTTAAGCCATTGTTTCTATGCAGATGATTTCAACATCTATATCTCTCTGGAATAGGTACTCATCTCTATGAGTAATTGATGACTTCCAAAAAGAACATGACCCAGACTAATCATAGTGTTATATTCTAATTTACTATTCATCATCATATCTTTGAAACATAGGTGATATCATTGATTCTTCCTTCTTGCCCATTAAATATTTCCAATTCTTGACTATTTCATATTTGTAATTTATTTTGAATGTTTGTTCTTTCCTCTTGTGATTACCACCCTGCTACAAATACTTATAACCACTAACATATTTTAATGAAATAGCCTTTTTAAAAGATTTTCTAATCTCAACTGACTCTTGGCTTCAATTTAACTCTCATCACACTATCAAAAAATTATTTTTACATATAGATTGGACCAAGTTACTCCTCTGATCAAAATCACTCAAATGTCTACTGAAAACAGCTCAGACTCATTATTTAGTCTGGTATTAAAGGCCCTCTATAGTTTGGTACTAAGCTACCTCTTTAGTATTAACTGCCCATAAGCACCAAAATAGAATTTAGAGTTTCCTACATTTGCAGTGAGATGGGAAAAACATTGGTCATAAGACAGAGGATATTTGAGAGCTGGTGGAAGGGGTCAAGTATCCCTATCAAAGCAAATTGAAACCATGATTGTAGTCATGCTGGGAAATAACAGACAGCCCATTCTCCCCTCCTTCCTTCTCATCCAGTGGCCAGTGACACTCTCCAACTGTCAAAATATTTATCTTACTCTTACAAGTGCTCAGGCTGACTTACTAGAAGTTACAAGATGGGTGTCCTCCAATAAAAGGACATACACTTCCCACATGCCTGTCCCTCATGTCTGACATTCTCTTCCTCCTCTCTGTTTCATAAAATCCCTGACCTTTTCCCAAAAGAGCCCAAATAACATTTTGGGGGGAGGCCTTTTCCAGGTTCCATTTCCATCCCAGCTGTATGATTACCTTCCTATAGTCTATATGGTATGTACCTTATTTATTTTCCCTGTATCTTTTGGAATCCAAGTCCAAACTATAGTCCAGCATACTAATTAGCAGTTTAAAATTACTATTATATAGAAGCAAGGACTGTTTTAAGGATGGGGGTATTAGAAGAGGCAGGGGGAGAAGACCTCCTTCCCTAGCTCCCATCTAGCCAGGCTTATGATCCAAAGGGATCTTGCTCTCTATTCTTTAAAATTGAAAAGGAATCTTGCCGAGGCTGCCTGAATGGACTGGCATTCTGCTGAGTTGGGGTGGGAGGTATATTGAAGAATGGTCCATTAATTGATATGGGATCATCCTCCTGCACGATTAGTTTCTATAAAGAATTCGGTCTATCTTGGTCATTAGGATATCTTTCTGATGCAGAAACAAGTTAACCAACATCATCTCTTCATGAAAATCTGGCTAATGGCTCTCTACCTCAATAATACCACTACAGAGACAAAACAATTCCTTAACAACAACTAATTTC
The DNA here is from genome assembly GCF_048593235.1 of Sminthopsis crassicaudata. Classification (NCBI taxonomy): domain Eukaryota; kingdom Metazoa; phylum Chordata; class Mammalia; order Dasyuromorphia; family Dasyuridae; genus Sminthopsis; species Sminthopsis crassicaudata. Next base: position 31,601,109 of record NC_133619.1, on the reverse strand, counting down.
AAACTACATGATAGGGATCATCCATGATACCAGTATCTGCCACATATTCCAGTAGGGAAAGCATTGATAAATAGTTTCTTTCAGGATCAAAGTCAACAAGTTAGGCTTTATATAAGGAACAGTATTCTGGCAACTCCACAGTCCATAAATGGAAGGATTTACTTTGGGAGGTAACAAGTTTTCTTTCTTCAGAGGTCTTCAAACGTGAGCTGGATAACTAATTTTTCAGATATTATAGTGAGGATTCTTTTCCAGGTACCAAAAAAGTGAGATGACTTTTGATATTCTTTGCTATACACAAATCACTTGATTTATACCCTCTGGAAAACTGAGGTTTTTTTTTTTTTTGTTTGTTTGTTTGTTTGCTTTTGGGTTTTTTGTTTGTTTGTTTGTTTTGTTTTGTTTTGTTTTGTTTTTTTAATGGAACTACCAGTGATGATGCTATGGTACTAGGTCCTACAATTTCACCCAGGAACTTTATTTGAATAAACATTTGTATATTCACTAATAACTATTTATCAAATTCCAAGTGTCTACCTTATGCAAGGCTTATGGTACAACTTTCAGACTAGACTTGATGGTTTGTTCGTTGTATTTCTTCATGCAAATGGAAAATTTGCATGAAGAAAATGGAAAATTTTCTTCTCTTGATGATCTAATGATTTACTCATGTTGAATAATTCCCCAAATCTTATTATAGGCTTTCAGTTTTGTAAATGGCAAAATGTTTAAGATAATTCCATAATTAAATATTAATGATTGAATTTTAGGGTTCTTCTTCCTAGTACAATTGTGGATGAATTCTGTCCAACTACTCTCACAATCACATGAAATGGCTAAAAAACAAAACAAAACAAAACAGATTTGTCAATAAATGTTAAAGTATTTATTTATATTCCAAAAAAACAGATTCTAAAATGTCATTATTTAATAAACAATTTAATAATCAAAATGTATGAGAAACCCCCAGCAATTCCCAATCATAGATCTTCTTCTGCAGGTTTGGATTTAGTCCATTTGCCCACTTTTAAAACTACTACAAAGTGCCAAGGCTGGCTGGTTTGGAGTTGAGGGTATCTTATCTAATCCATTCCCCCTAATTTGCTCTTGAAGATAAGCTATTATTCAGTGACTGCCTTAATTGCTTCTTGTTCCGGAAGTTCTTTTATTTTAGCATTTAATTCATTTCCTAATCATTTGAGCCAAATGGTGTTTGAAAGTTGGTCTTAAACCAACTTCTGTTGTTCATGTGAGAGGGGGAAAAAAAGAACAGAAAAGCACAAGGCCTTTGATTCTCCCATATGAGTGTATCCTCAATTTCTTTGCATTAAAACCTTTATTCCAAACAGAAAGGCTGTTAGAAAGAAGAACTTCTTTCAAGAATGCTAAAGATGCCAGATTTCTGGAAGGTCTCAAATAGACTTGCTGAGAGGGTGTTCATAAAAGAGGTTCATTTTCCTTGCACCCTGTGTGCCTGAAAATTCTTTCTCAAAATCACTTTCAAGTCAAAGCTTTTTCAAAATTAATCATGTTTTTTGGATGAGGGATTTTGTTATCTGTCAATCCCATTTAAAGATGATATAGTGATTGACTTAAGGCTTCCTATGTAACTATTAATAAAACCTTGTTGTTCAATCCAATCCATTTTGGATCTCCCCCTTACTATTACAGTCGATTCATTAGACTTGCCAACTTAATTCAAACCTTAATCGAAATCAATAAGCATTTTTTATTAGAAATTATCTATATTAGTGAAAATATAAAGATAAAAACAAGTTTCCCTGGCTTCAGAGTACCTAAATTCTATCAAAAGAAACTAACATGAACACACACACCTGCCTATACACTATGGGCATGGAATAGATGAGTACATTCTTTGAGAAAGTGTAATATAGAATATTATATTATTATTATATTATATATTATATAGATAATAGAGAATATATAATATAGAAAATCAATGTGGTACACTTAAAAATTAAATAACTTGTTCAGGATCACATATTTACTGTATGTCAATTTGTTAACAAGTGTTTATTTAGATCACTAGTACCAGACATATATGTTACAGTTGTTAGGAAAGAAAGTATGGGGGGTGTGTGTATACTATATATATATATATATATATATATATATATATATATATATATATATATATATATATATATATATATATATATATATATGTGTGTGTGTGTGTGTGTGTGTGTGTGTATTTGTATATATTCATATATTTATATGTACATTGAAAACTCATACATCTATGTGTGAATATACATGTATATGTATGTTCAAGCCCTTACTTCAAAGCGATTCTCAATCTGATCAGGGATACCACAAGATGAAGGTAAATATCTATCTATAAAACAACATATACATACATATATGTATAAAGCATGAATATATACATATCCATATAGCACATATGTGTGTGCACATATACATATATAAGATTTATGAAGAACAGATACTAGGAGATAATTGTATATACCTTATATGTGTGTGTGTAAATTTAAATATACATGCTCAAGATATATAGAAAGTAGGTAATATCATAAAAGAAAACATTTGCAGCTAGGAAGACTGGGAAAAGGCTTTTGCAGAAGGCAGAATTTGAGCTGAAGTAGGCCTTGAACCCAGATCTTCATGACTATAATTCTAGCTTTCCATTTACTAAGCCAAATAATATCTTGCTATAAAAGATAAATACAAAAGTAAGTTTCTTATTTTGAGAAAGAGGAATTTATGCGAGAGATGGTATGTGACAGGTTTAACATATTTTGGATTACTTGCCAGCTAGCTAGGGAAGGAGGGAGAAGAAGAGAGGGAGAAAAAAAAAATTATAACACAAGATTTACAAAGGTGAATATTGAAATCTATGCATATGTTTTGGGGGCAGCTAGGTGGCTCAGTGGATAGAGCACCAGCTCTGAAGTCAGGAGGACTGGAGTTCAAATCTGGCCTCAGTCACTTAACACTTCCTCAGCTATGTGACTCTGGACAAGTCACTTAACCCCAAATGCCTCACCAAAATCTTTTTAAAAACTTTTTTTTTTTTTTAAAGAAAGATGATATGTGAGCTCTTTTAACCTCATCTGAAGAACTCTCAGTGAGTTTTGCTATTTGAATCAAAGAGAGGAAGGGGAGAATCACTAGATTTTAATACAATCATTGAAATTGGTTACTACAATTTCAATCTAAGGTGAAGCCGGGAAATGCAGAATTAAATCTAATTTTTAAAGACCAGAAGTCATTTATAAATCCACTTACCTTAGGATTGCTTTCTCTTAATATTAATATGAATTATTGTCAGTGAAACTTTATGTTAGCATGATTTTCCTCAGAAAACCCTAAAAATAAGAATAAATGGGCCAAATTCACTTTACTTCCCATCAGGAAGTTGTGTGTGTGTGTGTGTGTGTGTGTGTGTGTGTGTGTGTGTGTGTGATTTTCCCTCCACTACATTTCATTTAAAAAAAAAAAAAAAAGGCATGATAAAAGATTAACCAGAAGCAGTAAAATGCCAAAAGAAACATACCTGGGTAAAAAAAAAAAAAAAAAAAAAAAATTGTGAATAAATTTGAGAGCAAAAGTTGGGAATTGTGTGCTAGAGAATAGAGTTGTGTCATTCTTAATCTACAAATATGAATAGTCTTATACCCATATAGTTAATTTATAAGAGGGAAAGACTTTCTCTTTAGTTCAGCTGGAGCTTAATGTGAAATGTTACATGTACTTAATCCTACAAATGATAGAAACAAGATACCTCTGAGTGGACTTTTCCCACATAAAGTATATTTAATGGGTTCCTGCTAATGTGTTCTATTTTATAATGAAAATCTTGCTAAATTATAGGACAGACTACTCTTAACTCTTTTACTGCCTTGAAATGGAGTGGTAATTGGATGAGGCAAGAAATCCCTATCTGACCTTGAAGGCTGTGATTCAAATTTTCACTTCTCTTGCTATTTTGAAAATAAAAAGAGACATGATAGTCATTTTCTAGCCTTCTCCATTTTCAGTCACCTAATGACACTAAATAAAATGTTTCAAAATTGACAAGGCAATGAATGAGCAAGATGAGTCATACATATTTTAAAAAGAACACTAGATGTAATAATGAAACCCAAGTTTCAAAGAGACTCCATTTTAAAAGATTTTAGCAGTTCCCCAGAAGAAAATGGCTAATAAATAAATCATTCATTTAAAATTGACCTGAAGAAGAATAGATAGGAAATATTTTTATTATTGGTGAAGTAGATCACTATTCAAAATATACTATTTGTAAGAGACAAGATATTGGGTACAAGCATCTTTGGAATCTTCCATTACATTCACCGAGATATAGTAACTGTCTTTGCAATTCCAGGTTATAAATATAAGAATCATCTATGCAAATATATTGCATAAAATAAGTGTATTTGTGACTATTATGTTGAAGTGCAAATAAGTATATTTATGACCACATGCTTATGACAAATATGTTGAAATATACTGTCTTTTTTATGTAATGCCAATTATCTCTGGAAGAAAATTATTTCCATGGGACTAGTTAATTACAAGCTAAATTAGGCAGGCCTATCTTTATGTGAGGGAGTAAATGGCTGACTACATTATCTACAATTTATGTAAAGAAATCTAGAAAGGCAAAGGTGGCCTTAAATTTTTGATATATGAGCACACATTCTTCTGAAAGAAAAAAAAAAAAAGGTTTTTGATAAAAATGAGTCAATACCTACAAATTTATTTCAATTGGCCTTCTAATGCCTGTGCTAAAAATGAAATGGGTTGAAGGATATGAACAGAGTATTATTAAAGGATTCCAATTGCTAATAATCATTTGAAAAAAGTTAACCCTCACCAATAATCAAATAGATATAAAGTTAAACAATTTTGAGGTTCTCCTGCATAGATATGAAATTTGAAAAAACAAAACAAAACAAACAAACAAACAAAAAACTAACAGGCAGGGGAGAAAATAAACAGGTTCATTCATGTGGGATTTTGAGCCAATAGAACCTTTTTTTTTTTTTTTTTTTTTTTTTTTTTTTGGTACTGCAATCTCTTAATAATCACATTTAAGATGATAAAAATAATTTTGTCTCTCTCACCCAATAATTTCACTATCCAGGATATACCTTGACAAAAGTAAAAACAACAAAAAAGTTTGAAACATTTTAGAGAGATATTACATATAATTTTTAAAAATCCCCAAACCAAATGACTCCAACTGAAACAACCTAAGATTCAAAAAAATAGAGCAATTAAAAATAATAATTGTTATAGACAAATTTTTTATCACTTTTATTTCTTTCTTATCCTTTCTTTAATTCCCTCCTAGCGAGCTATTCCTTATAATAAAGGATTTAATAAAGGAATTGTTAAATTAATTATGGTACATTAATGTAACACAATAGTATAATAATACTAAAAAGTATGAAGAATACAAAGAAACTGAAAAGATCATTATGAAAATAATAAAATGTGCTGAAAGTAAAACCAAAAGAATGGCCCACTCATTAACTACAATCATATAAGGAAAATGAATGAGAATGAGCAAACAAGCCCAAATCATTATTTATAATGAGATTTAATGTTACATTTATAATAAAAGCCTACTTTTAAGGAATATTTTTTATTCTGAGGAAGAAAATCATTGAATTGCTGAAAACTTTAGCTATATCAATCTCATTAGTGATTATATACCACAATATTCCACAAAGGATACATAGAAAAAAAGTTCCCAAATTTTGCAAAATATACAGAAATGTGTAGAAGGGGAAGTGGGAGTGAAAAAGAGAGACACTCAGAGACACAGAGAATATTATAAGAAGCCTTGTATAGAGTGATGCAGGTGAAGAAAACAAAATGTATGAAATGCACATGCCTACAAAAATGTAAAGAATGAAAACAAAAGCGATACAAAAAACAAAAACAAAAAGATATCAAAAAAGAAGCAATTTTAATAAGTAGTTTTGTTCCTGGAGTCCTAATGCTGAAATCCTCTATCCTTGTCTGAGCAGAGAAAGGAAGGTCAATGTGCAATGTGTTTTTCAATGTAGTCTCATTATTGGTTTGTTTCATTTGCCAAAAAAAACAAAAAACAAAAAACAAAAGGAGTGTTTAAAGGATGATGAATGTAATCTAAAAACACAAGTCATCAACAACTTTTGAAAAGATGCTATGTTTAAAGACGCATACAGGATTGAAAAGAATAAGCAATGCAAACATTTAACTCTTTCCCAAAAATAGTATTTCTATATAAAAGTCCTTGACCATCACCAGCAAATGCCCATATTTTGGATTTTACTATATTCATATGTGATAAAATAATCTTATAAGTATTAGCTCTTTCCCACCTGCCTTTAATTCTCTATAAACTGGGATCTTGATTTAATCACTATCTTATCCATTCATCCACAAATTTTGCTTCATATGAAGCCAGCAGGATCTTTTCTTCAGGCCTTCATTATTACCTACAATTTTCTTATGATTAAAATAACATGTATTTCCCCTTTTCCATTGGGCAGCTTTTTATCCCCCTGTAGATCTGTCTGTGCCCAGATAAATAGGATATTTAAATCTTCCAGCTAGATTCAATTCATGCAACCCACACAAGCCATAGCATCCTCAATAGATTTGACAGTTCTGATCCAGGAGGCTTTGGGGACATACATATTTGGATCTCTTCTTTTTCTCTGATTTCAATATAATCCACATAAGCAGGAAGTCTTGCAAGAGTGCATATATAAAACAAACAACTTTCCATTGATCATTTAAAGTCCTTTATATCATGTCTCCTGCTGACCTTTCTAGGCTTCCTGTACCTTGCTCCCCTTCCTACATTCTTCATTTCTAGCCAACCTGGGCAACTTGCTTTTATTTCTTTCATCTTCTTTCTCAATTCCATATTAGGCTATTTATATGAAAGGATTACAGATGCTCCTCTCTTCTTCTTAGAATATATTTTCTTTCAAGGCTAATTTTCTAGACTTAGCTTTAGTGTCCTTGTCTTCTCAAAGCATATTGGATTTTTGCAAATTATTAGAACACCCTACATCTGAAATTACTTTGTATTGACTTCTCTGTCTACATGTAGTTTTATTCTAGTAGAATGTACATTTTGAGGATCAGGAAGACTTTTATTCTTCCTTTGTATGTCAAGTAGCTACATAATGCTTGGAATTCAGCAAGTATCTAATTATTGCATACTATATGAACAACTGAATGTTTTCAGTTAATGTTCTTAATTGAGGAATTGAATATATAATGATTCCTTAACTCCATTTAACAATATCTCTATTCAGTGATTCCAAGTCCAGGTAACAGATACTTTTTATGCTCTAATTATCTCAAATCCTCGGGTGAATTTTACTCAAGGATTTATGCTCTCAGAGTATGATTGGCTCAGGATGGAAAGGACTCCATAGATTCAATAATGTAAGCAAAATAAATATACAAGAATACAAGGTCTAAATAGGTTCCATGTTTTTTGCTCTTGTTGTTGAGTCATTTCAGTCATGGACCTCTTTGATGCCATTTGGGGTTTTCTTGGCAAAGATATTGGAGTGATTTGACATTTCTTTTTCTAGCTCATTTTACAAAGGAAGAAACTGAAGCAAACAAGGTTAAGTGACTTGCTTAAGATCACATAGCTAGTATTTAAGGCTGGATTTGGACTCAGTGTTCTCCTAACCACAGACCTGGCACTGTATCATGTACTACTTAGCTGCCCAAATGGATGCCATAAACATTCCCATAAGTGCTATAGGGTTTCTGAGTCAGGGGAAGCTAAATTAGAGTGACATGGACTAAGGAGGGAAGACTTGGATAAAGTGTTAAAAGAAGTATATGATTTGATGACATGGTAGAGTAAAAAGAGCAATGCTGGGAAACTGAATTTGAACCCTGGCACTTTAATTTATTACCTCGGTGACATCCCTTAGATTACTTAATCCCAATGGCCAACACTGATAAACACTGATAAAATTGAGGGGTTGGAGTAGATGATATATAAAGTTCTTTCCATTTCAATATCAATAGCCCTATACTTAATTAAAGTGATAGATACATCTCCTGCTTTCACCTCACCAGTAGCAGAATAGCTTCAAGAAAGCAATAATACAGTTGAAAGCACAGGATTTGTATTAGAAAATTTTAATTTTGGAACTTGTTTTGTCTTCTATGACCTTGGGTATCCTTACTTATGACTTTGCATATGTTGTACCTCAGTTTTCTCATCTAATTTGAGGGAAATATTCTAAAGAAACATTGGAAACTTTTCCAGCTCTTATCTATAATCACATGATTCTATTAAAGGGCATGACTTAGGTATACTTGTGTGGGAGAAAAAGTGAAGAACAATCTTAGTGCTGAAGAAGATTGGAAGGGAGATTGGTGAGAAATAAGAGCAATTGGATAGGTAAAAACAGATCAAGATGAGGAAAAGTCTAAAGCCAAGGAAATGAGAAAAGGAATAATATTGATCAGACTAAAAATTTTCCCCTGAGTGATAGTGAAAGATATTGGATTTCAGCCTTGATTAATTAATTGTCTTGATTTTTCATTATAGAAAATATAACTAGCTCACCACTTCTCCTTTCATCTATCAAAATGAACAAAAAATGTGTGCATATACATATGCACATATGAATATATGTACATACACCTATGTGTGTTCTTATATAAAAAGGCATCTTTGCAAATTGAAAGTAATATTAATAAAATGGGACATAAACAGTATAATGTTTAATAAAGAGAAACCCAAAGCATCATTTTGGTATCAGGGAAATATTAATTATTGGACTTGACCCAGGTAGACTTGTTATTTTAAATGCTTTGAATAAGCTTTAGGGGTATTCTCTAGGTTCTCCAGAAGAAATAAGAGAATGATTTGTAAAATCAGAACTTAATTAAATAGAACTCCTACAATAAAGTAATATTGTGATTGAAATTTAGCTTGAACATGATTCAAAATAGTTATGAATCCCATTGCAACCATGCCTGACCTCTTTATTCTGTCTATATATATGTTCCTACATGTGTACATATTGTTAATCTTTCAGACTTGTTATTTCATTTTATATTAGTCTTTTTGAAATTCCACACATCAATTCCATTTAGTTTTAAAGATATGACAGCAAGTACAAAGATTTTTCAATATTTTATCAAGAAAGTTTATCAATAGTGGCATTTAGAAAATAATTCCTTAATAACTATAATCTCGCATGATTTTTCTGAGAGCAAAATCAAACTGCCTTCATTCCTTTTGTGCAATAGTGTTATTGGGTTGGTAATAAACATGGCATAATGTTGACTTTAGTAAAATATTTTAGAAATTTTCTAATGCCATCATGGCTAGAATATAGTCTTGCTTTATCTTTACCTCTTATAACCCTTAGCTTCATTCAAGTAAAGCTCTCCTAGTACTTTCTCCATAAGCTTTCATGATTTCTTTTCTCATTTTCAGATCCTGCTCTCTACTATTTACTCCCTTATATTTTAAAATTTTAGATCCTATGCTTCCCCTACTATAATATTAATTCTTAAGGCAGGATCTGTTTGGAATCCCCAGAGTTTTATGCTAGACACAACATAAGTGATCAAAGTATGTTGGGCTGAACTTAATTTTAGTGTTTTATTTACTATCTAGTTCTCTATGAACAAGTTCAACACTAAAAAAAAAAAAAAAAAAAAAAAAAAAAGTTAAAATGGGATTTGTGAGTTATTTATATTTTAAAAGCCACACATATTTTGCCTTGCCTTCTGGTAACATTTTAAAAAGTCATCACCATAATAATAATTTTTTTAAAAACTTGTCTAAAATATTCACAATTTTTTGATGAAAAAGAATGCAGATTTTCAACTTGAAGTTGAAGAGTTTTTCAGAAATTGCCAACATGTAATTCTAGGCTTCTCTACATGATGGTACAACTATCTCCACCCCATAATTTAGAGACATCTGCTTCACTGATTTGTCAATTAGAAGAAAATTTCAAGGATTCAAATTCAAAAGGCCAAGTGAAACAAGAAAGATAAAAAGAAAATCATATTTGTGATGCTTCTTATTTGCCCAAGGTCAAGGCATTTGTGTTGGCTTTATAATTCTGCTACAGTGTTGTGTCCTTCATTTGAGATACTTTGGTTGTCACATAATCCCAAAGCCTTCTCTTGCCTCCTTGTTCCACTTCAGTACTCATCAGCCCCCTGCACAATTCCTTGCTATGCCTTGGCATCTGCCTCATCTCATCCAACCACAGTCCATCCAAGCTAACCTTCAAGGTCATCAATCCATCTCCCTATCACATTTAAGCTAACCATGTCAATATTGTGCGAACAAATGATTAGCCTTCAATACTTTTCTAGAAAATTTTAAAATTAAACTTTATTTCCATGCTCTCTTAATGATGTAGCAACAGTATCCAAAACTTCCATTGGAAGGGCCATCAAAGCTGGTGTTAGATACACACACACCCACACTTAAGATTCATAAAAAGTCCTCTGATATAAATGGGTTCATAGTTATTATTATCCACTTCATTTTGCAAACATGAAAAATGAATTTTAGAGCAATTAAATTACTTGTCTATTGCCAAAGAGATATGAAAATGTCAGAGGCAGGATTTGAATCCAGACTTTTTTGCCCCGGAGGCAATTGGGGTTAAGTGACTTGCACAGAGTCACACAGATAGGATGAAGCCAGATTTGAATTCAAGTCTTCTAGATTTCAGGGCTGGTACTCTATCCACTGCACCACCTAGCTGTCCTTAGAATCTAGATCTTTTTGACTCCTAGAAATTGCTTTTAGTAAGACTAAGAGGAAATATTAATGCAAATGAGAAAGGGTTTTGTGAAGGAAATGACATGACAAACTTCCAATGAAGGAACTACAAAAATCAGAGATGGTCATATTAGGAGGAGATTTTGTGTGTGTATGAGTGTGTGTGTGTGTGTGTGTGTTTTGAATGATATGAACCAAAGCAGAGAGGGTGAAATAGAACATCATCACGGGAAAAAGGATAGAGAGAGAATTGAAGAGCACCTCAGAGGCTGCCTTAACTCTTGGAGCCTGATGGTGCATGAGGAAATGAGAAATGGATGTTTTGGTAGAAAAAGAATGAAGAGAGAATAGTATCACAAAAAGGTGTAAACATAAAGAAGTGAATCTAAAAGGAGATGGGGTAGTGATTGGTAGTTTCAAAAGCAGCAAAGAAGTCAAGTAGATTGAAGATTAAGAAAAGGTGATTGGATTTAGCCCTGAAGAGATAGCTGGTAAACTTCAAGAGAGCAGTTTCAGTCAAGTGGTAGGCTCAGAAATCTGATTGTTAGGGCTCAAGAAGTGAGTGGGTTGTGAGGAAGTAGAGGCCATAAATAGAATTCTTTTTAGGAGTTTGCCACTGAAAAGGAGGAGAGATTAAAAAAAAAAAAAATGTCAAATTGAGGAGCTACAGGGTCAGCTGGAAATTTTGGAGAGTAAAGAGCTGGACATGTTTGTAATCAGCAGAAACTGTGACACACCATCTTTATTTCTCTCTATCTTTTAGAAATCAACACATCCCAGAATCGGAGGTGAAAATACATCTCTATAAACATGCAATAAGGGGTTTGGAGTTGGAGGAGCATAGCTTGGAGGTACATGGAGTTAAACAACCTTAGGACAGGTTTTGTTGGAGAGAGCACTTAAATAAAACTGTGTCTTTCAGAACAACCAATGCAGATATCCTATAGAGCAAAGCTTCTTAAATTGTGGACCATGATCCAGATGGGGTCACATAACTGAATATGGGAATCATGAAAGTATGATTTATTTTAAGTTAATATTTTATTTATATATCTATTTACACATCTGTATGGCTGGGACCATATAGACATTTTTCTGGCAAAAAGGGGTTATGAATGGAAAAAGTTTAAGAAATCTTAGTATAAATTATAATAAAGGAGATTCTGATAGCCAATATATTGAATTTAGAAAGGAAGCTATTGAAATCTTGGAGCTGCTTGGTTATCTCTTGGAAGTATGTGTTATATGGCATTTTCACTGCAGGACTGTGTGGGTCTATAATCATGTTTCTTTAGCTATCAAATGACAATGTACTACATGTCTTACAGCCTTTCTAATGCCAAAATTATATAATTCTACATTTATCTGTTAATATCTATTGAGCAGCTAATTTTAAAAGCAGAGTTTTAGTCTCAATAACTGTATTATTTCAAACCAATTTCAAGAAATTACCAAAAAAAAAAAAAAAAGCGTTTTTATCTTGTCATACTTCATTTAGACTCTCATAGACTCTAAGAAAATGATATCTTAGAATTCCAGGTTTAGGCTGGAAGGGTTCACAGAGAAAGTCTTCTTCAACTTCATCGTTATACATATGAGGAAAATGAGACCTAGAGAGCCAATGACTTGCTTAATGTCACACAGTTAGTAAGTGATTTTAAATCGTAAATTACCGATACAACCCTCTTTTTCCTGAACCAGTAAGTAGAGTACAAGAAATACATGAGTTTAAATTCTGCCTAAGCTACTTATTATCAGTGTGTCCCTGGATAAGTCACTGATGTTGGTGTGTCCTAACTTCCTGGGATTCATCTGCTAAGTCATAGATAGGTTGTGATCAGGTTAGGGGCAAGGACACTACTCCAATATACCATTCTCTCTGAGAAACCATTGCTCTGGCAATTTGCTCTAATGATTGTGAATTGTCCAACCTTCTTAAGTAACATTATGAGTTTGCCCCAATGAGTCCACCTACCATGCTGAGAGCCTTCCTCACTTTTCCTGGACACTGCAAGGATACTAATTGGGCACATGGAATATCCACTGAAAATCCTTCACCCTAACCAGAGGACCAGCTGGCCTTTCATTCCTATCATATGTTCCACTTTTGCTCTTGTTCTTCAGAGTTGCTAATTATTTATATTACAATCCACTTCCCCCTCTTCCTTGCAACTCTTCCTTATCCTCAGTGTGAAATTTATTTTCAATGCTTCAAAGACTGTTGTGTTCCCTGTCAAAATCACAGATTCTTCAAGTTTTTGAGTATTCTCTGACATGGTAATGGTGAATCTGTTGATTGAATCCTGAGCTTTGTAGAATCATGCCAGGAACAAAGTACCACCTTCATAATAAAGAAAATGAATTAGCTGAGATCAAATCCTCTAGAGAAATACAGGATGGATTTTGCATGTATGGACTTAATCTGATGTGATGACTACATTATTTCAATCTTATCAAGTTTTAGCAAAATGGGCAGTTTCAGAATACTTCAAAAATACTTCAGAAAACTTCATAAAAATATTACCAAAAATGACCAGTTTGGAAACACCATTAAAAATAACATGGGGCATGATAAATTAATACTATATAAATAAATAATAAACTCATTCATCTGAACCACTGGGTGATTATGGTTGGGATGAGACAATGCTTTCATTAGTGTAGGAAAATTCTGCTCTGTAAACTTATTCAGATTGCAGATTTGCCGCTCATCTATAATGTATATTCCAGAAATTTGCCGGAGGATATCAGAAGGTTGAGTGCTTTGCCTGTGTTCACACCACCAGAATGTGTTCAAGACCAATCTTGAAGTCAAGTGTTCCTCACTACAAGGCCAGCTGTGAGCCTCCTATCCATTTCTCTAGGACACATTTTATCTCATAAGATTATGCAGATTACAAGTTACTTTCCTCTGAACAATTAGATCAATAACATTATACCCATTAAACAGAAGAGAAAGCTGAGATCCTGGAACACCTGTATGATATGTGCCCAAACTAAGCTGCCAACTCAAGGTTTCATTTCAAGTTCAATGATCTATCTATTCCAGAACGAGAGATTCTAAGGTGAAGAAAATCACCTTATTTGATTTATATAACCTCACTTTACTTCATTTTTCTCATCTATAAGAATTGGAAAAGGGGAGGCAGCTTCAGGTTTCTATCCACATGATTCCATGGATATAATTTCTACTCATTATTTGACAAATGCAGAGATATGACACAGCACCCAAATGTTATTTCTGTTCATCATAGGCGAATCTCTCTACTTCCAATCTTGTTCACTTCATCTCATCATTATAATAGGCATGTATGGAAGGCCCATATTCCATAAGGATCTGTCCAATATTTTGTGGTTGAAATATCCTAGTCATGACCCTGCTGTTGAATAGTAGTCACAGCCAGAATTTTCTCACTCAGCATGAACCATGACTGCCTATTTTATTATTTACTATCAAAAGACTGAGATTGATCCTAAGACAGTCACAAACCCAGTCCCATTTTTGGTCCCTCTCTAGATGGACCTCAATGGACTCTCAAAAAACATTTGCTGATTTTCTATACCTAAGGAGAGACATTAATCACTTCTCTTTCAATGGGATACATATAGTATCACCAGTCCATTCATAATATAGTTGGAAGTGATATGTGAAGAGCTTGCTCAAATTTCACAAAAGTTTGCAGGAGCAGCAGGTTGGGGCCAGACTGAGAGGAAATAACAGAGGAAACTGAGTAGATGCCCATCAATTGGAAAATGGCTGAGTAAGTTATGGGATATGAATGTTATGGAATATTATTGTTCTATAAGAAAAGACCAGCAGGATGATTTCAGAAAGGCCTGGAGAGACTTACATGAACTGATGCTGAGTGAAGTGAGCAGAACCAGGAGATCATTGAACACGGCAACAACAAGATTACATGATGATCAATTCTTATGAAAGTGGCTTTTTCCAACAATGAGCTATTTCAGACCAGTTCCAATAATCTTGTGATGAAGAGACCCATGTATATCCAAAGAGAGGATTATGGGAACTGAGTAGCATTTTCACTCTTTTTATTTGCTTGCATTTTTTTTTTTTTGGGGGGGGTGCTTTTTTTTTTTTTTTTACTGGTTTGATCAGATTTTTCTTGGGCAGCACAATAATTGTACAAATATGTATGCATATATTGGATTTAACATATATTTCTACCCTGTTTAACATATATTGGACTACTTGCCATCCAGGGGAAGGCATGGGAGAAAGGGAGAGAAAATTGGAACACAAGGTTTTGCAAGAGCTAATGTTAAAGAATTGTCCTTGCATATGTTTTGAAAAATAAAAAGCTTTAATTAAAAAAAAGACAACATGGACTTTTCTGCACAAGGCTTTATGTCAGACAGCATGCTGAGTTCTGGGGATGTAAAGAAAGTTCCTGCCATCAAGAACTCACAATCTGTAGAGGGACAATAATATTTTGGGGCACTCTCATGCTATTTATGACTTGAGTCCCAATTCTCAGAACACCTGAAAACTTCTTGCTGGAGTGGGAGCTATAGACTTTTTCATTGAAACACAGACTTTTAGAGGTGGAACAGATAATAAGGACCATCTAGTTTATGATGGTCTCCTTTAATGTCTCTATTCATTAAGAGCTCAAACAGACTTTGATTAAAGATCTTAGGTGAGGAGATCAATTCATGAGTTCTAGAAGTAGGCAATTCTACTTTGGATAGCCCTATTGTTAGGAAAGAGGGCCCCTAGGTGGTAGAGTGGTTAAATCACAGACCCAAGAGTCAGAAGGACCTGTGTTTAAATGAAGCTTCAGACACTAGCTTTGTGACCCTAGGCAAGTCACTTAATCCTGTTTTCCTCAATTTCTTCATCTGTAAGATAATCTAGAGAAGAAAATGGCAAGAAACTCCAGTATCTCTGCTAAGAAAACCCCCAAAAAGGATCACCAAGAGTTGGATAAAACTGAAAAAACTCAACAGCATTAGATAGATAGCCCTTGTTTAAACATTTGCTTTTCCTGCACATTAATTACTCATTTGATTTGCCATTTTTACTTAGTTTTGTTCCTAATTCGATACCACCACCACTACCACCACCAGGGGGAGAGGAATGAAAATGAAGGGGAACAAGAAAAGACAAATTTAATCTTTTCAATTACCTGAAAATAGCTATCATGGGCCCTCACATTCTAATTCTTTTGTTCAAATGAAATATTCTAGTTTATTCTCTGAAAAAGCGTGCCTGATGTAAAGCCTTCCTCTTTGTGTTGTTGTGTTTAGGATTTTTGATTTCAATGCCATTTCTCTGCTGCAGTCCCATACTGGAAATTCCCTCAGTATCTGAGATCTCCTCATTATGGAACACCCATCCTCCTTTTCCATCCAATTTTCTCATTGTTATGTTCTTTCTAGGACTTCCATTGTGAAATGGACCTCAAACTGGTTGTCATCCACTCCCCTTCTGGCTGTGCTTTTTACTTTCTGCCCTTTACCATGAAGCCTTCATTAGAATTCCAAGTCTTTGGATACCTTTCTTTTCCCTTATATTTGTCTTCCCAGTTTTTGCACAGTGAACTCTATATTTCATATATGATTTTTTTTTTCTATCCATCCTAGACTAGCCTATGATTTCATGGGTACATTCTTCAATGAAGAAACTCCCTTTTCCAAAATAGATCATCAGGCATTGTATAGTTTATAGTCTTAGAGAGTTGATTTGGGCATTGAGAAATTAAATAAATGACTTACCCTTAGTCATATAACAAAATATGTGTCGGGGTGGAACTTGAACACGAGCTCTCCTGACTGAGGCCGACTGTATGTCTAGGAGACCATGTTCTTTTGCTCTTGTTGTTCTTTAATAATTTTTCATTTATTAAAGAATCAGATTATTCTGGGCATCTTACCAAACATATTTTATTCTTACCTATGTTATCTTAAAACCAAAGAGAAAACACAACAGTTGTGGGCAGGAAGAAGAGTTACTACTAAGAGATGTGTTTATTCCATTCCTTTAGATGACTGGCTAAGAAAGCTTAAGTCTATTATACATTAATCCTCAGACTGGTATCTCAATCAGAAGGAGACATGATTCAAGAAGGAAAGTAAAACCCTAAGATACAATGTAACATACAGAGAAGCTAAATTGGAATGAGGGTTTGAGAGATTTAATGCTATATTAATGAGGGTTTCTTCCTCTTTCAAGTTCAAGAAAAAAGCTGCTTTTCACATAAATGAACATTTAACGAGGCATTATTTACCAGTGTCTGTGATTCACAATATTTTAAGCAAGATGAACAGCTCATTTCTTTCATCCTTTTTTTTTTTTAAATTCTTAGCTAGAATTACTTTTCCCATAAGATTTAAACATGCAAACTCTATCCATTAAGGTACTCCACTTGCATTTATTGACCTAACTTACTTCTATAAAATAGCATGAAGAAAATATATTTAGCCTTCAAAACTTTGCTGGTACAAGTGTTTATTCTGTTCACTGTTAAGAACCGGTTAGGAAAGATGGCCTGTGATTATCAGTGAATCCCTGACCTCGGATTTTTGCTCTAAGGGTTCGTATAATATGACCTGAGGAAACACCCAAATCTGTGATATGCTACGCCAATTATTGGCTGAAAGCTACTACAGTGTTTCTGACATAATTATTTTCTCAAAAGAGTTGATATATTAACAACTGCACACAGGTATGTGTGTGTGTTTGTATTCATGTATACCAAGATACACATATATACATGGATATATAGATATATATGAGATAGATATAGAGGTATGGATACATATATAATATATGTGAACATATATACACATAAGCACATCTATACATACATATATACACGGGCACATACCTACATGGATACATGCATGTGTGAATGCATGTATATATGTGTATATATACATGTAATATACAATGTACTTATATGTGTGTGAATTGTGCTTGTGCATATATGTTTATATACACAAATATAGGCACATATATATTTGTATACATATATGTGTCAATATATAAAACAGCATAGGAAAAAACTGGCAGATGAAAACTCTGGCTCATGATAATGATTGTATAAAGGCAAATTTATGGGAATCTGAAAACTTTATTGGGTGAAACAAAATTCAAATACACTGACCTTATTGAGGAAACAAAAGTTGAGTGAATGATGAAAATCTTGTCAGGTAGACACTACTCTTAATGATGTCATCATTTGTTTCATTAGCCCCCAAGGCAATGACCCTGTAAGCTGTCCCTCCTTGCTTATTAACAAATTTTAATAAAAAACCAACAGGAATAAGGTAAATGAAAATAATTCATCACAACGGAATCAAAAGTGTGTGTTCTTTCTCTAGCTCTTGCTCTGTCTCCATTTGACTTGGATAAAATCAATACTGAATCCCAAAGGGCCAGGGTGAAAAGAATTAATCAAACAATCATTTAATCAACAAACATTTTAAGTATGCAGTGTTTGCAATTCACTAAACTAAGTGCTGAAGATACAAAGCTGAAATGAAAAAAAAAAATTCTTTACCTAAATTTTCAGAATAGAGCGTACATATCAGATACATACAGTTTATAGTAGATGAGTAGATGGAAAGTTGGGGGAACACCCAGGATGTCTGGATAACCAGGGCAGGTGTTCTGTGGAAGAGACTTTTGAAATTGATTGCTTTCCAAAGAATCACATCAAGCCACAAAAAAATAGTCAAATATGGGTCTGCTCATTGGCTTAAGGGTATAAGATAAATATAATGACCATTTCTAATAAATAAAAGATAATGAACACAGGGATGGTCTTGGTCCTTTCTTCCAATGTGCTTTTCACAGAGCTAATCGAACAACATCATTCAACTTTAAATACTAATTAATATACTTAACAGTGTGACATAGCTAATACACTGCAAGACTTTGTGTCTTTCTGTTTTATGTTCAAGTCTACCTTCGGATATTTATTATCTCTTGAATGTGAACTAACTGCTTAATCTCTATGGATCTCAGGCAATGCCCTAGAACTTTCCATCAAATTATAGATGGATTTCAATGTCATGGAAGCATTGTGGCACAAGAGAAAGAGCATTGGCTTTGGATGAACTTCTAATGCTTACTATATAGAGAATCTTTAAAAGTCACAATATCCCTCTTCCTTAATTTGTAGACCTATGAAATGAAGGAAGTTGGAGAAGATCTCTAAGGTCACTTTTAGATATTCATAAATGAGCCTATGAGTTCCCCTATGAGAAACCCTCTACACTGCCAAAATCCCAGAAGGTTTGAGTAGTCAAAACCTCTACGACATTTATTTATATATTGAAATCATATAACAAATTCTCATTTGCTATTTTCAGGAAAAAGCATCCTAATTTCACACACATGCATATATATATATATATATATGTGTGTGTGTGTGTGTGTATATATATGCATGTGTATATATACATATATGTACATATGCATGCATATATGCACAGATATATGTGCATGTGTGTATACACACATGTATGCACACGTGTGTTTTCCCATACCGTATGCAAAAGCTATAAACCAATTTTATCGAGGAAAAAAGGCATTTCATATCAGACATCATTGCTATTAACATCAACATAAAGAGATAGAGCAACCTATTCAGGTTCATGCAGCTAAAGTATCTGAGGCAGGATTTTTTTTAATATATACACACACAACCCTATGTATATGCACATGTGTAAGCACACATATGATATGTATACAAAAACATTATATAATAGAAGCATATAGTAGATTATACATGTGTGATATGTATATCTGCATATGATGGTACAGTTTCTAGGGGAGATGTAGCTCAACCTTGTGAGTGATGTGGTTGAAAATGATATATTTCTTCCCATAGACTATCCTGCCCCAATTTACTCTCTGACCAGGATGCTCCAAATATTGTTGTTTGTCAGCTGAGAGCCTATTAGCAATAAGAGAGTTTCTGAGAGTAACAAGCAACAATAATGAGATGCTCAAAGTTGATGCAGGTGCAGAACAAAATTGGGTGTCTGTCACTTGACCTAGTGATATTTCAGGCCTGAAAACATACCTCCAGAAAGTTCCCCATGAGCTCTCCCGACAGAATTATAGGTATGGGATCTATGCACAAAGTCTGAAGCAGATCACTCCTCAACTCTACTTCTAAACCATAAAATTAGCATATCAGTGACATGAAGCACCTGGTTTTTCAAACTTTTCCCTATATATTTATCTTCTTGCCTCTGGTTCTTTGTTAACTTCTTTTGGAATTTAGCCCACTGTTAATAGTGTAATAAATCATTGCCCCTTGACTTGAAGACCAAACTGAGTTTGTGAATTTTTTTGCCATATCTGAGACACTGACATGAGGATATTATTGGGCTATCTTTCACCTCAATACAAATATATGTATACATATAGGTGCATGTGTGCTTGCATACTTGTATATATACATGCAAAGTCACACATACATATGCACAATGCCAATACATATAAACTATGCATATAAACATGCAGACATTATAGGTATATGTATATGTATGTATGTGTAGCAGCTATTGCCTCAGTGAATAAAATTCCTGGGCCTGGACTCAGTAATACTAAAATTCAAATCTGACCTCAGGCACTAACTCCACAATCCTGAGTAACTCAAGTAAGCTGTTTCCCTTAATCCATTGGAGAATAAAGTAGCAAACCAATCCAGTATTTTGCCAAGAAAACCCCATGGACAGTATGATCCAGGGGGTCACAAAGAATAGGAAATGTCAGAATGCCAAAAATAATATATGTAGGAATGTATATATGGGCAAACTCATATGCCATGTGTAAAAATGATAAATCAATTATTCCAAGAAAAATACTTTTCTTTCTTTCTCTCTCTCTCTCTCTCTCTCTCTCTCTCTCTCTCTCTCTCTCTCTCTCTCTCTCTCTCTCTCTCTCTCTCTCTCTCTCTCTTTCTCTTTCTCTCTCTCTCTTTCTCTCTCTTTCTCTCTCTCTCTCTCTCTCTGGGTTAAGTGACTTTCCCAGGATCACACAGCTAGGAAGTGTTAAGTGAATGAGGGCAAATTTGAATTCAGGTCTTCTGACTTCGGGCCTGGTGCTCTATCTACTACACCAATTAGCTGCCCCAAAAATACTTATTTCTTAAAAAAACACAAAAAACATATAATTGTTGCTGGCACTATTTCTCCAATAACCAATTTCTTCTGCCCCCCACTTTTTTTTTTAAAGAATACTCAGTATATCCCTTAATGTGTCTGTGATCTAATCACTAGAGTATTCCTTCCAACCATGCAGACATAACCTAGCCATACTCACAGATCCTTTATGATGCTTTTCCATGTTATTTCATAGTTTCTATATAGGCAGTCAACTTCATGTGCTGATACCTTTCTTCTCTTTTCCTTGATATGCTAAGAATTTAAGTGAACTTCTTACCAAGTGACTAGGCCCTCATTCTTTGTCTTGCACACTTACATTCTGTTGATGTCATTCTTTCACCTTAGATTTCTTAAAATCTCTACTTCTCCCCAAAACAGAGGTTCATTTTTAATACCATCATTCTACTGTATTTGTTGCATGGCTACAGGTCATGGAATATATTCCAGTTTCTCTGAAGGTAATAATGATATCAGAAGGAAGAGTGGGTGTGAGTCGACAGGAACACAGAATAGGAACTTCAGAGAAAGATACCATGATTAAACCTAGGGTTCACCATTGGTAAGATTAATGCTTTCCTCTGTACTAGGAAGTTTCTTCCCCTGAACATGTAAAAGTAGATGTGAGGATGGAGATGAATGGGAGGGAATGAGTAGGGAGAAGGAAGATAAAGATCTTGTTTCACTTGTCCCTTGCAACTTTCTGTCATAGAATTAAAAACTTAGTTTCAAGGCTAAAAATTTCTCTTATTGGTGGCCTATGGTTAACTGCACCTCTCCATTAACATACATAAAGGAACCAGATGGGGTGAGAACTTACATTCGTGTTTCCACAGGCGAAGGGAGTATCCAGGGGTACACATTCATGGACTACTACATAACTTGTTGGAATCAGGAATATTAAGGCCTTTTGGGAAATTACTTTGGCTCGTTCTGAGAAGAAAATAGCTTTCTTTTTCCCAAGTCTTGTAACAGCACAGGAAATATCTCTCTGTGGATTCACAACAAATTAGAAAATTGGATGCTATTTATTGCATTTCATTTTGCCCATAATCATAGAAATTAAAGACACTCTGGCATATTAATACCTTATGGCATAGCTATTGGGTACCCACACCTTACAGTGTGGATTGGCCTTTGTTCAGACCACTGAGCAGTAAATGACTTGCCTGACTAAATGAACTATCAAATGCCAGAGGAGATATTTGAAATCAGGTTCTCTTAATTCCATGGTGAGCAATGTGTAATGTGTTGCTTGGCAAGTGATACTCATACTTGTAACTGTTCCTTGATCCTTTTGTTAAATTATATAGAATGTGAAACTAATTTGAAAACATTCTTTATCATGTAACACTTCAATGAGAGCATACGCTTAAAGAAAACTGGCTTTTTCTAATAAGAAATTTTAAAAGTTGCCAAACAAAAATTGATAATTTGTAAAATGCTAATATTGCTTAAAATAAATTCATTAGATTGAAAGTCATGACTATGCATTGCTCCATAAAACCTCTCCATACCCTTAACAGCTGTGAGATGTTTCCTAATTTCCTCTTTAAAATTATAATAACATTATTTCAAGAAGGTTCCTTTGCTATGACTACCCTTATAATTGAGGATTAATCATGTTGCCGATGGAGTTTACAACTGTTATGATATAAACAGCATCAACCTTGTAATTAACATAGATTAACTCCTGGGACAGAACAGTGATGAGGGGCTTTAGGTTAGCCACTCTTTGGTAACAAAAGGGGGCTGTAACTAGGTTAAGGTAACTTGGACTCAGAACCAGAGTGCTATAACTTAAGGGGCACAAACATTTAATATATATATATTTTAAAATTTGGATAATTGTATTAGCATTTTTTAGTTCTTCAGTACCAAAGAAACAACTGAACATAGCAGCTAGTTAACAAGAATAATGGGTTAAAAATTATAAAAAGAATAATGGAAATTAATCTCAAATAGTACCTTTCCTCCTAACTTTGATTCTTTCTCTAACTGAGATTCTTTTTGACAAGCTCTACTCTAATTTTTCCCAATATAATGCTTGAATGGAGTTACTCAAATGTTGTCAGAGGAACTAAAGTTGAAATTTGACATTCCCAGGATATTGTCACTCTATTCATGACTTCTCCATCACCATCAGAAAATTGGACTTAATCTCTGCATCCCCCCTCAGCTTTAATAGGCCAATTTTGATTTTATTCTGCTTGGTTGCAGGCTTCCACAGCACTCTTCACATATCTCCGATGTAGCTTCTACCCCCACTGTCACTATCATCATACTCATCCTTTACAGATTCCCTTTATTCGTTGTCTTTTCTCTGAGACTTTAAGCTCTGTGAGGGCAGGGAATATCCTTTGATTTGTATTCCCAGCCCCTATTTTTATATTTATTTCCAACACTTTATATTAAGTGTTTATTATGTGCATAGTAAGAATTTCACAAATCCTTTTTGTATATCATCCAAGTATCTGCCAATTATTTGCTGTATAAATCTGGGTAAACCATTTTACTTCCCTAGGCTTCTGTTTTAGCTGCTCCAAAATAATGGACTTGTGAGTCAATGAAGGTTTTTCCCACCTCTAAATCTATGGGGAAAAGACAGTTTCAATGGTCTACTGATGGAGAGAGCCATGGGCACCCAGAGAGAGGACAGTGGGAGCTGAGTATGGATCACAACATAGTATTTTCTCTTTTTTGTTATTTGCTCGCATTTTGTTTTCTTTCTCATTTTCCCCCTTTGATCTGATTTTTCTTGTGCAGCATGACAACTGTGGAAATATGTACAGAAGAATTGTGCATGTTTAACAAATAGGGGACTATTTGCTATCTAGGGAAGGCAAGGAAGGAGGGAGAAAAAAATATTGAGGGCACAAAGCTTTGCAAGGGTGAATGTTGAAAACTATGCATATGTTTTAAAAATAAAAAGCTTTAAAATACATATAACTATGAAAAAATTTAAAAAGCAATTTTATGTTAATGTTGAATGGTCAAATTTCTCAATAATTACTGATGTCTTATAGAATCAATTTTTTGGTTGTATCTCTCTTTGACAATATTTTGTTCCACTTTATGTCTTTCTTTAAGTACTTAAATTTTTATTGAAGGATTCCAGATACTTTAAGGTCATTAGCATATCACAGCATTATTTCTTTCTAATAGCTTTAAACCTCACTAACATTCTGCTGAAAATGTGGAAGTTTAATTCCTTCTCACCAATTGCTGTTTTTTATCATTCACATTTGCTTTGTCAAACTGTGTTTGCGTGTACACAAGCAGCCAACAACCCTCTCCAACAATCCCTTTAACCATTACTCTTTCCTTTCAGGCAATCCTATGACATTCTTTTTCTGGCTACATGGGCAAAATCCATTTTAAAAATTCCTCTGTGTAGTCCCAATGACTTGTAAATTATGACAGGTCTCAAATAGCAGACACTGCTATATTGTCAGGGTAGGTCAACTTCAATATGCTAGAAAGATCCCTGGATGGGAAATGACATCAGGACACCAAATTTCAGAAGCAGAAAGGTCATCTAGCTCAACCCACACATGAACAAAAATCCTTATAAAATACTCTAATAAGTAATCACCTAGCCTGAATTCAAAACCCTCTAGTGAGAAGAAGTTGCCATGTGCAAAAGTAGTTCATTCCACTTTTGGATGGCTCAAATTTTAATAACTGTGTTTTTAAAGCCCACATCTATTTTCTCTAAAAATACCACTCCTTTGCCTACTTAGAAGCAGCATGTTATTGTGGATATTGTATTGTTGGGTTTAGAAGCAGGGTCACCTGGATTCAAATCCTGTCTTAGACTCTTAGTTGCTCTGTGTGTTTGGACCAGTCACTTAGCCAACTTTGACTTCAGTTTCTTCATCTATATGACAGAGTTGGGATCATGGACATGAAAGGTCTCCTCTAGTTCTGAACTTAAGGACTTCTGGAGCCAAGCATAAAAGTCCAATTCTTGCACAACACAATTAGTTGTTGAAATACTAATCATTCTCTTTCTATACCCACATCCAAGTCCACCAAGTCTCCTTTTCTTTAAACTAAACATTATCTGTTGCTTCAGCCAATATGCATATGGCATGATCTTTATGCCCTTCATTATCAGCCTAGAACTCTTCTGAGTGTACAAGATTACCATTTATTATTATTATTATTGTCATTAAACAGAATTGCCATATTTGAATACAATATTCTAGATGAGGTTGGATCAGGACCTTGAATTATGATGACCCTCAGTCTAGACACTGTCTCTCTCAATGTAATCTAAAATCTACTTTTATTTTATCTGTATTATACTATTGACTCATAATTAGCCAATTTTCTATCTCTACAACAACTCTAGTCACCATCTTTGTTTTAGCTGTGACTTCAACATTTTAAATACTTCAAAAAACATCTGGGAACTCTTTCAACTTCATACCTTCCATAGTACTGTAAAGAGCAGTACCATCCTCCTAATGCTTTAAATTAACAAAATACATGTCATATCCCACTATTCACCATCTCTTACCCTGACTAAATAGCCAAACCCACATGACAAGGCTGTTGATTTCATCTTTGCAACATCACTATAATATGTCCCCTTCTCTGCTTTGACATTGCCATCAGGATTATCACAGTAGTTTTTTGATGGATCTCCCTGCCTCAAAGTTCCTCCCATTCCAATTCTCAGCTACCAAGGTGATTTTCCTAAAACATAGGTGTAACCATGTCATCTTGGGGCTCAATAAATTCCAATTTTCCCTAATGACTCCAGAATCAAATATGAATTCTTATATTTCAAATTCATATATATATATATATTTTTTTTTTTTCAAAGCCCTTTATAATTTATCCCATTCCTACCTTTCAAGTCTTCTTATATTTTACTATCCACCATGTAATCTGGTAACTCTGACTTCCTTGCTGTTCTATGAACAAGTCTCTCCATGTGTCAGAATTTTTTCTGGCTTATCCAGAAGAAGACGACTTTCCTTCCTTATCTCTGCCTACTGCCTTCCCTGACTTCATTTACATCCCCATTAAAATTACATCTTCCACAGGAAACTTTTCCCAACACATCTTAAATCCTACTGTCTTCCATGTCTTAATTACATCCTTTTATCTTACACATAACTCATTTATGTATATTTGTTGTCTCCTCCATTAGATAGTCAACTCAGAGGCAGGAGACTATATATTGCCTCTTTTTGTATCCCTAGCCCTTTACACAGTGCATGACCCATAGTAGAAGTACTTATTAAACATTTATTGAGTGATTTCTTGAATCCAAGATAGATAGTACATTTATCTGTATTCAATTTCATTTCATTAGTTTTGAAAAGGTTACTAATAGCTTATATTAATAAAGCCCTTCATAGACATTCAAATATTTATTGGAGATCAAACATGGCATTCACAATGATCTCATTAAAGACATGCTTAAGATATTATTCTCTTTCAGATGAAGCCAAATAATGTATGTTTGAATTCTGTTTTTCACTTTGTACTCCATGTGCTTGAACAAGTCACTTTCTTCATAGATGCCCATTTCCTTATCTTAAAATGGAGTATGGTCAGGAGTTGGATTAGACCATCTCTCAGGTTTCTTTTTTTATATATGGCTAATGAGCAGTTAGAAAAGAAAATGGTGATTGTGAAAAGACAGTACATGTGGCTTTATGGAGAATAGATTATGCCAGACTAACCTTATTTCCTTTCTTGACAAGATTTCTGATATGGCAGATCGGTGGAAATGATGTAATTACAGTTTACTTAGATTTTAGCAAAGGATTTGGTAAAGTACCTGGTCATATTCCTTTGGTAAAAAGAAAGAGGTGGACTAGAAAATAATAATAATAAATCTAGTTGGTGTAAGAAAAAAATAAATGGCATAAAATGATCACGAATGATTCAGTGTCATCTTGGTAGGAGGTCTCCAGTGGAAGACCTCAAGGTTATAGACAGCACTATACCATTTAAAATGCTTTTATTTGGATAAACATAGATGACATACTACTTACATTTGCAGATGGTACCAATGACTAACAGGGTCAGAATCTAAGGCCTTGATGGACTACATCATTATCCTGATCCTACTGAGATGAAGTTCAATGGGAATAAATGTAAAGTTTTACGTTTGTGTAAAAGAAATGGCCAAATTGTTAATTTTCCCAAAAAGACCTCAAGATTTTAGTATGAGTTAGGAGAATGATTTGTCATCCTTAAAAGCTAATATGTGATCATGGGCTGCATTGAGAGACATAACTTCCTGGGAAAAGGAGATTAAAATTCCTCTCCACTCTACCCTAGTGAAAACATAGCAGGAGGATGGTGTTCAGTTTTGGGTACTTCAATTTAAATAGGAAACCAAGAAATTAGAAAGTGTCCAGAAGAGAGCAATATGAGTGGTGAAGGGACTCCAATTCATGTTGTATAAGAATCAAATAAAGCATCTGGAGTTGTTTAGCTTAGAGCAGTGAATACTCAAGAAAGAGAGAACATTTGTGCTTAAAAATTAAAATCAGATCTGTCCTGTAGAAAAGGAATTAGGATTTGTCCATTTCCCATTGTTTATTCTTTTCAATTGTATCTGACTCTCTGTGACCCCATTTGGGGTTTTCTTAGCAAAAATAGTTTGATATTTCCTTCTCCAGCTCATTTTACAGATGAAGAAATTGAGAGTGAAGTGACTTGCCCAAGGTCACACAGCTAGTAAGTGTAGGAGGTAAATTTTGACCTTAGGTTTTCCCAACTCCAGGTCCACTGCACCATCTAGCCACTTTCCATTTTCCAAGAGAAGACAAAAGTAGAAGTAATGGAAGACTATTAGAAGTGACAAATTTACTCTATATCAAGAAAGTGTCCTTTGCAACTAGAATGTCCAAAAAATGTCTTTTAGACAGAAAACTGGGATACATTGACAGGCAATGCATTCTCTATCACCGAAAGCCTTGAGCATAGGCAGAATTGCCATTTTTCAAGGTTAGCTAAAGATTCCTTTTTAGTGTAGTCTGCATCAGATGACCACTTAGAAGCACCTTCCCACTTCCCAAGTGCTGTAAATTCTTCATTAAAGATAATGAGATATTCTAAATGATTCAATAGAGAAGTCTTCTGAGTGATGGATAAGCAACAAAGAGCATAATAAAATACATAACTATATCTAAAATGTTTTGCAATAATTGAAGAACTATATAAATGTTATTTTTATGGTTTTTGTTCTTATAATGTTTTTTTTTTTTGTTTTGTTTCTACCAATTCCTATGAAAGAGAGAAAAACAATGGACTTGCTGGCCACAGTTACTGGGGTAGGAATGGGAGTGATAGCATAAGACAGGGAAGTTCACAGAAAATGGTGGTCACTTATCATGTTTGGTTCTGCTGATGGAGGCGTGATTTTCCATTGTAATTTAGTAATGTACAAATATTGTATCAACACTGATGTTAGCCAGTCAGGGCTAAATTATAATTTAAATATGGTCACTGAAATCTCCTTGCCACCTACAGAATACACTCTATACTAATTTGATGTAACTAGGTCCTTTCTCCACTTGACACTATCTGATTCCTTTATTCTATTGCAAGGTCAAAGTCAATTTGACCCATCCTGTCTTAGCTAATCAGCAGCAATGGCACTTGGCTGTTCCCTTCTGTTAAAAGTATCCACTTAAGGCTGCTGCATCTTTATGTTAACTGGAAGGGTCATGTATTACATGCAGCCAATCTGAGAGTACCATCAGTAATGATTTTAAATGCCCTGATTCTTATTTCTTTCTTTTTCTTTCTTTCTTTCTTTTTTTTTTTTTTTTTTTTTTTTTTTTACTATTTGATTTTTAAGCCTACTTAAAATTATTTATGTGGTTTAACCTTAACATTTCTTGATAAATTTTATGGAGTACCAAAGGGCATGGGATTCATTTTTGATTTAATCATTTTTTATGTTTATAATTTGTTTCCAGTTTTTGCTTATTTTAAGTGCAACAGAAATACCTTGGAGCAGTAAGGAAGAGTCACTGATATGTCATCAGGAGACTTACTTAATGATTGATTTGTTTCACCACAATTCTAGGGACATTATAATCATAGAAATCTCTACAGAAGGATTGTTAGCTAGTTCACTTTATTATATAATAGGGCCTCTTAGCTTTCTGGTGGATTGAAGGTAGGGATTTTTATAGTCATAAATGATAGGAAGTGAAAGCTCCATGAGGTCTAAGGCCTTTATGTGAAATATTGCTACACACACACACACACACACACACCAAATCCTATGGTAATCTATGCTTACATATATACATACATATATAAGTTAATGGCATATTATAAACAGAAACTTCTGAGTGAAATTATTCATATCAATAGCAATATAGCCAAATATTAATAACCCCAAATAAAAAAGAAGAATTTTGTGATTCCTACTTGGTCCTACTTGTTTTATTGTCTCTCTAGAGAATCTGTAGAATTATCAAGCCAGCCAGGTGGGAGAGAGGGAAAACTTTGCGCTTATTTTCACACCCCTGTCTCTAATACTTCTTAGCTGTGTGATCATAGCCAAGTTACTTCATTCTTAATTTCCATGTGTCCCAAATAACTCCTTAGTGGAAGCTATCCTCACATTAGGAGTTTTCTGTTGATGAAATGATTAACAATATCATAAACTATTTTAGAGTTGTGTAGTCTTTATAATTAGAATTATCCAAAAATAGGCATTTAATAAACCTCCATTATGGGAGGTTCATGAACTTTGAAAAAATATTTTGATCACTGTATTTCAATATAATTTGCTTCCTTTGTAATATTTTGTTTTTGTTTAAATATTATTCAGAGACAGGGTCCTTAGACTTCTCCAGAATTGTGAATGGGTGTATGAGACATAAAAGGTTAAGAATCCCTGACCTGGGGGCAGGTAGGTGGTGCAGTGGATAGAGCACCAGCCTTGAATTCAGGAGGACCTGAGTTCAAATCTGATCTCAGATACTTAACACTTCCTAGCTGTGTGACCCTGGGCAAATCATTTAACCCCAGCCTCAAAAAAAGGAAAAAAAAAAGAAAACTCCCTGACCTGCTATGTGTATATTTGTATAGTTTCTCTCTCTCTCTCTCTCTCTCTCTCTCTCTCTCTCTCTCTCTCTCTCTCTCTCTCTCTCTCTCTCTCTCTCTCTCTCTCTATTTAATTATAGATGTTACACATATCAGAATTAACTAGATAATAAGCCAAAAATTAAATATGTGGTTCACATAACAAGTATCAGGGAAGAGGAGCAATGCCTTTTATGCTTTCTAATGTTTAAACATTAATTTATTGGTCTAGAGAAATAAGGCTGTCTTTCTGTCACATAATGAGAATTTACTTAAAAACACTCATAATCTAACTACATATTGATGAATTATAGTGGTTGGGTAGATATTTAATAAAATGACAAGTGCTTAAAAATGACCCTGATTCAATGATAGAAAAGACTGAGATAGAAAGATCTCAGAGAATTGTTTTAGCTTAGCTCATAAGCTTCAGAACATTAAAGAACTGGCTTTAAACTCCTCAAAGACACTCTTAAAAAGAAGAGAAGCTCTTTGGAGGGGAAGCTTCCCCTTGAAGTAACTTGATAAAATCTGGAAAATCTTTAGATTTAGTTGAAGACAAACTGGTAACATCTTAGTTCGGAGACAAAGGACTCATTTCTATAGTGCTGGGAGGTTAGTAAAGTGCTTACCTCACAATATGTTTTGAGGACAACTTGGTGTCCAGCTCTTGGAAGCAAATAATTCATTGACACAAGCTAATCCCAACTCTTGAAATTCCCAGAGTGATTCCACTGCTCACCTGTATATTTGATTCTCTCTATTTTCCTCCAAAGCTCAACCAAACAGCTTCCTCATACATGAGACTTTTCTGATCTCTCCTTTCATTTTATTATTTTGTGCCTATCTTATGATACAGGTTTTATACAAATCTTTTTTGGTTACATGTTCTCTCTTCCAGCCAAAGAGAAGTTCCCTTGAGGGCAGTTAAGAGCTATTTTACTTTTACTTTCCCATCCTTAAATACTTGACAATATGCTTAATATAGAATAGATGCTTAATGTTTGCTGAATGGTAGAATATTAATCACCTGTATGTCCCTGTCAAAGTTATCTATACTAGGAGTAGAATCTAGATGGTGGAGAGTAGATAGAACTTTGCCTGAACTCTTTCTAGCTTCCCTCAGAATCAATGCTGGATCAATCCTGTATGGATTTTAGAATAATAGAACCCACAGATATTTGGAGTGCAACAAATTTCCAACAGAAGATATCTTGGAAGAGCTTCAGGAAAGGTCTATCTCTTGAGCAAGGGTGATGGGGGAAAGAGGGATACATCCCAGCAAAGAGAAGCCCAGGGTAGAGAGGCCCCACATGCAGGGCATCTAGTGGGAGGCTTTTAGCCAAAATACAGCAGCATTGGCTTCTTTGTCCTGGTCCAGAAGCCAGTGGGTCAGTAGAGTAGCTGACCAACACAATTACAGAAAGCAAATAGTGGGACCCTGAACCCTAGCATAACAAGCAGGACTTGGCCATGTTCACCCAGTTCAGGAAGGAAGCCTATAGCATCTGCTCCAGGGCATCATAAAACTGTTGTCTCCCTGTAAAGGAAGTTCAGACAATTTCACCTTTGCCCTAGGAGCAGACCTCAACCTTTAAAAATGAACACAAAAACAAAAAAAAGAGCTCTGACCATAGATAGCTGTTATGGAGACAGAGAAGAACAGACCTCAAACCGTAAGGACACTAAAGGCAAAGTGTCTCCAGATGAAGCTCAAAGGCTGGTATGAGTTGGTCGCTAACTCAAAAGGCTCTCTTACAAGAATTCAAAAAGAATCTTAAAAGAGAGTTAGAATAAAAATGGGGCAAGAAATGAAAGCTTTGTAGAGAGTATGAAAAAGGAAACACGGAGATTGTCTGAAGGAAAAACTCTTTAAAAAAACAGATTTGGCAAAATAGAAAAATAAAACAACTCCTTGAAAAACAGAATTGGTGAAATGGAAAAAGAGAATTCTTTAAAAATAGAATTGGTGGGGAAAAAAAACAAACAATGAACAAAAGAAACTCATTTAAAAGTATATCCAAATACAAAAGGAGGTTAAAAACAAACAAAAAAAACAACAAAAAACAAAACCTGACGGAAATAATTAACTAAAAATTAGATTGAACAAATGGAAATGAATGACTAAAGAAAATATAGAGAATCAGTCAAACAAAATTCCCCAAAAAAGGAAAACATAGAAGAAAATGTAAAATATTTAATTGGAGAAATACTTGACCTGTAAAATGGATCCAGACAAGAAAATCTAAGAATTTTTGGATTGCCTGAAAACCATGTTGAAAAAAGAGGCTAAACAACATCTTTCAAGATATTTTTAATATCTTAGAACCAGAAGATAAAATATCCACTGAAAGAATCCATCAATCACCTCCTGAAAGAGACCACAAAATGAAAACTCTAACAAACATTGTAGCTAAATTCTAGAACTATCAAATGAAGGAGAAAATACAACAAGCAGCAACAGAGAAACAATTCAAATATCAAGGAGTCACAATCAAGACTACCCAAAACTTAGGAGCTTCCACTTTAAAAGATTGAATCCCTGAAATATGATATCCCAAAGGGCAAAGAAGCTTGGACTACAGCCAAGAATCAACTATCCAGAAAAATTAAACATTATCTTTCAAGGAAAAATATAAACATTCAAAAATGTTTTTAATTATTTCGATTATTTTTGATGAAAAGACATGAGCTGAACAGAAAAAGAAAATCTGATCTTCAAATACAAAACTCAAGAGAAGTATAAAAGGTAGAATAGGTAGGAAAAAAAAATTTTTTAAGGATATTTACATCCTTACATGGGAAGATGATATGTGTAAGAACTGTATTTTTGTTAGGGGTATACTTAAAGGTATGTAGCTGCAATTTGACTTTATTGTGATGGTATACAAAAGAAATTAGGGATGGAAAAGGAATTGTACTGGAAGAGGAAAGGAGAGGTAAAATGGGCACATGAAGAGGCAAAAAAGGCCTGTTATAGTTGAGGGAAAGGAGGGAATAGCATTGTGTAAACCTTAATCTCATCTGATTTGGTTCAAAGTGGGAATACCATGTATACTGAATGAGAAACTTGTCTCATCCTCTAGGGAAGTAGGAAAGGAAAAGGATAAGCTAACAGAAGGAAGCAGAAGTAGAAAGAAAAAGGAATAAGAAAGGGAGGAAGGGCTGAAAGAAGGGAGGGTAGATTGAGGGAGGTGGTGGCCAGAAGCAAAACACTGGTGAGGAGGAAAAGGGGGAAAGAAAAGGAAAGTATAATTGGGAAGAATAGAATGGTGGGAATTACAGAGCAAATAATTTTAACTGTGAATATGAATGGGATGAACTCTCCCATAAAATGGGAGTAGATAGCAGAATGAGTTAAAAGG
This sequence comes from Sminthopsis crassicaudata, assembly GCF_048593235.1. Classification (NCBI taxonomy): domain Eukaryota; kingdom Metazoa; phylum Chordata; class Mammalia; order Dasyuromorphia; family Dasyuridae; genus Sminthopsis; species Sminthopsis crassicaudata. The sequence continues at coordinate 31,567,746 of NC_133619.1, read as the reverse complement.
CAGAATCCTACAAATATGTTGTTTACAGAAATACATTTGAAGCAGAGAGATACATACACAACTATTATGCTTCAACTTAAGCAAAGTTATTCTGCATCTCTGGAATGCTTTCCCTATTCATATGGATCTCTCAAAATCCTAATTTTGTTTAAAAGCTCAATTCAGAGATGATCTCTCTGATGCAAAGCCTTCCATAAGGCAGACAGACCCAGAAATATCAATGGCTTTCAGACCATTTACCCAGCTTCCAGACAGGTCCCATCACTAGAGGGAGGGATTTTTTAAAAGAAGAGCATATATTGTCCATCATCAGCACCACCACCACCATCAATTGCTGACCAGCTACCTTTGATGAGTAAATAAGTCCAAGAATTCTGGAAACATCAGCAGAGTCTCCTTCCCCAAACCCACAAAGACTACTGATTCTGCTTTTAAGTTGGCCCCCATAGACATAGTTTAGGAAAAAAACCCTTTTACCAAAACCTGGTAACCATCTCTATAGAAACTGCAACCTCAGTGGCCAAAATAGGTTTAAGTTTGAGAAAAAAAAAAAAAATTACAGATACCAAAGTCCTTGCCACTGTCAAATGATTCAACATCAGAAATAAGGTAGCTTCATCAGTGGATGATACCTCTCAAATATGGTCCATTACCACTGACTTGGCCATGCTCTTTTTGTATTATGTACATTATTATGTACGTTAAAGTGCAATGGAAAGTTCCTGTTTATATAGCCTCCAATAAAGTGTTCTTTGAGAATGACACAGTCTTGCTTTTCTAGGTGTATCACCAAATCTTAATGCAGTGATTTGGATATGGAAAATCATTAATAAATGGTAAATATACACTCATCCATTCATCATCCTCATTTGTGCTCCTGATGCTTCATACTCCATCCCTACCTGTAAGTAGAATGCAATCTCTCTGAAGGAAGAGGTTTCCTGTCTGTTCTTACATCTCCAAGAACTAGGACAGAGTTTTCCAAATAACAGTTATTTAATATGTGTTGTATTAAATTGAAGTATATGGTACAAGAATTATTATACAAAGTTTATAGATAAGGATCGTAGGGCTCTAAATTACAAATTAATCTGTCCAATAGCATCCAGCTCTCATGTTCTCTTGACCACTCTTTGTAATCATTCTTTATAATACTCTGTATTAAAATAATTAATGTATAAGCAGGATAAAAGAATTAGAAAATGTAAGTATAACCTAGAGCAGAAAACATAGTGACCTACATCATCAGAAGAAGTCAGCATTAGTTCTAATCTTGTCACTACCTTATTTTTGCTTGGATAATCACTTCTTTAAGTTTAGGTTTCTTATCTATAAAATGGGAGAGGGATGGACTAGAGAACTTAGAAGGTTTCTTCCTTCTATACTTCTCATTCTAAAAAGAATTTTACCATATGGAGTTTGAGAATGCTTAATTCTTTTTTGTATCTAATCCTGGACTTGCTGCATATCACTTGCTCATTTCCTTTATCTCTCATTAATCTGCCACTCCTTTTTTTTTTTCTTTTTTTCTTTTTTCCTCCTTTTTCTGAGGCTGGGGTTAAGTGACTTGCCCAGGGTCACAAAGCTAGGAAATGTCAAGTGTCTGAGACCAGATTTGAACTTGGGTCCTCCTGAATTCAAGGCTGGTGTTCTATCCACTGTGCCACCTAGCTGCCCCCTAATCTGCGACTCCTAACTTCTAATGATAAGACCAGAGGATTATAGACAATGGAGTTAGATCTTAGAGGTTTAAAGTCCAATCTTCTATATTTACATGGAAATCCATTCTTAGTTACCTCCTTAAAGGACAGATGCTCCCATTGTGTTCTTGGAATAAGTGCACCACTATTATAAAGGCCTCCCCTCACCCATATACTTCTCCTTATCTTCTCCTTAACATAGCAGATGCAATTAGCTCTTTGCAAAGGAGTTACTAAGATAGCTTTGTAAGAACAGTTGCTACACAACCTGCCCACCCCCATTAGCCTACAGCATTTTTCTCACAAAACATAATGTTAATGGGAGAAAGAATGGGCTCACATTTAGACCACTAACTTAGTGAGACCCAAATGTGAGCTACAAGAGTGGCAAAGACAATGTCTGGTGCTTCAGGGCCCAGAAGCCCTTTCTCTCTACTGTCCTCATAAAGTTTCCCTTGGGTGCAATATCTTTTCTTTGTAGGTATTTCAGAGGAATTACAAGGATCTGCTTCTTACGGATTCTCTCTTGAGTCTGTAGCTGACTCTCTTATCTTCTGCCAGGGGTCCTATTCCTTGAAGCTGCTTCCTCCTTCAAGTGACAGACCACCTTTCTGGATCTGTGGCTCTCTGAAGTATATGTCTCTGCTGTTTCTTGTTCAAATTGCACTCAGACTCTACTAAGCTAAAAACCTATGGAATTATTGGATGGAACGTCCCCTTCTAGAAAACGAGCTGCTTCAAGAACAATACTGTATGATGATCAATTCTGATGGACATGGCTCTCTTCAACAATGAGATGAACCAAATCAGTTCCATTTGTTCAATAATGAAGAGAACCAGCTACACCCAGCGAAAGAACTATGGGAAATGAGTATGAACACAACATAGCATTTCCAATCCCTCTGTTTTTGTCTGCTTGCATTTTTGATTTCCTTCTCAGGTTATTTTTACCTTATTTCTAAGTCTGATTCTTCTAGTGCAGCAAAATAACTTATGGATATGTATACATATATTGTATTTAACATATACTTTAACATATTTAACATGTATTGGACTACCTGCCATCTACAGGAGGGGGTGGGGGGAAGGAGGGGAAAATTTGAACAAAAGGTTTTGCAAGGGTCAATGCTGAAAAATCACCTATGCATATATCTTGTAAATAAAAAGCTATGATAAAAAAAATTTAAAAAAAAGAAAAGAAAAAGAGCTGCTAAGATATGATGGACAAGAATTGTGGGGGAGAGTTATAGGAGATTAAGAGATACAGATCATGAAAGAGATATGGAGATAAAGAGAGAAAAAGATAGAGACAAAGAGAAAAGTTATATATGTGTGTGTGTGTGTGTGTATACATATATACATACATATATATATATATATACCATACCTATTATGGTTCAGCATATATATATAATATATATATATAAACACCCAGAGAGAGACAGACAGACAGACAGAGAAAGAGGGAAGGAGACAAGAGAGACAGAAAGATACACATACACACACACACAAAAGAGAGAGAGAGGGAAAGATCCCTTCCTTCCTCTCTGCTTTGAGTCTGTGTGCCTTCAAATTCCCTAAACCTTAGTCACTAGGAGAACAGCTAATTTGTTTTCTTGGCTACTCTCCTCATTCCCTTCTGATTTAATCAAAAAAAGTGAACATACTTTATAAAGAGATCACCAGATGTTGCCATAATTTGGCAGTTACTTTAATATCTTATTACCACATTAGAATATCATTTATGGCTAAAACCTATGACTATTTCTGAGTTGGGGATGAGAGGAAATGAAGTCACATCCCGCCATTTCTTAAATTTGAGTTGAGCGAGGTTACATGATTTACCTAAAGTCAAGCATTATGCAGTATCTAAGGCAGGACCCCTCTATTATTCTGACTCTGAGCCTCACACTTTCCCAACTATAGTACATTGCCTCCATTCTATTACACACCACATTATGGTTTGCCTATTAGCCTTTATTTCTTAATTTTTCACTTATATCATTAACATTAATGCCCCATTGTCTTCTTTTAGCTAACCTAGGGCTTTCTATTTTTTTGGTCCCCATCTACCTGGATTCTTCTTTTGGGCTAACTTCCCACTGTCCCTCTCCTCTCAGCTGCCTGTTTTCTAGGTGATAAAAGTGGCAATTGATCTGTTAATGACGAGGGGATGAAGAGGAAGAAAATGGAAAGGTTGGGAGTCCATCAGAGGTAAGCTCCATCTATCAAATCCCACTTTGGGCTCATTTCCAATGTCTCCTAAAGCTGAAAAGGGCTTGGCCATATGCCAGTTGGTAACAAAGAAGCCGGATTATTTTTTGAGCCAAATAATTTAGGAACAGAACTGGATTATCCAAAGGTGTCACAATGGGATTAACTAAGTATCTCCACTGGAATCAATCAATGTCTTCTAGAGAATGGTCATGAGCTTTCATGATAATAAAGATTTAGCATGAAAGTGAGTGCCTATGAAGGCTCAGAAAAAAAAAAAAAAGTAGTACATGGTGTAAGAAACAAGAGAATATGGAATGTACAGAATTCCTGAATATATTTAGATGATATAAGGTGAAGAAAGCAGAACAATGTATACAACGGAAACAATGAATTAAAAACACATTAAAAAGTAAATGAACCTATACACAGAATCATGAAATGCAATGTTTTGTTTAAGGAACAGCACTGAATCATGCAAAATGTGGAGAGAAGGGTAGAAAAGTAAGAGGAACTAGGTAATGATGGACCTTCAAAGGAAAAGGGAAAATTTATATAATTTATATTTGATCCTTGAGGTTATTAGGGACCCAATGAAGTTTCCTGAATTGGTGATGATATGATTAAATATTCTCTTTGAGAAGATCAACTTGACATTGAGGGGAGGGTAGACTAGAGTAGGGAGTTAGAAATCTCTTGTGTTAACTTAAGGCGGAGAAGATAGATAAGAGTCTGCATTTAGGATGATGGGTGTGTGAGTAGAAACAAGAGGACAGTTTTTTTTTTTTTTTGTTTTTGTTTTTTGTTTTTGTTTTTATTTCAGGTTCAAATCCACATGAAAATGTGTAAACAACTTGTGGAATTTTCTAATCTGGAAGGGATCCCTCATATCTTAGAGCCAGGGAATTAAGAATAAAAAACCATGTGATCAATCATCAGCTAGTGAATTTATTTGTCTGTAGACCCTAATGAAGAGCATCCATGAAATATTCAAATACATTGAACATTATGAGGTCAGGCATTGCTTATTGAATTGAAAGAAAGAATCCTAGGGAATAGACAGTATGACTTTAAACTGACTTCAGAGCTGAATGGTTTCTACTCATTGGACATTTACCAAACCAAATCTAGAAAACAAAGAATGGCCCTGTACTAAATTTAAATCGCAAAATATGCAAATGCCATTTAGCCACATGATTAGTATTAGGCCACTAGAGAAGGTTCTGGCTTTGGAGCCTATTAATTCTGAGTTCAACTCTACCTCTTGAACCTATTAGTTCTCTGATCCTGGGTGTTATTTCACCATGGAAAATGGGTTAATTGTAGCTGTAGAATTGACCTTAAAGAATGATTGGGAAGATCAAGTGAGATAGTATGTTTAATGTACTTTACATATCTTCAAGGGATAGTCAATAGATGTCAATTAGTCTAATAATCCAATAATCATCTCTATCTGGATTAATCTCAAATGTATTTAACCAGTATCTATATCAGTACCTCTAGTCTCACATTTTTAACTACTTCTTAGAGATCTAAAACTGGATGTCCCAAATGCATCTTAAACTCAATGTGTCCAATACTTAATTTATCAACTTCTATCAAACCCTGCCCTTTTGAAGTTCCTTATTATTATTATTAGGCTACCATTATTTTCCCAATAACTCAAGATCACAATCTAGGAGTAATCCTCAATTTTTTATTCTCTTACAGTCCTCCTATCCTCTGTCCCAATCTGTTGTGAAGTTCTGTTGATTCTTCTTTTGTATAGATATAGACATAGACATAGATATAGATAGTTTTGTATACTAAAACTGCCACCACCCTGATGCAATTCCTCTTTACTTCACTCCTAGACTTTTGCATTCGCTTCCTGGTTAGTTTCCCACTCTCAAGTCTCTTCCTACTCCAATCCACCTACCACTTCCTTACCAAAGGATTTTTCTTTAAAAAAAAAAAAAAAAAAAAGAATTTTTAACTATGTCATTTCCCAATCAGTGACTGCCAGAGGCTTTCTATTTCTTTCACAACCAAATAATCCAAACTAATGTTAATGCTAAAATTCAGAATTTGTCATTAAATTCTTGAAATTTTTATATCTTGGTTACTAAAACTGAAGTTAGAGTGACTTTCATAGTTAAATAGATTCTGAAGATACCAACTGAATTGCATAATAACCAGTTGAAGGATTTTGTAAACTATCTTTTCTTATTGCCATATTAAATTAATTATCTATAGGTATTAGTCGCTTGGAAATAAATCACAATGGAAAAACCTGCTAAGAAAATATATTTGATATGCCTCTGGATATTTAAATAAAAATTATGACTTTATTTTTGGTTGCATCCTCCTATCTGGTCATTTCTACATTAATAAGATTTCTCATATGAAGTCATATCTTCTTCTCTGACTCTCTTAGCACCCTGCAGCTGGCTTTCATTAACTCATTAAAGGACTATTTCAATAGCTGATGGGTCTCCCTGGCTTAAAGTTCTTCTCACTCCAACTATCAAAATGATCTCCCTAATATGCACATCTGATCATGTCATTCCTCTACTCAATAATCTCCAGTGGCTCCCTACTACCCCCTGAATCAAAAATAAAATCTGTTCTTTGGATTTTAAAGTCATTCATCACCCGGCACCTTACAAACTTCATTATTTTTTACCTTCCTTCCCTCAGTGATTTGTGACATTGGCTTCTTTGTTTTTCCTGACACAAAATTTTTTTTTTTTTTTTTTTTTTTTAGAATAACAGAGTATTTATTTATTTATTTATTTATTTATTTTTTTTTTTAAAATTTTATTTTATAATTATAACATTTTTAGACAGTACATATGCATGGGTAATTTTTTACAACATTATCCCTTGCACTTACTTCTATTCAGATTTTTTCCCTTCCTCCCCCAACCCCCTCCCCCAGATGGCAAGCAGTCCTATATATGTTAAATATATTACAGTATAATTTAGATACAATATATGTGTGTAGAACCGAATTTTTTGTTGCACAGGAAGAATTGGATTCAGAAGGTAAAAATAACAGTTTACATTCATTTCCCAGTGTTCCTTTTCTGGATGTAGCTGTTTCTGTCCATCATTAATCAATTGGAATTGGATTAGCTCTTCTCTATGTTGAAGAAATCCACTTCCATCAGCATACATCCTCTTACAGTATCATTGTTGAAGTGTATAGTGATCTTCTGGTTCTGCTCGTTTCACTCAGCATCAGTTGATGTAAGTCTCTCCAAGCCTCTCTGTATTTCTCCTGTTGCTGACACAAAATATTTTGACACACTATTCCTCATGCGTGCCATGCTCAATTTTATTTTTTGGTTTCCTGGGCTTCTTTTAACACACTGCTAAAATTCTACCCCCTCAACCCTAACTCCCATCCCAAGAGGCCTTTCCTGGCTTAATGCTAATGATAACTTCCCTCTAAGATTAAATTCAATTAACTCTACACATGCCTTTTGTGTTTCTGATGTTTACATATTTACTTTATTAGGATATCTATTACGATTATTTCCTCATTATATTGTGAGCTCCTTTAGAGAAAGAATAAATTTTATCCTATGATTTTTTTCCCCAAATTTATCACAGTGGTTGACATGTAGTGGGCGTTCCATACATCCTGGTGACTGGCTGACTGACTGCTATAGACATATGAACTGTGGGTCATAATCCAACAGAATAAGGCTTCTGCTGAGTAAGTGTTCATATGCCTATTCCTGAGGCAAAGAAAAATAAAAATGAACAAAATATGCCTCATTCTAAAAGGTACATAAAAATTGCACAGTATTTGAATAACTCTGTGAGGATCATTTCAATCCAACTATCAATGTATTGGAAAAATATTCCTACAATAGAAAACCTCTTAAAAGTCAACAATCATTTCTCATTCCATATTTTAAAATCATCTCTCAGCCTTCACTTTTTCAATTCAATGATTCCTTCAGAATATTAAAATCTGTTTTGGGGCTGAAGTAAATCTTTCATCAAACACACTGCTAAAATTTTACAATTTTATCTTTCCGTCTCCCTAAATCCTCAACGCACAATAAGACTTTTATTAATTCTAATTGCTCTTTGATCAGACTTCTGATTATTTACCCTAGGGCTACATTGTAGCTTCTAAGTTGTTTTGCACCAGTGTAATTACCATATGTTTTCATTAATCGGATTCTGGGAGCTGGCTGTTTCCTTAGTGGTCTGAGTGTCAATCAATTATTGTGCTAGTCCATGCATCAAAGCAATTAGAAAGGGGCTTGGTTCTCAAGGTGTAGTCATTAGGTTTATTTTATTACACATTTCCAACCTATTAGAGGGTAACCAGGGGAAAAAAAAGACAACTACCAGTTTTCAAATATGGAGTTAACTCTTTGAATACCACAGAATGGTGTCCCAGGAGTCAAATGGTTCTCAGATAAAATCTAAGTCAAGACTCAGCTCCAGACTTCCTGGATGATTTTAAAGAAACTGCTAAACTTCTCTGAACCTCAATTTCCTCCTCTGTACAATGAGGAGGTCACACTAGTTAGCCGCCAAGGCCTTTGTCAAATCTATTTCTTTGATCCTTTGACCCTGCTCAGGGCCTATAGCTATCTAACTGACCTTGACAGCTATACTGCTGTTTGCCAACAAACATAATTACACGCTTTTAAAATGTAGCCAGGTATGTCTAAATAAATAGACTCTTAAGTCGATTTGTATTGATATTTTTCTTATTAAAAAAGTTGGAAATGAGCCAATTCAGCTAACAGAGAAATTGACTTGCATCAATTTTGTCTGATATTGTTTCCTAGCAACATTTCCTCAAAATAATTTTTGAATATTCCCTAAGGGTATTCAAGAAACATTTTACACACAGAGCTATAACTAGGAATTTTTGTGCCTGGGGCAAGTGTTAAACAAATATTCTTGAGATGAACAGCTTGAAACAATTCTCCAAACCAACCTATTTAAGAGAAAATCAATTTAGGGACTGGGCAGTGGGGCAGTCACTCTATTATATCAGTTGCAAAGCCCCAGTTACCCCAACCTAGTTAATACCTGTTTTGAACCTTAATAATATAATTTCCTATATTTACTTCAAAACTGTTTTCAACTGAATAAATAAATGTGTGTATATGTGTGTGCATGTATATATATATATGTATACATAGATATACCCTTACATATATACACACACATATAAATAAATATATGGGGGAGAAAGAAGCAGACAGAGAGACAGAGACAAAGAGAGACAAAGAGACAGAAACACAGATACACACACACACATATAAATAAAAGCAAGTGCGTATGATCGCACAGAGTTACATATTACCATACCTAGTTCTTCAAGTGATATAACACTGGAATACTACTCCAATTGATTAGTTCAGTCAATTTCCAATACTGTGGTAGCTGGGCAAATCCAATCTATATTGTTCTTATAGATTCAGAATATTGAAATTCCCCTTATTGTTCTCCAATTATGTGAAGGGTATTTAAATTTGTGTGTCTACATTAAGCCAAGATACTGAAGCAATGTCTAAACTTTCTTTGTTCTTTTCTTTTCTTTCTTTTTTTTTTTTTTTTTTTTTGCAATGGATATGATATGAAATACATTGGAAAAGAATCACTAACGTGCTTTTTATCTTAAATATAATAATAATGCATTTAAGACCTCTTGTATAAAGCCTGTTTTAGCATGTTAAAATGGAAATGAAATTGCAGCTGTCAAAGAAGAGGAAACAGACTATATTTCTATTTAATGCTGTTTTATAATAATGTACATTTCTCACCTAAAACACATTTAAACAACATTATAAAAGTCAAGAAATGTTAATCCCAAAGTTGACAACAAAATTGAAGCATGGGTTAGTAGAAATGTCCTTATTGAACCTTTGCTTATAGTATCCAACTATATACCCAATGACGGGAAAAAAGGGAATTTCCTTGGCTTGTGTGGGTTTACTTCTCTTCTCTTCTCTTTTCTTCTATCTCTCCCTCTTTCTCTTTTGCCCCCATATGTATATGTGTATATTTACACATATTATTTTGTTATACACACATATTGTATATTATATATATATATATATATATATATACTATGTGTGTGTGTGTGTGTGTGTGTGTGTGTGTGTGCACAAAAGAAAGTAGTTTCTTGATTCATGCTATTTTCTTTAATTATTTAGACAAGATGGCCATGGTGATGTAGAGAACACACAATGGGCAATCTGACTGCAATATATCTTCTGCCCCTCATTTACTTAACAGTTTTCATTATTAATCATTTATAACCAGGATGCTGAAGAAATCAAAAGTGCCAGGTTTTTTTTTTTTTTTTTTTTTTTTTTTTTTTTTTGTTTTTGTTTTTGTTTCTGTTTTTTTGTTTGTTTCTTTATATACATCCTGGAAAGAATCATTGACAATTCACCAAGAGGGTTAGCAAGGCAGATGGGCTTTCAGATCTCTTTTGTCCTAACATTACTTAAATAAAAGAAAACAAATAGAATAACAAATAAAGAAACTCCAATGGCCAGGAATCATCTACCCTTGATGACAGGTGATATGTCAAGAAGCCATTTAGCCAGCTAAAAACATTAATTCCCATAGGGTATCTAGTCCCAACCTCACTTCTCTGAGAATAATGGGCTGATTCCAAGAAGAATACACACAATCCTTGATTTGGAGGATTTTTAGTAGGATCATCCAATCCAACCCCTTCATTTGAAGAATGAGAGAGTAGAAGCCTGTACATTTGAGAAGACTTACTCAAGGTCACAGAATTCATCCATGGAAAAGGGGAGATTTCACTATGATTTCTCTGATTCCAAACACACTATTCCTTTCATGCTACCTTGACTTGTAAAAATCATGGTTTTGCAAGAGCCCAGAATATTTTCACTATTTTCAAAAACTGAAACTGAAGTTCTGAAAATAAAATTCTTAAATAGCTCAAGAATATTGAGAAAAATATAAGCTTTGTAAACACATTGCATACTGTACCTTAACATAGATTTTGGATGGTTCAGAATAACAAAAGTCCAATGTTAGGAAATATTGAACTTATATACAACTTGCATGTCCTAAGCCAGAGATAAGGAACCTCCAGTCCACATCCTTATAAGGACTGCAAAATTATTTGCATAAAAAAATACAGGTGGTAATGAGCTGAAAGCTAGATTGAACAATCTCCCACTGCTTGAATTCTGTAAATTAATAATTTTGGGGGCAGCTAGGTGGTGCAGTGGATAGAGCACCAGCCCTGAATTCAGGAGGACCCGAGTTCAAATCTGGTCTCAGACACTTGACATTTCCTAGCTGTGTGACCCTGGGCAAGTCACTTAACTCCAGCCTGGGGGGGGGGGGAGAAGAAAAATTAATAACTTTGTATGGCAGTGGAGTGATGTCATAAATATCCAAATGGTTCATGGTGGATAAAAAAGTTCCCCATCCCTGTCCTAAGCCAATAATGACTATACATCATTGGCCATGATGAAGTAGCAATAACATGTTGCTGCTGCTCATTGCTAACATGCATAAAGTATCTTAAAGCCTGAAAAGAACTGTATAATATGACCTCATTTGATTGACATAGCATCCCTGTAAGACAGATGTTATTATCTCCATTTTAAGGAGAAGGAATCTAAGATTGGAAAATGTTATAACTTGTTATATCCCTAAGATAGGGATCTAGAAATTGTCTGATTTGGGATATAAATTAGGTCTTTCTAACTCCATGTCTGATTATCTACCCATTGAACTACCTATCTAGTTAACTCCTGGCTCACATAATACAGAAATTCTAAAATAATAAATAAATAAATAAAATATACTATGTGATTATACTATAAAGATAGAAGCTGTTGGAGTAGATATTCTTAGCTGGATGTGTCAATCATTTTTCTTATTTTGAGAATTTTCTATCGGGGTTAAGCATTTGTTTCTGTTGGGTTTTCAGGAAAGAGAAATAAAGTGCTTGGAAAATTGGGATGAAGTTTTTTATACAAACAAAACTAATGCAGACAAGATCAGAAGAGAAGCAATAAATTGGGAAAATATTTTCACATTTAAGGGTTTTGATAAAGGCTACATTTCTAAAATATATAGAGAATTGACTCAAATTTATAATAATTCAAGCAATTCTCTAATGGATAAATGGTCAAAGGATATGAACAGACAATTTTCAGATGAAGAAATTAAAACCATTTCTAGTCATATTAAAAGATGCTCTAAATCACTATTGATCAGGCAAATGCAAATTAAGACAACTCTGAGATCCACTACATACCTCTCATATTGGCTAAAATGACAGGAAAAAATAATGATGAATGTTGGAAAGGATGTAGGAAAACTGAGACACTGATACATTGTTGGTGGGGCTGTGAACAGATCCAGCCATTCTGGAGAGTAATTTGGAACTATGCTCAAAAAGTTATCAAACTGTGCATACCCTTTGACCCAGCAGTGTTTCTATTAGGGCTATATCTCAAAGAGATCTTATAGGAAGGAAAGGGACCTATATGTGCAAATACTTTTGTAGCAGCCCTCTTTGTAGTGGCAAGAAACTGGAAATTGAGTGGATGCCCATCAGTGGGAGAATGGCTGAATAATTTATTTTACATGAATGTTATGGAATATTACTGTTCTATAAGAAACACTCAGGAGGACGATTTTAGAGAGGGCTGGGGAGATGAACATGAACTGATGCTAAGTGAAATGAGAAGAACCAGGAGATCACTGTGCACAGCAACATCAGTATTATATGATGATCATTTCTGATGAAAATGACTCTCTTCAACATGAGATGATTGATACAAATTCCAAAGATCTTGTGATGAAGAGAGCCATTTATACCCAGGGAGAGAACTGTGGGAACTGAATGTGGATCACAACATAACATTCTCACTCTTTTTGTTGTTGTTTACTTGCCTTTAGTTTTCTTACTCATTTTCTTTCCTTTTTCATCTGATTTTTCTTATGCAGCAAGAGAATTATATAAATGTTTACACATATTGGATTTAACATATATTTTTACATGTATAACAATATATTGGATTGCTTGCCATCTAGAAGAGGGGGTGGAGGGAAGGAGAGGAAAATATGAAGCACAAAGCTATGTAAAGGCCGATGTTGAAAAATTATCAGTGCATATGTTTTGAAGATAAAAAGCTTTAAAATATAAATAAAAAGCTTTTAAAAAAAAGAAAAGAAATTTGGGATGAAGAAGTTGATGAAACATTTGGCAAGTTGAGAACATGAGCCCAGACTAAAAGCTAAGGATGATGGGGATGGATTAATGTTCTTAACAGGAGCTGGGAGAGTAGTAGGGGGACAAAACTTGGATTGCTACAAGGTAAGGACTATAATCTACTTCCAAAAAGAGTTAGAATCAGTGAAGGATTTTGAAGAAAGGAATGTTTTCAAAAAGAATGAAAGCATATATTGGATGCAAAACTGGGGAAATAAAGAATGAAAATTTAGGGCAATCAATGAATTGGGAATACTAGTGTTATTTTAGTATTTGTTAGTGTTTGTTGAGAAGTGCCATGGTGAAAACTTGGTTTAGAAGACAAACACTCATGGACTGTGTGAACTGGGACAATTTACTTAACATCTGAAAAGAGCGTATCCATCTAATTCTTTAAGGTTTTACTTATCATCTCTCTAACTTGGAAAACCAAAATGCCTTCCCCAGAACTCTAAATCATTATTTGTTCTGTGATTTCAGCTGTATCTGACTCTTTGTGATCATATTTTGGTTTTTCTTCTCAAAGATACTGGAATTGTTTTCCATTTCCTTCTTCAGGTCATTTTATAGATGAAGAAACTGAAGGAAACAGGATTAAGTGACTTGTCCAGGGGTCAAAGAGCTAGTAAGTGTCTGAGGGCAGATTTGAACTCAAGAAAATAAGTCTTCTTTACTTCAGGCCCAGCACTCAGCTAAATGCATATATATACATATGTATATATATATATATATATATATATATATATATATATATATATATATATATATATATATATATATATATAATCTCTTATTTTGGTTGTAAACTCCTTGGGGACAGGGATTGTCTTCATTTTTTGTATTTTCGACCAAAGCATTTACCTTATCATTTTAAATTTTGTCTCCCTTTTCTTTTCAGAGTTCTTGAAGAAAGTATTTATATTTACTCCTTCAGCCTTTGCTTTATCACTCAACTGAAACTGTTTTCTCCAAAGTTAACTCCAATCCTCTTACTTGCTATATCTGAGAGTCTTTTTTCAGGTCTCATCCTTCTTGACTTCTCTGTTGCATGTGACATTGATGACCACTCTGCTTTCCTGAGAAATGTCTTCTGTCAGGGATTTCCAACATTTTCTGGTTCATTTCCCACCATCAATCTTCTTTACTGGTTAGGTGTCTACATTATGACTTTAATTGTGGATCCTCCCCATGATTCTGTGCTGGGCTCTTCTTTTTTCTTTTTATTTATTCTCTTCCTTGGTAATCTCATCAACTCCAATGGACTGACTCTATATGGATAACTTAGTGATATATGTCTCTATATCTACACATATTTATTTATGTACACTCATATACATACCAGGCAGTGTACTATGTGTTTGACAAATGGCATTTCATTTGAACCTCACAACAATCCTGTGAAGTAGATGCTGTTATTCTTATTTTTCATTTGAGGAAACTAAGGTGACAGAGGTTGAGTGACTCGACCAGGCTCATATATCTATGAACTGTCTGAGACTAAATTTGAATTACTGATTTTTATGGAAACAATAAACAAGAACTTGAATGGATTTTGAGACGTAGTGGGGGATAGAAGGGCCTTGTGTTATGAAGTGTTGGGTATGACTAAATAACTGAGCAACAAACTTACTGACTCTGGATCTAGCACTTCATCCGATCTACCATCAAGATGCCTTTGGATGTAATCTCAACTATAGATTTTGCTTAGATAGATTTTTGTTTCTGAAGAAGACAACTTTTTTTCTTAATTCAAAGTGAAGCAGATAGTCATTTGGTGAAGTGGGCAAAGGGCTGGACTTGGAATTATAGTTATGTGACCGTTAACTAAATTCTGTGACCATAGCATATTATGCAACCTTCTTTGTACTTCAGTTTTCTCATCTGTAAATTCAGAACAATAATCTTTCTAGTGCTATTGACCTCATAAGGATTTCATGAGGGGTAGATGAAATGAGATCTGTAAAATGCTCTGTATACTTTGAAGCACTACGTAAATGTCAGTTGTTATTTCTTTTTATATAAACAATCTGACCCATGGAATGTTCCACAATAATATTCACACCAGCTCACACTGATCTGGATCTGTGTAGTTTATATACTTTTTCTCACAGCAAATTTTGTTGTTGGATAAGTATTAATTTGCTGATTTTACAACTGAGGAACCTGAGAATGAGAGAGATTGGGTCGCTTGTCCAGGGACAAATGGATCTCATTTTCAAGCTTACAGAGGCCTTGGAGCTCATTTAATCTATACTCCTAATTTTAACAGATGATGAGCCTGAGGCTCAAAGTAGTTAACAAAGAAGGCATCCTCTAACATCTTCAATTTGAAGGTATTTTGTTGATTGAAAAACATGCAGGCTAAGAAAAAGATCCACCATTTTTTGTTGCCATACACCATTACAATGTGCTGACTGCCATCATTTTCCAGCTGACAGATGCTACAACCCAAAGCCCCATATCATTTTTGGAGGACGAAGGTCTTCTTTGAGTATAAAAGACAACCATGGGCCTCTTTTTGCCTACTGTGCTGGTGATCACTCCATTTTAACTAGAGCATTGTGGCTTGGCTACCCCATTGCTATCCATCTGCCACAAACGTCCACTCCAGTGAAGCTACATTCTGGTGGCTTTGGCTTCTGAATTAATGGAATCACTGAGCTTATAAAACCCTGCTGACATCAGTCAGGCCATTCTATTGAATCTTGAGTAAGACTAAAAGGCAATGGTGATGGAAATATCCTAGAAGCACTGTGATCATCATAGCCAGGTCCTGTTTTCAAACACACAGAAGTTTAACTCTGGTAAATATTATTATTATTATTACTGATTCATAAGAACCTTTCAGATAATGTTGCAGAAATTTACATTTGAAAGGGACCCCAAAAGCCAATTTGTCCAATTCATATCAGATAGGAATCTGTTCTAAAATATCCTCACCAAGTGGCCATGTAGACTTTGGATGAAGATCTCGAATGATAGGAAATCAATCCAACTATTCATCTATCAATCCATCAGAACCATTTATTAAAGATAGAATAACAAGTCTAGAAAAAATATTATTATTAATAGAAATGACAGTATATGCTATAATGTACCACTTCATTTTTATCATTCGTCATTCTTAAATTGTCCTGTTCAATTTCAATGACACAAAGTAAAATCCCATCATAAGGAATAATGTCACCAAAGATCCTTTGAGAAGCTTCAAAAATATCGAATAGGTTAGTCCACAGTCAGTTGACCATACCCTTATTGTCATTCACTTTGCCAGAAGTTTCCTTAATGTTTGTGGAGCTGAATTTGCTCCCTGCTATATGATTTCAATAAATCAATAATAATTCAACCAACCTACATATATTGAATAATAATCCAATCAACCCACATATATTAAAAGCATACTATAGACCAGGGATTGTGCTAGATACTGATGACATAAAAGGAATGAAATAATCTTCATTTGCAAAGACCTATGGTCTATTGAGGGGAGATGACATATATACACATAATCATAGCATAAAGAACTGTTGTTTATTAAGGAAAGTGCAATTTCATTCATATAAGGAATCTCCAAAGGAGGAGACTCCTTCCAATAACACATTATGTAATTTCTTTGCAATTTATAATCTCAGGAAATTGTCTAGTTTACTGAGAGAAATTACAGAAACCTTGTCCTTAAGAAGCATCATTATTGATCACTGCAAATTATTTAATAATTTAATAATCTACCAAGTAATTGCTATTTGCAAAAGAAAATGAAATACCTATCAAATATCTAGAAACACATAACAAAATAGCTAAAAGGTCCCACTATACCTTAAGATCAACTAGATGCTTTAGCAGTGAATAGAATGCCAGGTGTGAAATCAGGAAGATGTATCTTCCTCAGTTCAAAGCTGGTCTCAGAAACTTCCTAGTTGTGTGACCCTGGGTATGTCACTTGACCCTGTTTGCTTCAATCTGCTCATTTATAAAAAGAGCTAAAAAAGGAAGCAGTAAGCCACTTCAGTATCTTTGCAAAGAAAAACCAAAACTGAGTCACAAAGAGTCAGACGAATGCAAAATGGCCGAAAAGCACCATCAATTCACTATACTTTACAAAATAACCAAGATTATTAGGCACATAACTTACAAGATAGTTCTGTAATTTAACTCCCTCAACTTTAGTTTTAAAGAAAAAACATTATACACATTTTTAATTGTAAAAATATTTATTCTTACCTGCCATTTTTTATAAAACAATGGAAATTATTTTCTTAGCTTTTAAAATGATAATCATTTATTCATCACAGAGATATTTTTATTTTAAAAATAGAAGCAATTAAAAACCTAAGAAAATTGCATTTTATTTTAATTATTTTAAATTTCAAATTACTTTTCTCCAAATATTTTTAACATTTAAGTTATTTATTAATTTATTTGAGAAATCAGCTAACTATAGGTAATCCATTACATAGAGAAAGCTGTTTAAGAAATATAATCGTTAATAAGGTATTTGTTTTTGAAAATAAATCTATGGGACAATTATTTGTTCCCCTTTTCTGTTTTTTGTCTCCACAATGTCAGCTCAAATGGATGTTGCCCCCAGAGGGCCTTTTGTTTTCATTCTTGGATCTTAATACTTTTGCCAACTTTTCCCAGTCCTAAATGAGTAGAGGTTTCTTCAATAAATTCACTGGTTTCTATCTCATAGAACATTTGCGTCTTATAGTGTTGTGTCAGTCACAGTTCCCTTTTATTGTCCTGACTCAGTTACCCTAATTTTCCTGATTCAGTTTCCCTAAATTGTCCTGCCTTGGTTTTCCTGAATTGTTCTGCCTCAGTTCCTAATTGTTCTGCTTGATCCTGCAATACCACTCCTCTCTCCTAATCATGATGATCCAGATAAGGAGAAAGATCTTTCTATCTTAGACATCATCAGAATATTGGGTGCCTCTCTCCATCCCAATTTATCAGAAAGTCTGGTGCCTCTCCCCATTCTGTAATTCCAATTTATCAGACTATCCCGTGCCTTCCCCCACCCTGTCAGAACTGAATAGAGCACTCTCTCAGTGCTCTTGATGAGAATTAGGTAAGGAGTATCTAAATGAAATTAGGGTTTAGTTGAGGTCTAGTGGCAGGTTCAGGGTACAGGGAGTCAAATAGAGCTCTCCTATAATCCCTTTGGATTTGGTGCAAGGATATAGAGTTAAATGAGGTCTAGTAGTGGCGCAAGAATTCTCTGTAAAGGAATTTACAGACCCGAAAACCTAGATTAATAAAAGAGGTTTATTATGGGGTTTGGAAGTAAGGTTGAAATGTAGAAAGGCACCAGGGCCAGGTCTGGCACCACGTGGACAGAAACCCTTGACATGACTGTTGTAAGGATGCCATGTTTGGGACTCCTGCAAAGAGTGGACTCCAGGGTTCCCCTTTCTAAGGGGCTCGTGGGTGGAGTCCCATATCGGCTCCTTTATAATGAGAGATTTAGCTAAAGGGGCCTATGGGTATGTCCCAAGTTGGCTCAGATCTGGGTTGTGGTTGTGAGAGCCTGGATTTCCTATTGGAATTCAAAAGGGTGTTTTTGACAGGATTTGTGAATCAAAGGTCCTAGCTTCTTGAATTGATAATGCATCAGCCAGGAGGGGCTGAGAATCAGAAAGGAATAAATCAATCTGAAAGGATTAGTTTCTTAAAGGGAGCACAACCCACATCTCTCTGACTCCACCCCTGTCTTGATCTACCCTTGTAGCTGAACCACGGCATATATATGTCATTGAGAACTCACATTGATTGCTGGATGCTTTAGGCATCAGCCCTGGGGGCAGCATGCCCCCAGCACAATCTCTCCAGTTTCTCTGGCATTACAATAGTAGTATTATTTAGGAAAAAATTCTGAAAATTTTAAATTGTTTATCATGCAGTTTGAGAACATCTTCCAATCTGCCTTTTCCTTTTTAATGAATGTTTATATGTCTAGTCCTAATACTAGAATTCTGAGAGTTCTGCTTACTCTTCAATGTAAGAAAATTGGGAAATAAAAAATTAATTTGAAATATCTTTATGGAAATGACTACCTTTTTTCCTAACAGATGATGAGGATATTACATAGTACTTTAAGATTTGAAAAGCACTTTAGAAACCTTGTAATATTTGAATCTTAAGTCTCTTTGAGATTAGTGAAATTACCATCTCTAGTAACAGATAAGTCTGAATATTTGTTCATGGTCACTCTAACAACCAGAAAGGATTCAAATTCAGTCTTCTTAAGTAAAAATTCAGTATTCTATCCATGCTGAAATGGTTCCTTGACAATTGTCCACTTTCTTCTAATTCAGCTTTATTTTTTAAAATTCTCCTTAGTAATTACCAAAAAAAGCATTCCTGCAAATTTTTAGAAATGAAAAAGATCCTACATAAAATAAAACACTCATTTGCAATTCATTAAAAATTGTTTGTTCACTTTAAGAAGATAGTATCAAAAATATTCAGTCTGTAATTGTTATTATTTTTCACTGAAGCCTTTTGGGGAAATCTAGGTAAATCTCTATATACCCATGGTTGCTTCCAAGTTCATTTGAATTAATCCAGGCTCCCTGGCCATTATATCAATACCAAATGCTAAATTAAGCAAATTAAACAATCCTTGTTAAATATCTATAATAGTGTCCTTCATGAAGATTTTAACAGGGCCACATTCAAGGGTATTGAAGAATAGCAAATGTCACTGGGGCATTGGCCTTGAAGACTGGGGGAATCTGCTTCTGAGGTGCAGGTGATTGTCAAACTGCTGAATAAACAGTAGATGGAAATGAAAGTCAACATTTTATTAAGGATGAATCATTTAAGAAATTATTTTTAAAATTCTTACTTTCCTTTTTTTTTTTTTTTCTCTACCCATCCATATATCAGATTTCTCTTAACTAAATCACAACATAGTCTAGCTATAATACTTTGTCAAAATTTCTGTTGAGGAATATTGACACTTGATCCTCCAATTAATATTGGTTAGACAGGAAAAGGCGTGGTCTAAGGATGATTTCTCACTCCAGAGAAAAAGCATTATCAGTAATAGTAATAATTAGCATTTCTATAGCACATTAAAGACCTTATGGCTCTTGGAGGGGCATTAGCACATTTGAACCTCTTCTCATGTGAGTCTCAGAACAACTTCAGGAGGTAGGTGCTACAGATACTAAGTTTAAATGTGGAAATGAATCCCAGAAAGATGAAGTCACTTAGCCATGGTTTCACAGTGAGTGTCAGAGACTAGATTAGATTTAGCACCTGACAAAACATGAGTTCAATAAATATCTGTTGATCAACTCCAAGATAAACACAAAGTACACTTCTCCAGTTTACCAACTCTCCCATAAATGGAGAGTGCCCAGAAGCCAGACATACAGAGAGGTAACACATCTATCTGGCTTGGAAAAAAGAAAAAGGTTTTGTCTGTTGCCTTTTTAGACAGGGTTAAAACCCAAGGATTAAAGGGGTGGGTCTGTAAGAGGGATCATTTTTAACAAATTAAGTTCTTTCTACTAAACACAACTGAAAGGAAAGAATTTGGGGGACTAGACATATCCAGAGACACAAAAGGATGATGGGATGATTGATTTTGACCTGAAAAGACCCTCAGAGGCCATCAAGTTCTACATCCCTTTTTACATCTGCGGAAACTGAGGTCCAGGGAGCTGAATTAACTTGCCTAGGGTATACACATATTGAATGTTAAAGATGATATAAGAACCAAAGCCAGTATTCTTTCTAAGCAAATTAGCTACTTTTCAACTCTTCTCTAGCACTTTACTTTTAAATTTTAAATCAACTTAGTAAGAGGACCCTAGAGAAACACAGGTACAGGGATAGAAAGACAGCTCATGAATAAGGTAATGAGTAATATAACTCTTTCAGGTTCCAAAGAAGTCACAGCCCCCAGAAATAGCCTAAGGGCTCCTGAAGGCCCACAGGCCATAGTCTCAATAATATTATAGTCAGAGATTAAAAATAAGTGTAATAATCATCATCATTACTTAAAGGACAAAGTCCCTTTCCTAGTGGATTCCTTGCATTTTAGTATGTAGGAAAGAAATGTGGAGCGTGTTTCAGAAAATAACAATTACAGTGACACTATGGAAAAGAATATGAGAGTAACTGTTTTTCTTTTAAAGGATATTGCTCTGTCACTTCATGTGTAGCCAACTTTTCTGTCTTGGGAGTAAGAGCACATCTAATGGTTGGCTGGGGACCTGGGATATGAACAAAAATAAAGCAATGGGATGATCAATGCTTACCTGAAACCCTTGTGGCAAATAAAAGACAGATAGACACATAGCACAGACTAATCAGAAGAGAAGGACTTCAAAAGGATGATCTTGAAAGATCAATCATTACCACTAAATCCAGTTTCCATTTAATTTTTTTTTTTTTTCAGATAGTAAAAATAAGATTCCTAAAATTTCATAGGACCATACATCTAGAGCTGGAAGGGACCTTAGGAATCTTTATATAGACATAGATTTGGGTTGGAAATTGACATTAGAGATCATCTGGACTCAAATTTCATGTGCACTGAAGGGTAAATAGGTTTTATAGGCTGTCCTGGGAATCTATGTGACATTTATAAATATATTCCAAATTTCAAAATAAATATATAAATGAAGTTTGAGAATAAAACTTTTCAGGCTGCATCAGATCACAATGTAAAGGCCATTGCAAAGTATGAAACCTTTTTGTTGTATTATGTTTGATTTTTATAATGAACTTAAACAATAGTAAAAATGGATTATATACACAAATATATATATATATATATATATATGTGTGTGTGTGTGTGTGTGTAGGCACATGACAGAGCAGAATAAGAGGGTTATACATGAAATTGCAGAAATATATTAAATATAGCTTGGTAGACATTTAAAGTATGTAATATATTCAATAAGTAGCTATCAAAGGTGCCATGCTTGTCTATACTTGCTTCTTCTGTATTCTCTAGTTTAAACAAGGATTCTTCAATGATATTTTTCTAAACATTTTTCCTTCCTTCCTTCCTTTTTTCTATCATTTTTTATTTCTTCATTTTTCCTTCATTTATCCTTTCTTTACTTCCTTCTTTATTTCCTCTTTTTCCTTTTTTCTTTCTTTTCCTTCCTTCTTTATTTCCTCATCCTTCCTTCCTTCCCTCTGTCCTTCCTTATTTCTTCTTTTTTTTCCTTCCTTCCTTCCCTTCTCCTTTCCTTCACATGAATTCTTCTTATTCCTCCCCTAAAATCTTCTGCACATCTTCTCTCTTATTGGAAAAAAAGTCCTTCTAATAAATATTCCCAATCATTAAAAATAATTTTTTCTGTTAATTGTATCTGAAAATGTATTTCTTGATCTATATTTTGTGTCCATTTTCAAATAATATAATTTTTACATTTTATAGAAAAGGACCAATGATCCTGCAATTGAATGGCTAACAGATACAGAAAGGTGAAATGAGTACACCAGAACGGGAGCTCAGGTTCTCTGATCTTGAAGCTGATGTTCTGCCCATTGCCCCTCATTGCCCTTGATGTCATTAACCAGCCCTTTGCTCTATAAGGTATAATTTGCTTTTTAATACGTGATTAATACTATTAAATCAGACCATAAAAAGACTCTGGGTTTCAAGAACACATATAGATTGTCTAATAAAACAGAACTTAATTACAAGATGCTAATTATTTGCAACAATAAATCCTATTTTGTTTTATTTTCACCAGTAGAGAGAGTGGAGTATTCTTTTAAATAAAATTAGTCTTTCTTTTAATGGATGGGGACTTAGAAAATGTAATCTTCACTCTTTCATGGGCCCCCCTCCTACCATACTTTGTATGTTTAAATGTTTTGATGAACTATAATAAAAATATCACTCAATAATCTTACACATCATGAGATGACAAAATAAAAGCTGAATGGACTAATTGTCTTTTTGTGTGTGTGTGTGTGTGTGTGTGTGTGTGTGTGAGAGAGAGAGAGAGAGAGAGAGAGAGAGAGAGACAGAGACAGAGACAGAGACAGAGACATTGAGAAAGAGACACACAGAAAGAGACAGAGACACAAAGACAGAGAAAGAAGGAGAGGGAGAAGGAACAATGGTGGACATCACTTAACCTTTATGGTGTTCATTTTCCTTCTCTGTATATAGTAATTCTTGCACTACTCAGATAAAATGATCTTTTTAAGCCATAAAGCACTGCATAACTGGCAGCTATCTTTGTCATCATTATTCTGTTTGAGGAAACAGAGTCACAGATTTGCTTAATATTTCACACAGTGGCTTATAGCTAATAACAATATCTTGACAAAACGCCAGGTCCAGGGACTCCCTGTGATTATTTCCAATATAGCTCAGATATTAGGGACCGAGTAGATTTAAAAGGAAAGGTTCATTAATGGGCTAGCAACACATACTGTTATGTCCTGCTTTCTAGAGCCCCCAAGTTGGGGTGACAAAATGTACCGTTGCCTTCTAGAGCCTTCACACTGGGGTGATTAAAATATATGTTCCTAGTGGAGAAGTGATGAGGTAGGACTTCTTAGGATGGTGGAAAAATGGAATGTGTTTATGTCAAGAGCTTTCCCCTTTTTATAAAGTAACAAAAACAACTCTGAGCATATGGGACCACATAAACAATTTGCTATTGTAGTTTGCCACCTGGTATCACTTTTCCACTTAGGATCACTCTGCTTCCATCTCAATACAGGTTGTCACTGCCCCTTGACTTCTCAGGAAGGCCAAGAGCCCTTAGGGGAGATGGAAAGCTGAAGCAGACATTGTTAGCAGGTTCCCTCTGGGCTGAAGGGTCTTACACTTCATCCAGAGTTCCTCACTGACTGTGACCCTCCACAACATTTAGCCACCCTCTCCATAGTCTAGGAAATTCTGACTCACCTAATGTTCTCTTCTCTTTCCTTTCCCCTTTCTCCCTTTACAAGTTAACTCAATTAATTAAGGCCTAGTTAATGATGGATGTTTTAATTTCAATTCTAATTGTTCATAGTTCATTATAGGTATTGGTTTTGAAATAGCATTTTCCTTCATCTAAAGCACAATTTTTATATTGATGTCTAAACCTTTCCATAGATGCTGTGAATATTTTTAATAATGCTATTAAAATTCAATAAATATTAATTAAGCACTTACTGTGTGCTAAACAAAGCCAAAGAGAAAACAAAGACTAAAACATTTTTATAACTTTCTGATAAGTTTACATTCTATGGGAGAAAATAATGTATAACTATGAAAATAATGGTAGCTAATTGTTGACTTGATGGCTATTTCTATTTCTGATATTTAGAGAGGAAAGAGAAGTTCTGAGGAATATCAGTGAGACAGAAGCTGATCTTGGAGTCAGGAAGGCCTGTGATTAAGACCTAATATTTTGTTAATGACTATGTGAGCAAGGGCAAGTGAATCTTTTAATGCACCCATTCAATGCTTTAAGACTGTAAATTTCAGACAAGTTGCTGGTCTGAATGTATATGAAGTTTTCAGCCTGAGAGTTCATCACATCAAGGAAAGTATACAATTGGACTAAACTCCCCATCTTTTACTTCCCCCCTTCCTCAAGAAAAAAAAAAATCAGAAAAACCAGATTAACTTTATATTTGGTCAATATAAACATCCTGATTCAAATATCACATTGACAATATTTTTTCTCAGACCCACAAATCAAGAAACTACTGATTTATCCCATTTATGGCTCACAAAGAATAAGAACTCCAGATTTATGGGGTGAATAGAGAGTCAATGCTCTCCTCCATTCCCCAACCCTGTCCAGCTGTGAAATTACAGGGCCATTGGACAGAGGGTTTTCTTTCTCAGGAAAAGTCAATGTGATCTGGAGAGCTGCATTAGAGAAGTGAAGTTCCTTCTTGACCACAGAGAAAATACATTTAAATGATTTTCAGAGTTTGGAAAGTTTTCACATTAAAGTTTAGTGTGTTGCTTGGATATCCATTTTATGGAACAGTAGAAAAATAATAGTCTCTTGAAACAATCATGGGAGGAAAAAATATTCTTAATGAGAAATAAATGCACACAAAAGTTGCCATTATATCTGAAAACATTCTGACATACAGATCTATCTCTTTCTGAGAGAAATAAATATCTCCTTTGTTTAAATGTATGAAACATGTAGGCAAACTCCATGAAAATTAATCATTATGAACACTAACAACAAACAAATCAAAAAAGAAAGTGGTCCCCTGACAATTTTTGCCCTTCAAGCATCCACTTAACACCCTGTGGATCATAAATTAAAAACAAAAGTAGCACAATCAAAGCTCGTAATGGCCACACCATACTATTTTTGACAGCTTTAGCCTGCTTACATTTGGCACTTTTGAAAGGTTCAAACCAACAAATTCCTACAGCTATGTCTGTGATATAATTCACAGTAAATGTCATATATAGTTGAGAGCTGAGATACATAAAATGATTTGCCAGATATTCATATCCCGTAATATGCCCCTAAACTGATCATATTTTAAAAATACTAATGTATTGTGAGCTTAACTGCATGGGATTTAGATATATTCTATGAGTTTCTTCCTCATTCAAAAGTAGCTATATTTTCAATCTTTTCCCCCAAAATCTACTTTTAGGAGTGTTTCTCCATTTATTAAGAACATTTTTTTTTTTCAAAAGACTTCTATGGTAAGTACTAGAAGTACTGCACTAAGAGAATTTCAAAAGAGGTATTGTTTTCTATAGTTATATTAAATCCTTGTTATTTTTACTTTGTTCTCAAAGAGAACCATGATACCAGAGAGGCAATGTCATGACAAGTAAGTGAATTGGATTTAAATGACAGAGTGTCCAGACCTGTTCACTAGAGGATTTCAATACTAGCCCAAATTCTGATTATGGGTGAGGAGGGAAGGGGTGGAACTCTTGAAGATGATCAAAACAGGAGTTCATTTATTCAAAATTCTATCAGCCTTATATACCCTAATATTCTTACATAACTATGGCACACTGCACATGTGGGACCACATAAACAACTTGGTATTGTGTGCAGATGTTTCCTTGCCACTTTAGTATAACAGGTTGTCCAGCCCCCTGACTTCTCAGGAAGGCCAAGATGCCTCCAGGGATCTTGAGAGAGATTGTTATTATTATTATTATTATTATTATTATTATTATTATTATTATTATTATTAGCATCTGGAGAGCTAAACCAGACCCATCAGCAGGTTCCCTTGCTGGGCTAGAGGGTTTTATACCTCACACAGAGTTCCCCCACTATCTGTGGCCCTCTATAAGGGAGAGCCTCAGTTTCTCCTCTAGAGTCATTTGGGTCCAGTGGCAAGCTATAGATCAAGAAGACTATGATCAAGAAGAGATGGTACTGGATGGACGATTTTTTTTTTCCCCTAAGATTATTGTGGCTAACTGACTTGCCCAGGGTCACACAGCTAGGAAGTGTTAAGTGTCTGAATCTAGATTTGAACTAAGGTTCTCCTGACTTCAGGACTGGTGCTCTATCCACTGTACTACCTAGCTGCTCCTAAAAAAAATATTTTTTTTAAGCTAAAGTCTTCAACAGTTCTCAGTTTGACTGAGCCCACATTCATTCAGTGATTAAAACTATTAAATCAATGTCTTCTGAGTACACTAAATGAGACTCTCTCAAAAGTATGAGACTCTAAGAAACAGGAATACTTGTTCTGGTTTTGTCAGAAACTTGATGTGGGACTCTAAACAAACCACTCTACATTTCTGCAACTAATGTTTCTCATTTTTGTCATGTTGGTTGGATTATCGATCCCAATGGCACTTTCTGCCTCTAAACTTGCAGGATGATTTCATGATTCTTGAATACAGATAAATATTACTCCCGTTTCTCACATTGGAAAACTCCCTCTACAAATGCATTTTGTCTCCTTTTCAGAGATTTCTAGGTTCCTAGCATATAACTAGATGTCATTTAAGTGGCTTGTCAGGATAACACTGCCAGTAGGTGCCAGAGGAAGGACTTGAACACTAAATTCTAGCTTCAAGCTGATTCTTTCTCCAATATGCCAGACTTCTGTGAGGCTCATTAATGTTTGCTTTCCCTTTTTTAAACTGCATAAAGGACCTCAAACCTCTTTTCCTCTTGAAACTACTTTATAATTTTTTTTCTAACATATCTATCCCACTTATATTCTCATCCTCCTCAATAGGAGAATTTAAATTCATTGGGCAGAGGGATTATTTATTTATTTATTTAGAATCCTCTAAATCTAGCAGAGTGCTTTGCATATGATAGGAATTTACAAATATTTGTTGAATTCAAATAATTAGCTGAATGAGAATCTCCTTTATCTCATACCCAATCATGGTCATCAAATTTTGATTGAAAGATTTCAATTGTGGAAGAACATCCTATCTCCAATACATTTTGTTTAGCAATATCTCTAATCCATAGGAAGCAGATTAATAGTTTGTTATTAATATCTTTCCAAAGAAACTCTTAAAATAATATACATTTATATATATATATATATATATATATATATATATATATATATATATATATATATATATATATATATATATATATATATATATATATATATATATATATATATATATATATATATATATAAATGTATATTATTTACCCTCCTGAATAAAATTGATGAATCCATTTTATGTTAGCCAGTGTCTCCAGGCTCTCACTGTCACACAATTTTATTCTTCCCTCACTGAGCCTTAATCAGCCTATCTATAGCAGCTATCCCAAACCTTCTCTCTCCTCAGGCATTCTGGGCCATTTCCCTCTATTATATATTACAACAGAATATTTTGCCTTCTGCTTTCCTGAGACAATGTTGATCATCATTTGTGAAGACCCTCTTTAGTCCTATTTCATAACTTAAATTAAACTTTCTTCACTTCCTCATGCTCTTCACCATGGACTCCACTCAGACCTTCTCTAAACAAAGGTTAATTTTTCCCTCCTGTCTCCTGGGAGAGGTTCCTTACTCTGGCAGCCTCTTTATTACTTCTTGCTTTTTCATTTTCGATTTCTCCTTATCCACTGGCTCATTTCCATACCATCTTTAAAAATGTCCAGATGTCCTTCAAACAAAAACAAAAACTCTTTAACCTAGTTCTGCCATATTCTTAAATTATTATATATTTCCTCTTCCTTTTAAAACCAAACTCTTAGAAAAGGTTCAATATACTCAATACAACTATTATCTTACCTAATACTTATTTCTCAATCTTGCAAACTGGTTTGCCACCCTTTCATTCAAAGGAACCTCTCTTCAAAATTTCCATGGTTTCTTAATAGCTAAAGTCTATGAAAACATCCTATAATATTTCCTAAATGCTCATTCCATAAACTGAAGAGAAGACTGAAACACACATCTTAGCCAAAGGAGTTACCTTAGAACAAGCTATGTTATTTCTGTATTGTCTGAACAAAATCCTCTGTCATTTCCATTAGCTAATGATATACACATTCTTGGACCTGACTCTTAGCAGCTGCAAAATTGTTCTTCAGCAACAGAAAATCTTTTGGATGCTTATGAATTAAAATACTGAAAATGAATGTTATATCTACATTATCCATTTGGAAACCTAAATTAAAGCTGATTTCATTTGATGTTGCTATTTTAATATAAGTTTGATTGTAGTGTTTCTTCCATTAAACGAAGGCAGTAAGAAAAAATAATAATTTGCTAAATCTTACCCAGACAATGCATCCACAGACTCAGAGAATTGGAATCTGCTACCTACTCATCTCTCTTGCTTTTTTCAAGGCTCAGTTTCTGACATGAAGCCTTTCTGATCCCTTCAATTCTCTATTGTTCTCTCTCCTAAAATGAACTTTTACTTATATTAACATAGGATTAGAGAGGACTAAATCAACAAGTATTTATTAATCATTTGTTATGTTCCTGGCACTTTATTAAGCACTTGGACTTTACTTATGAAAGATGAAGTCATCAATACTTACTTAAAATGAGCTAGCATTGTAATGATCACAAATTTTAGAGATGGAAGTGTGGTAATGGCCAATTAGTTCAACTATTTTTATATAGAGAGGAACCTGAAGTTTGGTGAGGTTAAGGAGCTTAATGGCATACTGAAAGTGGGAGACTCCCAAGTTCAATTAATTTTTTCTGAATTTAAATCTAGCTGTCTTTCTTCTGCATTGTGCTGTATTTATATATATATATATATATATATATATATATATATATATGTGTGTGTGTGTGTGTGTATATATATATATATATACATAAATATATATACACACATATGTGTGTGTAGGTGTATATTCACATATAAAGAATTAGATATATGTAAATATATTTATCAATTACACATTTATATGCATTACATATATGCATATGTATGGTTATAGAAATATATGTATTATGTGTGAACTTGTATGTACATATGCAGAATTATACATATGCTCATATATATTTACTAAAAACACATATTTATATATTCTGTATGTATGTATGTATATAAATGTATAGATGTATATTCACGTGTATATATCCAGAAGAATTATAAGTGTTTGATGTCAGAGATTGTTTCATTTTGGAGAGTCACTTTGTTCCTCACAATATAGCACATGGAACATGGTAGGAGCTTAATAAATATAGAATTAAATTGTTGGATTTCCCCCAACCTTCATGGTGCAAATGTGGTAACCTCCCCCATCCTTATTTATTCATTTCAATTATCAGGAGAAACACTGAATGTGTCATTTAATTTCAGTGAGGCTTGTGTAGAGAAAAGCTTTCTCAAGGGTAATCCAATCTGGCTAACATTGACATAGTCCTATCTTAAAATCACATCATTTTTGCATGTGTAATTTTTTTTCTCCAAGGTCAGACTCAATAGTCAGACACCTCCTTTTTTTCTCCTTCTTTCCCCTCCTTCCCTTTTCCTTCCTTCCTTTCTTATTTTTTTCTTTTTTTCTGTCTTCTGTCCTCTCCTCTCCTTTACTTACCTTTTCTCTCTTCTTTCTCTCCTCTCCTTTCATTCTTCTGTCCTGCCCTCCCTCCCCTCCCTCTCTCCCTTCCTTTTTATTTCCTTCCTTCTTTCCTTCCACCTTCCATTCCTCCTTTTTATTTTCTTTCTGCAAATCCAACCATTTTTTCCAATGCTGAAAACTAATGATAAGCATAGGAAAAAAAAGCAATTACTAGGGTGGGAGTAAGAAAAAAAAAAAAAGCTTTATATGCATCTCCTCAAACTCCCAGGCCTGGTAGAATTATAAAGTTTTTTTTTTCCTTCTTCCAAATGATAAGATAATATTGAGTAATAAAAGCTTGCACTAAGTATGACTGATTTATCCTGAATAAATTAAACACGGAGGTTTACTAGCAGCTAGTGAAATGCCCCATATACTTTATAATGGATTGTTACAGATTTAGCAACGGGATGGTTTTATTTGCTATTTGAATATGGGACAGTTATTTCTACTTTATCTGCTATGGAATGTGCCATTTTCATGATCTCAAAGGTACTTTCTGGCTCTAACATTCTACAATTCACAATGCAGAAATGAATGGCACTCCAACACTGTAAGGCTTATATTTAAAGCTACGAGGATAAAATAGTGCTTATATGTCATCAGTCTTATACAACTCCAGATATTTTCAAGTCAGGTTGTAGAATTATGTATTTGTGGCTTTAGATCTGCATATATGCAGATATCTTAGAGTAAACTTGGAAATTACCATGCCATTCCATAGTTAAAAGGTTTCAATGTCTCCTTATGAATACACAATGGCCATCAGTCATCTATAATTCTTGCTACCTGCTACCACACCAAATTAAATACATATTAAAAGATCTGTTAGAATAAAAAAAAAAAACTAAATGATCTGTTAGAATAAAGAAAACCTTTAAAGAATGACATAATTTGATCTTAGTAATTATCTAGTTTATAGCTTAAAAAAACCCAACAACTCCATGGTCCCATATTTGAAATGTGGTTGTTTAATTTCTATCTGAAATTCTCCAAGGAATGAGATAGAACTTATTATCTCCCAAAGAACCAGTTCTTCTTTTCTAACTTTTAGCAAGCTTGTCTGTCTTAACATCAAACATACTAATTTCTTTTCTTTTTACAATTTGTACTCATTGTTCCTCTCAGAGTAAAAGAGAATAATCTTTTTTTTTTTTTTCACAAAAGTTCTTCAAATACCATATCTGACTAAAAATATTATTTCTCTCTCTTTGCTAGGCTAAACATTTCAAATACGTTCAAGTGATTCTATGTAGGACCAGCATCCTTTTAGACTTGTGACACCCAAAACTGAATGCATCATTGCCAATGAGCTCTGATTCGTGGAGAGGGAAATCATGATTTTCTTAATTCTGGAACTGTTACCTTTTAATGTGGCCCATGATCTCATTAACCTATGCTATGCTCATTACATAAAATGATCAAAAAATTGAGCTTTCAATTCACTAAATGTCCTGGACATACTTTTTTTCCAATTCAACACTTCTTCAGTAAGATGATCATTTAGGTCCTTTTTAATCCAAATGGCAGTTTGGATTTACATCAGGAATATGTAATGGTATAAGTTAGTTACAGTTTAGTATAATTCATAGAGGTATCCCAATTATTCATTTTCATTCTCTCTCTTTTTTCTGAAATACACAAACATGTATGTGTGCACATATTTATGTAAATGTATAAATCAATATAATGATATATATGCAAAATATGCATATGTACTGATTTATTTATGTAGATATATACATATGTGATATAAGTACTTATTTAGCTATAAATAAATATATGAAATTTATATGGACTATATATTATTAAGGATTAATTTTGCCACAAATACCAAAACAATATTCCTATCTGAATCCTTAGGAATTCTGGAAACTATGTAAAAAGGCATTTTTTTTTTTGTTTTGTTTTATGTATCAAATGTTATATAATGATTAAAAAACAGATGAATATATTTGCATGTTATCATTTGAAATTTGAGGCTGAATCCCTCGATTAAAATATTTTGAAGTATATGAAGAAAATCAGCATTCTATTACTTTCCCTTATTTATCTGAACTTGAAAGTATATTTTCTGAGATGATATGCACATCTTCAAAACAGACTTCATAAATGTATGGCAGCCACATGCTCCAAAGCTCATTGAAAAGAAGGTAGTCTTACTCTATTACTATTTGTATCTTTCAATTGCAACCACTTAATAACCACTTGGGTTAAACATTTCACATCTCTGTAAATGAAAATCTCTCCAGAAACAGATGGTTAGACATCCTTCAAAATCAGGAGGCAGAATTTATTAGAACCACCAAGATAATTGATCCAGCAACATGAACCATTATTAATGCTGCCTTCCCTGACACCTTCAAGTTTAGCAAACACTCCGGTAAATCCTCTGTAATAAATTTGAGTAAATTCTGGCTTGGTTTAATTTCAATTCTGAAAATAATGCAATGCCATGCTTCATTTTCTGACATAAAATTATGTAGATATTCTTAAGTAGGTGAAGGGGGAGTCAAATACACACAGAATGCCTTCATTACCAAAGTCTATATTTCATCAATTTAAGATGAATCAACTTTGCATTCTAATCCATGCATTAAGGGGAAGGACAATGTCCAAACACATACATATATATACTCACATACACCAAACACGCACGCATATACGTACATCCTTCTGAGATATGAACCTAAAACTTGTATATAATTATAACATTGGCTGATCCTGAGTTAAGTGTTGTTGAATTCATAAAACAAGAAAAAAATGTCTAATATTCAAAGTCATTTAAGGAAGATTAATATTTTAAAATTATAGCTTAATTACACTTTGGCTCTTTTTAAACTTTGAAAGTTACGCCATATTGTATTTCTCAAATGGATAACTATTGCTGAGAGAGAGAGAAAAAAAAAAAAGATGAAATTGTTGGGTTTCATAGAATGGCAATATTTGAGGGCAAACTGGTTAATTAAATAGTTAAATATAATTCAGGGACTCCACTCATCCAATTCTGTTTATAGATATTTATTGAAAATGCATTTATCTGTAAGTTTAAACAAAAATAACGCATAGTTCTTCAACAATATGACACCAGAATTCTAATATCAGAGCAAAGCATGGGTTATTTCTCTTAACGCTTATAAATTTTCACAATCAGGTCCTTATTGTGACCACTAATGGCTATGAAATGGCTGCCTAATTTTAGATAGTAGATATTCAATCGATAACCATGATATTCTATACAGGAATGGACTTTGTAAATAATAATAAAAGTAATAAACAAACATTTATATACCCACCCAAAGTTTAAAAAGTTCTTTCCAAGAAATACTTTCTCTAGGAAACTCTAATCATGTCTCTGATTCAATCACATACTCCAGTTTTAATAAATAGAGAATTTTTATAAATTATGTAGTACAATATCCAAATGAAATTTACTGGAGAACGTAAACTCCTTGAAGGGAGTGATAGCTTTGCTTTTTATCTTATCAAAAATTAGTATATTGCCTGGAAGATTGTAGGAATTTAATAATCATATGTTAAAATTGAACCCCATCCCTCTCCTAATAGGGTTGCAGAGCATGTTTTTTCATAAATTAAAATAAAATAAAATAAAATAAATAAATACATTAAAATTTCAGATTAGAAAGGGATTCCCTCCTTTGTAAGGGAACTATTCTGAGTGTTATATATAACATATATATATATCCCCTGAACAACTGACGATGTTGACCCTTGTCTACAAAGGGGAATTGGACAAGCTGTCCTCCTGATCCTCACTCCAATATTCTATTAGTAATGCAGAGAATTGGGAGAGTTGAAAGTTTGAAATTTTTCTGTTTTCTAATGCAAGAGGTTAGCTCCGTGTGATAATTCCCATACCCTCTTACGTGATGGGAATAGAACTCTATGGATTGACCAAAAAAAAAAAAAAAAAAAATCAAAGTTGAATAAAGGAAGGGGTCAGAAAACATTTCTCAGAGTAAGTCCATCTCAAATAATTAAAGAACAAACCTTATAGGTATGTCCATTATTATCTTATTTGAGTTCTTTTAAATTTTTTACCTTTTGACCTATATACTCATTTGCCTTCCAGTTTTTTTTTATTTTACTCCTTCTTCCAGACAGAGCACAGTATAATAATGAAGATTGGGCCTAGAATCAAGAAAATCTGAATTCAAATTTGATCTCAGACACTATGTGACCGTGGACAGATCAAAAGTGAATCTTTGCCCATATTAGGGTAGTCAAATAATAGCATCACAAGGATTATGTATTTTATTTTATTATGTACCTAAACTGATTCACTCTTTACCCTTTCTATTTTTTTTTTTTTAATTAGAACCCTATTGCTTTGATGATTACTACTTGTAGTACAATTTGGAATAGAGGGCTACAGGGACCCCTTTCTTCCTACTTTTTGTTTTAAATTTCTGCTATTCACAGTTTTCTTTGATATTTTTAACTAGTTAATTTTTTCTTCAGATGGATTTTGTTAATTTTTTTTCACTTTACTATGTGGACTGGTATAGCACTAAATAATTGATAATATTGTTATTTTTATTATATTGGTTTGGCCCACTCACATATAAATAACATTTCTTCAATTATTCGATTTCTCTTTATTTTGATGAACTATAGTTTACTACAAGAATTAATGTATATATCTTGATAGACAAACCTGCAAATATTTTGAAAATTCTGTGAGCCCTTTCTTTTAGATATTTACTACTTTACATTTTAAAGAAAGGGCAATTTATCCCTATATTTCTTAACTTAAAAAATTAGCATTCTCTTTTTTGAAAAAGGTTTTTCTGCATCCATTTATATCATGTGACATTTGTAATTTATTATTATCATTGTCAATTATGTTTCAGTTTTTTCTAATTTTGAATAAACTTTGCATTCCGGGTATATATACAACATAATCATGGTGTATAAGTTTTGCAATGTTCTCCTTTAGCATCTTTATTACTACACAGATATATGTATAGATTCATATTTGTGTATACCCATGTGTATATACATCACAGCAAAGTTTATAACAATAGTCATTAAGATATTCCTCCATGATATGATATATTTATTTAGATATTAGTTTATAGTTTTCTATCTCCATTTTTATTTCCTGATTTAGGTACTAAGAACATACTTGAATCACAGAAGAACTTTGAGAAGATTCTTTTAAAAATCATTTTTGAAATTTATGTAATATTGGAATTGATTGTTCCTTGAATGTTAGTGGAATTTATTTTTCAATATGTCCACTTCTGGTTTTGCTATATATCTTTTGTTGCTTGGGACTATTTATAGACTACTTAAATCTTGAAATGTCTTTTATTTCTGTTGTTATTGTTATTGTTGAAATTAGTCTTTGTTTCTTATCTGTCTATTCATCTATTATTTGCACAAAAGTTCTTTTTTATGAGGCGGGGCAGTGATGGATAGCATCCATAGACAGAGGTCTACTAAGTAATGATATTTAAAAAAAAATAAGGAATGAGTATTCCCTTTCCATGTGGAATTGGACAGTATTGAAGATATCTCCAAGGAAAGTGGATTGATGGAAACACTTTCATTAAACTCATGATCAGAGTCAATTTTTAGCACCAAAAAGACTGAATTGCCTTTACATTGATATAGGAATAAAAGATTTCACAGCGTACCTTGATGAAACCTTTCTCCCCTAAGAAAGGCTGCCTACTTTCATTTTAGAACCTTAGCACATCCTTCTCCTTCTCAGGTGCAAAGCACAAGTTTGGGCATTGACAATATGTTAAGAGATAATTAGTAAGAGGAGGACAGCAGCAAATCTCATCTAGCCCTGAGACCACCTGTCTTTTCCTGTGTTTGTGCAAAATCAAAGCAGGTATAAATGCAAGTGCATGCAAAACCAAACCAGGTATAAATTCAAGTGCAATAATGTGTATGATATTTAAAGATCTGAATATAGAACCTGAATATGTATATTAAAAATCTCAAAGTTGATCCAGAGATATGAAACATGTCAAATAAACATTTTTTTGAACCTAGCATACAAGATCTGTGTGCAATCCTTATGGGAAAGTGGCATGCCAGCTCATTAAATTATGTCAAGAATCATAGCAGAGAGTCAACCCAGACTGTCACTGAGCATCACACAAATAATATAGCATGGGTTGGCAGCTGATGAGTTCAGAATGTGCAAATAATGATGAGGAAAACCTTTATCCTCAAACTGTTCCAC
The DNA here is from genome assembly GCF_048593235.1 of Sminthopsis crassicaudata. NCBI lineage: Eukaryota > Metazoa > Chordata > Mammalia > Dasyuromorphia > Dasyuridae > Sminthopsis > Sminthopsis crassicaudata. The sequence goes on along the minus strand of NC_133619.1, from coordinate 31,531,377 downwards.
GCCACCATTAGTTCCAATCAGCTCGGCAAAATCTGGAGGCAGTGATATTAGCCACAGGAAAAATTAGGCTTTCACATGCATCAAAAGGCATGACTTTGTTAAGTGTGAAGAATAAGAAGGAATAGGATGAATAGGATGAACTATGTAATGGTAACCAACATCAGTAGCATTGCTTATGGTTCTAGTTCCACTTCTTTTATAGAAGGAAAGAGATAGAGGGAAAACTTTGGAGGTTTTCAATGTTAAATAAAAACATATGGAGAAGGAAGATTATCTGCTGCCATGATTTATTAACTTTTTCCATGGGCCAAGGTACTGATTCTCAGAACAGATCAAGAGAAGATAATATTTAAGGAATTATTCAGGGAATTTAATGGTACATGGGACTGAAAAATATAATTCAAATAAAAGTTATTTGAAAACCTTTAATTTACAAATAGTTACTTAAAGAGGCATTATGATACACTGATGAGAACATTGGATTTCTGGATAGATTGTTGGACATATGACTACCATACTCTGTGCTTTAGCTTTCTCACTAATATAGGAATTACACTAGATAACTTCTAACAACATTTCTCATTTTAAAGTCTGCAAGCTTATGATTCCATTGGTCTAGCTTTTGCTTCAATTTCTGAACAATAGATATACAGAAAAATGATTAAGAAAATAATTTTCAAATGTATTATCACTCCACCTTGCCCCCACATATATTCTCTCAATAATTATTTTTTTTGTGATTGCATTATCTGGAAAATTGACTTTTTGTTTGGAGGTTATTATTATAACTTCAGTGACAATTATAGCAATGATGACGACAACGATGGTGGTGATCATTTATTCATTGCTTTAAATTTCACTAAATATTATACAAACACAGACATATCTCATTTATAATCTCTCTTCCCAAATTAGGTATATTCAAAGACTGGAAAGTCTTATTGAAAAGTAGAGGAAGACTGAAGGAAGGAAAAATAAAGAAGAAGAGGATATTTTTCTATACACTTAGGGATAGGAAAATCAAGATTTGAAAGGAAAGAGAAGCACTATCCCAGAAATTGGAAGTATTGAATCAGTATAATTTTTTTTTTTTTTTTTTTTTTTTTTTTTGAGGAATGAAGTCCCAGGGATATATGTACTTATTGAGGGCAGGGCTTATTTTCATTTTTGTCTTTGCACTTTAAGTACTTGCTTGATTTCGAAATCTGAGAAACTTTAGTCATTGTTACCCTTGTTTTTTTCTCATTTCTCTGTGTCTCTATGCCCTTTCTTTCTTTTTTCTTCCCAAATTTACTCATATTCCTTTCCCCTTTCTTTTCTTTCTCTGCCCCACTCTTTCCCAGCTTCAAATTATTAATAATACAATCTAATTAAGCACATAAGATAGCAGGTACTTAAAAAAAGTGAGGGAAAAGCAGTGCTTATGTCAGGGAATTTACAACCTAATGGGGAAAAAATATGTACAGAAATACCTAGGGAAACAGAGAATGGGAGAAATACAGAGTAGAAAAAACAGAGATAATTGATAAGAGAGAATTTTGAAAGGAAAGAAAGAAGGATGAGGGAAGTTATGAAAGGCCTCTTGCAGAAAGAGGTCTTTGAGATGAATAGTGAAGGAATAAAGGATTCATATTTTCTTTTACTTTCCTCTTCCTTACCAATGCGATTCTACCTCTTTGAGAATATATTCTTTACATCATGATCAGTCCCCCTGTAGGCAACAGAATCCATCTAACTCCTCCCACTCTTTCAATACCCCTGCCTTAATGATATAATGTCTCTAATGCAGTCAACTGATTGCATGGAACAATTCCCCACCTAACTTCATTTGCCCTTCACTTTGCCCTCAGTACAAATCCAAAGAATAAAGGCTATTTTTAAAGCTATTTTTTGCATGATGGTATTTTTCTTCTACATGTTCAACTTAACCCTCATTTTGATAATGAGCTCAATTTAGAATTGCAGTAAAAGAAATCAGGAGAGCACACAATGTGATAAGGTGAAAGCTCTTTTAGGATGACAATGCAAAAACTTTCCTAGTCTTTTCTCTTTAATCTATACATGCATTTCCATGTGCATGAGAATTCAGGAAATCCTGACTATAAATGAGATATGTGAAATAAAAAGTTCATTATAAAGCCTGATTTAGATGTAATTCAGCTTCTATTTTTTTCTAATTTGTCATTGCTCAATATTGTGCGATACATTTCTATGCATCTGTCAAGATATGCCCCATTATCTGAATTTCTTAGCTCTTCTCTTGGAGAATACAAACAAACATCTATTACTAATGATGGAAGGGAAAGATTGATTTTCCTCTCTGTTGCTACTTAGAGAACAAGGCTTTAGCAGCTGCAAAGCATTAAATGTTAAATAGAAATAAAATGTTCCTTCTGAAGTGGGTCTAGAATATCAAATTGTTTCCACTCAAGGCTTTGGGATGTATTGTTAGGCTTAGCCAACACTATTCTCACAAACACTACTTGGGCAAGAGATGAAAAACAAGATGTCAAGAAAGAGGAGGAAATGAGAACACAAGTCTTCCCGTCATTTTGTGCTAAGAAGCAGCCAACTGCCTCCATTTTTTTTTTTTTTTTTATTCAACACATCTCTAGTTGATAGAGATTATTTTCCAAAGCAAATGAGGATAAAGCATGATAGCCTCACACCAGAGGAAGTCCAGCTACAAAGGTTATATCTAATGTAGGAAAAATATAGCTTATGTTGAATGCGAATAGACTTTTTGTTGGACAGAACTTCTAGCTGTTGGTGCTTTCCTGTGATGACTTGTTTTCCTGGTGAGCAGAGGGGTGACATTAACTACTGAAGACTTGTCTAGAATATATAGGATTCACAAAAAGCATACAAGAATAATTAGCTCAGCAAGAGTTGGCTATGGAATACAATGATTAAAGAAATGTCTATGCTTCCCCTTTTAATTAAAAAGAAAAATCATCCTGGGAAGACTCCAAGAGAAATAAACATGGAAGAGCATTGTACTACAAGTTGATGTATATAATTGTGACTATGCAGCTTTTCTCTCAATTTGCTTTGAATTTATTTGTAGGCCTTTTGTGTTCACTTATCTGTGGATATGTTGTTTCCTTCTTTCACCATGTAAGTTCTTTGAAGACCAAAGCCCATTATTTTCTGTTTTTATCTCCAGCATATAGCATGGTAGCTACCATGTTGTTTTTAAGGGAGCTGTCTAGTTTTTTTGATTATGCCCATGATTTCATCTGCATAGGGAATTCAGGCTGAAAAAAGCCTGCTGTAATTTAAAGTATGAGATATTTTCCTGAGGCACTGAGGGGTTCAGTGTCTTATGTATGTGTGTATGTGTGTGTGTGTGTGTGTGTGTGTGTATGTAGTAGGTACTAAATAAATGATTAAATGATACAGTGTGCAGAACTCCTACATAAGAAATCTTTCTATACTATCACGGGTTGTCAATTTTTCTATGACTTGAAATCTTAGGAAGTTGCCTAAACTATTAATTTAGACGTGTTAAACTATGGTGTATTTTCTAAATTTCTAATCCTTTCTTTTAGAGAATACATAAACCATTTATTATTAATGTTAGAAGAGATATGAAATAATTCTTTCTTTCCAACTTGCCTATTTCTGTTGTTATCTTAGTATCCTGAATTCACTACATTGAAGCTATCCTAAACTTTTCATTTCCTCTCATTCACTCCCACTCATATTGAAGTAATACTACAACTTCATCTCTTCCATCCACCTTCTTTTCTTTAGTCCTATGGATTTCCCAAGGACTTCATAACCTCTAGTCTCAGTTATTATGTTCTTTCCAATCTAGAGACATCTAGAGGCGCAATGAATTGAATAGTGGACTCAATCAGGAAGACTCATAATTATACATTTAAATCTAACCTCAGATGCAAAATCAATTGTGTAACCCTGGACAACTCACTTGACAACTGTTTGCCTCAGTTTCCTTATCTGTAAAATAAACTGGAGAAGAAAATAACCAACCACTCAATGAGAAGACAACCTTAAATGAGATCACAAAGAGTCAGAAATGACTGAAAAATGGCTGATGCTCTCCAATCTGACATAGGATACAAATTCATTTTTCAAAGGCACATATCACCTTGTCACTTAATTGCTTCCTATTACCTCTAAGATAACAAATCTCAAGTTTGACTTCCTTATTTAAGCAAAGTTTGTATCCTTCCTATACTATAATTGTATCATCTGAATCTCATTGGCACTTTAATTTCTCAGGAGAAGTGACTGATTTTCCTCATGTCTAATTTCTTATTTATAACTTTGAAAACATGATGAGAAATATTCCTTTGATTCCCAAAAGAGAATGTATGTAAGTAGGATTGCCATAGCTTCATCTAAAAAAAAAAATGCTGGTTATAGAGTTAAATGAACTAAGTTCAAAACCTGCCTTTATATATTACTACATGTGTAACTTTAAGCAAGTTATAGTATGTCTCAGTTTTCTCATCAGTACAATGGAGGACTTGGAGATCCATCTAGTTCAAAATTTATGATACAATGATATGCTGTAACCTGAAAGATTGTGCTCTCACATTTCAGTAGAAGTTTCAAATAGGTTCCCTAACTACAGAAATACAAGCACAAAATAAAAGCAACAATGACAATAACAACAAACAAAAACACATAACAGTTTAGCCCACAATGCAAATGAAATGTATGACTAATAGTTGATTACTTGAATCTTGGAAATATATTATCCCTAGAATCCAAATCCAGGAGAGCAAGTTCTATTTCCAGACTGATACAAAAGCCATTTAACTACCATTTCTCTGAGAAATGACATTGTGAATTCCAACAGACCTTCCCTTTGAGATGGCACTTTAGCATATTTATGGAGATCTCTACTAGTAACCAATATGACTCTAATTCAGGACTAGGGAATGTCTTATTTATCAACATCAATAGTGGGAGACATTGATGATTTCTCAAATTTTGAGAAAGAATGAGAAATTGTCTGTCATGGAATTGAGGATGGAAGCTCTGTTCCATCACCTACCATTATTATGTTTTAGTCACATCTAAACTTTGAGTATATAAGGCCTGTAATTTAGCAGTTCATTGGGTCTGATAAAACAATGGGGACAGAATATGTATATTCATAACTAAATTAAACAATGTCAACTTAGGGGCCATCATTTAAAATATTTCAATCAGTAGACCATATATTTAGAGGGGATTTAGAAGTCATTTAGGGATTCCCCTCTTTTTGCTTATAAGGAGCCTGGGTCCCAGAGTGACTAAGTAGCCTGGCCTGGGTCACATATCTAGTAATCCAGTATAGTAAGTAAATGAGGCAAGATTTGAACTCAGGTTTTTTATTCCTCCAAATCCACTATTCAGAACCTTGTACTATCACCTATTTCCATCTAATACTCCCCCTTTTCCCCTTAATTTGTGTGTTTTTGTATAGTAGTTAATTAGTAGAATCCAAATTCCCTGACAAACAATTTCATTATTATTCTTGAGTTCCCCCTAATTTAATATTGTGTCTTGTTCATACAAGATACTTAGTAGAGAGACTTGTTGATGAATTGAATTATTGTTTAACAGGATACATTGAATTCTAGTTCCTTATATATCTTTCTAAATTCTTCTACAAATCTGACTATGGAGATGTAAAGGGTCAGGATGGACTCCCAGGTCTATTATTATTTACTTCTGTAATGATGACTGGATCATAGAATCTATGAATTGGAAGGTGAGTCAAAAGCCATCTATTTTAACTTAGACAAGATTTTGTGTATGGTATCACTAGTAAATGGACAGAGACATAACCAGGAATTATTCTTGAGGACAAATCAGTTTGGTATAGTGGTTGCAGAGATTATTCTGACCTGGGTGACAAAAGGAAGTTATCTTACTCCAAGACAACCAGCCTATGTCTCCATGGTTCAAAAATTGCTTTCAGGCGAAACAACCCCTAGATGCTGACACCATAGGAGCAAAATCCTCATTGACCTGACCTAGTTACAATCTAGCTTCTGTTTGAAGACTTTGACTTAAGAGGGATTTGATACTATTTGATATGATCCATTCCATTTTGGCATGGCTCTAGAAAGTTGCGGGGTTTTTTCCCTTCTCTATTGCTGAATGATTGTTCTTCTAACTATTGATTCAACTTTTCCCATCACTAATCGATTCCAGAATTTTTATTTTTCCCATTTCTCCTTGAAAAGACATACAATAGCTCAGGAAGAGAACATAGTTGCATACAATCTTCTTGAAAGTAACAAAGGGAAGAATTGGGAAAAAGTTACAACAACGACAAACTCAGATTTTTTTTTTTAAATTGTTTACTGGAATACCCATCACCATGGTCTGTTTTTGATGTGCTTAATGCAGTGTATAGAAAGCGAAAGTCATACCCAACCAACCTTTTAAGTCAATTGTTCTGTTTTCAGTGCTATCCCATTGGGAGCCAAAAGAACACTGTGAGCTGTCACTCTCCAACCTGCTGAGATGCTGGATCCTAATTACGCACATCAGCTCTGATGCCTGACTTCGGCAAGACAAAGGGCTCCATCAATTTGATAAGACGCTGCTAAGCAGGGTTGGAAATTAATTCATAATTTCTTTTATGTTTGTCATGTGTTGGGAAAATGAACTGCCATTCAATTTTTGTTCATAAGCCATGCACCAGCAGTAGAAATGAAATTCAAGCAGTGCACTGACAGGCCAGGGCAGTTGGGTGAACAGATTATTAGGACATATTGTGATCAAGCCTCAGATAATTAGAGCTGGACACAGAATACACCAGTATGCAGATATCAGTGACCTTTTTTAAGGGTCATCTGCTGGTTATTTTTCATTTTCCTCCATCATTTCAATATTGGAAACTTTTTTTTTTTTCTTAGTTGGCATGGGGTCTCCAATTAACATTTGCTTTACCTTTTAATCATTCTAAATATATTCATAAAATCCATGTGATACCAGAGACAATAAAAATAAAAGTCTGATATTAAGTAACTCACAGTTATTGCTTATATAGTATACTCATAAACTTTTATCTTTTTATTTTTCTTGAGGGGGAGGAGTCAGTGGGAGGGGGTAATTGTAAATCTAGCCCAATGATTTCATCATCATAAATAGATATTCTTTCCATTAACTTCAAAAGAGATACACATTTGAAATTTATAATCTTACAGAATCCCCTGCTGTACTCTAAGATTAAGTAAATTGTCCGTGGTCACAAAGTTAGTAAATCAAAGATAGGATTTGGATGTTATTTTTCTGAACTTCAATATGGCCTCTCTATCTACTATGCCATAATGCTCTTCAACCTTTGCCCCAGAAGGAGGCAAAATCAAGATGGTGGAGTAGAAAGAGCAACCATTTAAGCTCTAAATATTCCTCTCCAACTTAAATCCAATTCTGGTATGGCAGAGTCAAGAAATAGTCAGGCTGAGATTTTTCCCCCCCAAGCCTAAGACAATTTAGGAACATGGCAGGGGAAGTCTATGACATCAGGGTGGGAGCCAACCCACAAGATACATTGTGGAAGTACCATGTGATTGCAACAATGGCATCAGTAGGTTTTGAAGCTCTCAAGTAAGAGATACTATCAAACTACTTGTCAAAAAGGGATTACTGGAGCCCCTTTGCTAGCAGCATATGCAGAAGCTGGTGCTCTTTGGCAACCCCACTGTCCATAGGCAGTTTTGGATCATAGTTCCAGGGTAGAGAAAAAATACTTACAATTTGTCATTAAGAAGCAGGGGTCCTGATCACAGCTCCAGGGCAGAAAGGAAGCAAGCACTTGGAGCTACAGAAGAAAATGAACCCTTCTTGGATAAAAACCAGAGCACCAGGACTAGGAGATCAGTGACCACACCTTTTCCTTGATCACATCATCTTAAAAACATTGAAAACTTGTAGTCTGCCAAAATTGCTTATGAAAATAGTAACATGAAAAAGTCTAAAGCTGCAGTGCCTTCCCATTCTGAAGTACACAGAGCTTACATTTAATATTAAGTTCAAAGTCAAGAAATAAGCTAGAAAAAATGATAAAGAACAAAAAAATGCTAGTACAGTGGCAGAGAAAAATCAAACATAATCTTAGAAGACAACAGTGTGTAAAGATTTAAAAGCAGTTTAAAATTAAAATCCAAATTGGACATAAGTTCAATAAGAATTCCTAGAATAGTTAAAGAGATAGAGTAAGAGACAAAAAAATGAGGAGATGCAAGTAAATTATGAAAATAAAATTAACAGCTTCATAAAAGAAGCATGAAAATACTGAAGAAAATAATATCTTAAAAGATATTGGCTAAATGGCAAAAGGTATAAAAATTCACTGATAAAAAGGACTCATTAAAAAGTAGAAGAGGTCAAATAAAAAAGAAAAATACAAAATTTCATTGAAGAAAATAATTCCTTAAAAATATAATTTGCAAATGGTAGCTAATAGCTCCAAGAAACATCAAGAAATAATCAGTCAAAAGAAGAAAATGTAAAATGGCACACAGGAAAGCAATTTACCTTTAAAAAGGGGATGTGGGAAAACTGGGACACTGATACATTGTTGGTGGAGTTGTGAAAGAATCCAGCCATTCTGGAGAGCAATTTGGAACTATGCCCAAAAAGTTATCAAACTGTGCATACCCTTTGATCCAGCATTGCTGCTATTGGGCTTATATCCCAAAGAAATACTGAGGAGGGGAAAGGGACCTGTATGTGCCAAAATATTTGTGGCAGCTCTTTTCGTAATGACTAGAAACTGGAAGATGAATGGATGTCCATCAATTGGAGAATGGTTGGGTAAATGATGGTATATGAAGGTTATGGAATACTATTGCTCTGTAAGAAATGACCAGCAGGAGTTATACAGAGAGGCTTGGAGAGACTTACATCAACTGATGCTGAGTGAAATGAATAGAACCAGAAGATCGCTGTACACTTCAATGCTGTATGAGGATGTATTCTGATGGAAGTGGAAATCTTCAACATAAAGAAGATCCAACTCACTTCCAGCTGATCAATGATGGACAGAAACAACTACACCCAGAGAAGGAACACTGGGAAGTGAATGTAAACTGTTAGCACTGCTGTCTATCTACCCAGGTTACTTATGCCTTCGGAATCTAATACTTAATGTGCAACAAGAAAATGGTATTAACACACATATATTGTATCTAGTTATACTGTAACACATGTAAAATGTATGGGATTGCCTGTCATCAAGGGGAGGGAGGGGATAATTTGGAAAAATGAATACAAGGGATAATGTTATAAAAAATTACTCATGCATATATACTGTCAAAAAAATTATAAATAAATAAAAAATTAAAAAAATTTACCTTTAAAAATAGCTCAAGGAGAGAAAATTTAAGTATTATTGCAATACTTAAAACTATGATCTAATAAATCTCATCATCATATTTCCATAAATTATAAAGGACAACTTCCTTGATAAATTAGAGTCAGAGATTTAAAGTTAAGACTGAAATGATCCACCAATGACTCCCTGAAAAAGATCCCAATGAAAACTCCTAGGAATAGTATAGCCAAATTCTAAAACTCTCATGTCAAATGAATAGTTCAAACACTGTAGAGCCACAATTAGGATCACACAAGATTTAGTAGCATCTACTTTATATAAGTGGAAGACTTGGAATATGATATTCTGGAAGGCAAAAGATTTAGGATTATAACCAAGAATAACCTATCTAATAAAACTGAGAAAATACCTTAGAGGAAAAATGAGAATTTAATGAAATAGAAGACTTTCAAGCATTCCTGATGAAAAGATTAAATCTGAATGGAAAATTATACTTTCAAATTCAAGTTTCAAGAGAAGCAAAAAAGATAAACATGAAAGAGAATTTATAAGAATTGTAACTATTTACATTCCTTTATGGAGAGATCACACCTGTAATTCCCAAGAATTTTATCTTTATTAGGGTAGTTACACTGAGTCTACATAGACAAAGAGCATAGATATAAGGCATTATGTTGTAATGTCCTAAAAAAATGAAAAGGTAAGAAAGGGGATGCATTGGGAGAAGGGGGGAAGGGATAGAAAAATGAGGAAAATTATCTTACATAAAAGAGACACACAAGGAATGAGCAATGCTCCAACCTCACTCTCATAAGAATGGGTTCAAAGAGGGAAAAATATATACATACATACAAGCATATTGTGTGTGTGTGTATATATGTATATATGTACTTAGTTGGATACAGAACTCTATCACACCTAACTAGGAAGAAGGTTGGAAAAAGGATAAGAGAAAGGGGAAAGTAATAAAAAGGATGGCTGAGTAAGGAAGCATTTTTGAGAAGGCACAGAAGAAAAAGAGAATGGGAAGGATAAACAGAAGAAATTACACAAAAGAAATTAAGATGAAGGGAAATACACAGTAATAATAACTGTGAATGTGAATGGTATTAACCATCCCCCACTCCTCGCCCAAAAGAAGTGCACTGCAGAGTGGACAAAAAATGAGAATCTAACAATATGTTATTTACAAAAAAAGACACTGGAATCAAGAGACATATAACAGCAGAATTAAAATAAAGAGTTGGAGTAGAATTTATTATGCTTCAGCTGAAGCAAAAAAGGCAGGTGAAGCAATCATAATCTCAGACAAAGCAAAAACAAAAATGGAGCTAATTAAAAGAGATGACTAGGAAAACAATATGTTGATAAAAGTTATCATAAACAATGAAGTAATATTAAAATTTTCATGTCAAGTTTCTCTAGCAAAAGGTACTGTTTTTAAAAAGCATAGAAAACTATCACATTTATTTTTAAAGAACTGTTCAACTGATAAATGATCAAATGACATTGATAGTTTTCAGAACTCAAAAGTCTCTATAGCCATATAAAATGCTCTAAATAACTTTTGATCAGAGAAAAGTGAATTAAAACAAGTATCACCTCACACCTATTAAGAAATATGGGACAGCTAGGTGATACAGTGAATAGAGCACCAGTCCTGAACTCAGGAGCACCTGAGTTCAAATGTGGTCTCAGACACTTAATATTTCCTAGCTGTGTGACCCTAAGCAAGTCATCTAAACCCAATTGCCTCAGGAAAAAAAAAAGAATAAATGTTAAAGGAATCTAGGAAAAATAAATATACTGATGAACTGTTGGCCAAATTGTGAACTTGTGCATGCATTCTAGAGAACTCAAAACTATATACAAAGAATAATAAAATTATGAACAATCATTAACATTTTCATCCTGGAAACATCAAAGCAAAAGGAGGACCTATATGTACAAGGATATTTACAAGAGCTTTTATTGAGGTGGCAAGTAATTAGAAATAGATGGAATGTCCATTTACTGATGAATGGCTGAACAAGCTGTGATATTTGATTGCAATGAAATCCTATTGTGGTATAAGAAATGATGAGCAAGAGGTTTCAGAAAAACTTGGGAAAAATCTATATTCGCTTCTGCAAAGTGAACTAAGAAAAAGTAAGAGCTAATTATTCAAAGTAAAAGCAATATTGTAATGATCACCTTAACTACTCTGATCAAAACAACGATTCAAGACAATTCCAAAGGACTCATGATGAAAAACGCTATCTAATTCCAGAAAGGGAATTTATAAAATGAGTGCAAATTCAAATATAACTTTCTGGATTTCTTCATTCTTCTCACTTTTTGATGAAATAATGTGGAAATGTTTTTATGATTTCACATGTATGATTGATATCATATTGCTTGCCTTCTCAGTGGAGGGGGGAGGAGCTGAAAGGTAGGAAAGAATTGAAATTCAAATTTAGAATTCAAAAAATATTTTAAAAGAATTTCAATACAAATGAAAAATTTAAAAGAGAAAAATCATTTACCATTAAAGAACAATAAACAAATGTCTATCATTGAGAGAATCAGATTTTATTCCCTCTGAACTGGATGACTGGTCTGCTAATGTCTTAGCTGGAAGATTTTTTTTTTTTTTCTGAAGTCAAGTAGAAAGGCATTAGGCTATGAATAGTTTTAAATGCCAAAGAGGAATTTATTTTTTATCTTGGAGGCAAAAGAGAACCATTAGAATTTATTGACTATGGAGAGGACATGATTAAACCATATTTAGGAAAACCACTTTGTCAGGTGAGGGTTAGAAGGGGCAGATATCTGAGGCAGGTGGACTCATTAGATGTGTATTGCAGTTATCTAACAGAATGAGAATAACTATATGCCCTAAGATTGGGAATGTTTTAAGAAAAAATAATTATTTCTATTTGCGATATGAAAATTGGACATAGAAATGGGACATCCAGCTTGAGATGCTAAGGAGCTAAGATGGAGCAGCTAAAAACACAGTGGTCAGAGTACTAGACTAGGAATCAGAAAGACTCTTCTTCCTGAGTTCAAATGTAGCCTCAGACACATACTATATGTTTAACTCTGGGCAAGTCATTTAGCTCTGTTTGCCTCAGTTTTCTCATCTTTAAAATGAAATGGAGAAAAGCTATGGCAACCCCCCCCAGTATCTTTGCTAATATGAAAAAGACATGGAGTCATAAAAAAAATCAGATATAACTTAAAATAGCCAAACAACAGCAAAAAAGGGATGTGACTGAGGTAAGATCTGAATCTAGGCCTTGGACTTCATATCAGTATGATTTCTACTATATATACAACACTGCCTTCAGTGTTCAATTCAATAAAAATAATCATTAAATAGTAATGCTAGGTCATAAGGAGAGAAAAACAAAGAGAATAGCATCTGCTGTCAAGGATCTTATACTGTCCTGGAAAAAGCCACAGCAGTATGGAAAGTCAGTTGAATGAATGTGCCATATGTAAAAATCATGTTAGATATTGATATAAAAATATAGACATATGTATAGATAGGCCTACAGATAGAAACATATGTCGATATACATTTATATCTAGATAGATGATAATAAATAGACACAAAGATGATATATAGAGGTAGATGATAGAGATAAATTATACATAGATATAGGTAGATGGTGGATGGTAGATCAATAGATGTACATAGATAAATGATAAATATACTTTGAGAGAGATACCAATAATGGAGGTTTTGGAGGGCGTAGTGGGAGGGAAGAATCAAAGATACTGTAGTAGTTTTTGTTATATACTAATATGTTAATATTTAAGTAAAACACAAAGTTAGAGAAGCCACTTTAAATGTTCATAAGGACTATTTGTGTCTGACCTTTGGCAGAGTTTCCAAGCTCATATTTATGTGATCAGTCATCATCACACAGACTAACCTGACTGGCATAATCATGTCATTTTGGTCCTCTTTGAGAAAGAAGGGAAACAACCAATCAATATAGAAACATGGGAACCAAATATTATGCATATAATTATAATATAAAAACACTTTTTTGGGGGAAATTCATGCAATCTCAACAAAACAAAAGAGAGCATTTAAGTATCCTCTATGAGTTCAAGTCTCCTGACTTGCATGTCAGGGAACTAAAGAATTGACTTTGAAAAATCCCAGAAAATGGAATAGGAACTGCAAGATTAGAGAGGAGCAATTAATGTCCTGATGTTCTACAAAAGTAGGAACATTCAGACTTCTTGAGCTTTCCTTCTGGAAAGTTGGTTTTGTTGCACAGAAATTTTTTTTGGACTTCATTGACTCTATCAAACCATTCAGAGCAGCTCCTTCAGGTGAACTTTCTATTAATAACCTCCTTTCTATAACTGAGGAACTTAACTGCTACATGAGTGAGAAAATGGAATCCAGCTATCAGAAGCATCCTTACCTCCTTCTGTCTATCTCTTCATCCAGGTTCCCTAGACTTGCTCTAATCAAAGAGGGAGAGGTGACTCTTCTCCTTGTCAAGGTTATATAAATAGAGGGTTAATTCCTCTATTTATATCTTCGATCCCATCCCTTCTGCCTATTGCAGGAGCCTGGCCCATCTATCATTCTTTCACCTTCAAACTCTCTCTTTTTCTTGACTCTTTCTTCCCCGGATATAAACCTGCACAGATCTCCCTTCTTCATTCAAACAACTAAATAACTCTGCACTTGATCTTGCCATTGTCTCATAATTTTCTGCTCCTTTTATTTTAAATGACACATCCTCCTTCTAGGGATTGATCCACACTATCTCCCACAACTGAAATATACACCTTCCTCATCCCCTACTGGTAGGTATGCTTCAAGTACCATATTCTTTATGAAGTTTTCCCTAATTGCACAACTATTAGTGCTCTCCTTGAAATATTATGTTTTTAAATATTAATCTTTTTGGTTTTTTTCTCCATCAAATGTATTTCTCAGTGTATCTTTTCCATCTTTTTCTCCTACAAAAACATATTTTATAACAAAGAAAAAGGGAAAAACTGCCACTAAAAGACAGATAATAATAGGTAGCACAATGTAATGTTTTTAAGCTTTGCAAATCCAATTATGGATACTGTATAATCCAATTCACATAACAACACTATCCCCATTTTCCATAGAAAGACACTGAGGTTAAGCAAGATTAAGTGCCTTGTGGAGGATCTTATAACTACCAAGCCTTTGTGGCAGAATTTGAAATCAGGCCTTCTGACTTCAAATCCATCATTCTATACATTATGGCATATATTATATCATATATTCCCCTAAAGTCTGAAATTTTAATTTGGGATCCCAAGGCAGCTTTATATTTCCCTTACTTCCTTCTAATATGATTTTATTATTTTTTAAAATTTATTTTATTTTATTTTTTTTATATTTCCATACATTGAAAACAAGCTCTGTGAGGTTAGAGTTGATTTCATGCTCTTTTTATATCCCAGCATGAAGCTCTGCTCTGTGTACACAGCAGTTATTTAATAAATGTTTGTTGGCTCTCTTTAGTTGAATTAAAAATCAAGAGATCTTTCAGCAAGCCCTCATCGTAAGTATAAGAAGGAAAAGTCAACACAAAGTTAATTCCAAACAATATTCTGCAACAGAAGACTGGAGAGCATTTGTCCAGAATATCATATTGGGGAGTTCCATTTTAGCATGGAGGCTTATACTGGGGCCTCTTAGTTCTACTTAAGTATTTCTCAAAGGGTTCATATCTTCCCATCCCTGTTTTTTTTTTTTTTTCAGATCTTTAATAAAGCCTTCACATGTGAATTGGGGATCTAAGATATGAATATTTATGCAATTCTGCACTTTTGTATAAATGATCCTTCTATTGGTTTCTTAAGAAGACTGAGGAAGAGTTAGTCACTGTGTCCTAAGAACCTACATGTGAGATTCTTATGTATTTAGCACTGAGGAATGATTAGCGTATGAGCAATGTAATATAACTATTTTTGTAAATTTTCCCTCAATGGAAAAGTATGGCTTGTCTTCAATATTCAACAATTCCTTTTGCAAAGAGGAAGAATTACTCTTAAAATTGCAAAGAAAACAAAACTTTTGTTGTTTAGATGCTTTAGCTACTGACAAAGTGTATATGTGTGTATGTATACCTGCATGTATAAATTATGAGTGCATATGCATGGATATATAAATGCATTTTTTATTATGTACACACCTAGTCACTTTATATGCACATATCCATATTTACGTATTTTTATTTGCACACAAGCATATACCATCATGTCATAACATTAAACACAGCTTTCATCATTTTCTGAAATCCCCACATATGGAAATTCTAAAGTTTCTTTTCATATTGAAAATATGACAATGTTTGTATATTCAATGTATGTATATTGTCTACACTAATAGACAGAGAAGTATCCTGGCATGGCAGAGGGAGAGGTACATAATGGAGGGATACCTGAGTTTAAGTAACTCTGGTCAAGTCACCAAACCCCTTATCCCCCCATAGGAAAGGCTCTAAGACAACATAGTCAATAGCATAAATACTGGAAATTTTTGTGTCTGGAAATTTCTGACGTCAATAAAGTCAGAGTTCCATGACTATTGTTTAAAATACAAAGGGATATGTGTATGTTTGCATGCATATGTATTTATACATATATCACATGTATATGTGTGAATATACACATAAAGATGACATATATATTCATAGCATTAAAATTTTGAAAGTAACAATGGACATGTTTTGCCATTACTTAGATGAAATTATAAATGCATAATTGCTTCATTGAAAAAAGGCTTTAAAACAATATTTTTCTTTCCTGCTCTAGCATCATCATACTGAGAAGAGAAAAATAGACACAAAAACAAAATATTGAATCCCTTCCCCTTTTTTTCCTGCCAGCTGGACACCCTTGTGTCTGTTGTGAGTAGCCTATCACACACATCCAGACTGACACATAGGGACAATCCTCAGCCCCCTCTCTGGAAGATCATTATGAGTTTTTTTTCCTATTGATTGTTTCCTGCAGTATAGATAATCCTCTTTGTGGCTTTGTGCTATCCAGGGAAGCTGTGCTGTGTGTAAACAACCACAGGTGATTAGCGATTGTTGAATGATTTTAACCTACAAGAGAGATGCAATGGGACGCAGACTCTCATGTTAAGGACTGTTTAGTTTTCATTCCCTATGGATTTGAAGCCAATTCTTTCTAGCTGAAGGGAGAAGAACATAGAAAATCAATAATGTTGGTGGCAATGAACACAATTTAGCTCTGATCACTGCAGTGAATTTTTGTTTCAGATTTTCAACGGAATTGCCAGTTTTGTTGAGCAAATGCATATCAAAATTTCATCAAAAAGCTACATTTATGTTTTTTTCTCTATTTTTTTTTCTCATAGCAAGCTAGAGAGCTAGATTTTGTTATTATCCCCATTTCAGATGAAAAAACTGAGGCATCCAGTGGCTGTCAAAGAGATATTGAATGTTTGAGGTTTTATTTAAACTTAGATCTTCCTGATTCTAGGCCCAGTGCTCCATCCACTGCACCATCTACGTGATACTGAGCATGATCTCATCATAATATATTTATTCTGGGAGTATTTGTAGATATTCTTTTGGAAAATATATTAGCAAGCTCTATGCTTGCCCAGAAATATGGACCAGTTATGAAGCCAGAGTAAACTTTAGCCAATGAGCAGTCCCTATTCTCCAAGTGATCTTTACAAAAGTATGAGAGTTAAAGGACATTCTCCTTTCCCCCTCCATAGTACAGTGTTACATTCATGGGAAGATATGGACAGGAGTGTCACAAGCCATATAGGCAAAGTTGGACTACAAACTTCATTGCTGGAGAGAACATCCACATCAATTAGATCATAGGCGAAAGCTAACAGTTGATGAATCATCATGCATTTATTAAGCACCAGCTAGGTGCTAGGTACTGCATTAGGTCCTGCAGATCCAAAGAAAGAAATGAAAAAAATTGAGAATTCCAAGGAACATTGATTTTAATGAGGGAAGAAAACATGGGCATGGAATCAGAAGAATTAGTAGAGGGATCATAGATATAAGATTGATAGGGATCTCAGTGGTCACCCAGTCCAACTTCTTCACTTTACAAATGAGGAAACTGAGAATTGAGGAAGTGCTAAATTAATATGAAGAAAACAAGCAAAGTCATCAGCTGCAAGGTAATTAGAATAGGATTATTAAAACTGGTAAAATCTAGAGAAGCAGTACCAAGGATGGAGTGTTGCATTAATATTTCATGTTTTACATCAGATTTCTAGCATATTGTCTTTGGCTGAGAATAAAGAGTACTGAAATAAAATAAGAAAGTCTGAGGAACTAGCATGGCAGCATGATAGCATCTCAGAGCCGGAAGGGACAAGAGGCAGTACCATGTCAAAAGAAACATTTCTTCTGTGTCATTCTTGACAGGAGTTCACTTAGTTTCTGTTTAAAAATCTCCAGTGAGGAAGAACCCCTTTTCTCCTGATGCAATACTTTCCGTTTCATGATGTCAAGTTGGTGGGTCTCACTCCCGCCCTGATATCAAGTCTTATTTGCTTCATTACAATTTTCACTCATTTTATCTAGTTTCACCAAAGAGGGCCATAAAGAAGGAATTTATCCCCTTCCCCTCAAATTGTGTTTTAAAAACAAGGAAATGACTCCTGTATTCTGCCTGAGTTTTCTCTTTTCCACACAAAAACAAACAAAAAATCAACAACCCAGGTCTTTCATCTAAAACTTACATTGTATGAGCCGAAAGACATTCACCATCATGGTTGACCTCCTGGAGACATTCTTCAGCTCATCAATAGCCTGGACATCTAAAAGGACACTTCCCAAGACAAATGATGGGGGAGATGATCCAAATCAGTTCCAATTGATCAGTAATTAACAGAATTAGCTACACCCAGAGAGAGAACTATGGGAAGTGATCATGGACCACAACCTAGCATTTCAACACTTTTTGTTATTGTTTGCTTGCATTTTTGTTTTTCTTCCCAGGTTATTTTTACCTTCTTTCTAAATCTGATTTTTCTTGCACAGCAAGATAACTATAGAAATATGAATACATATATTGTATTTAACATATGCTTTAACATATTTAACATGTATGGGACTACCCGCCATCTAGGGGATGGAGAGGAGGGAAGGAGGGGAAAAGTTGGAACAGAAGTGTTTGCAAGGGTCAAGGTTGAAAAATTACCTGTGCATATGTTTTGTCAATAAAAAACTATAATAATAATTTTTAAAAAAAGATGACTGCATTGACCAAGTAGAGAGAGGGAAGAAGGGAAGGAAAGAGGGATGGAGGGAAGGAAGGAGAAGAGGAAAGAGGGAGAGGAGAAAGGAAGAGAGGGAGAGGGGGAGGGAAAGAAAGGAAAAGGGGGAAAGGGGAAAAAGAGAGAAAAGGAGTAGAGAGGGAGAGGGACAGAGAGAATGGGGGAGAGGAAGAGAGAGTGCCTAATCTTCTATCATGGTTTACAAAAAAATGAAGCTAAATAATTATGTCAAGAAAGGGAATTTAATAAGGCTACTTAAAAGCACTAGGTCAATGAAAATACAGCCAGTTCAAAAATTCATTCCATATTTCTTATGACTACATAACAGAAGATATCAACTCTAAATTGCAATGAAAGGGACTTTAGGTAGAGGCAGTATAGTAAGGAAAGGACATCTTCCTTCAGGGCCTATAAGACTATTGTGAAAGCGGGACAACAGAATGAGGCATATATTTTAAAGGCCAACAAGAATGATAGACCCAGTAGACTAATACCTGAGAGCTAAAGAATGTTATTTCACTGTAAAGGTCACTTCTTCAATCTTGTGGAACTTTTTTTTTTTTTTTTTTTTTTTTTTTCAGGTGAGAACTGCAATTCAGAATCAGTACTGGATGTGATGATTTCTATAGTTTGTCTTCTATAAGTTTATTCATCTACACAAAGATATAGCTTTAAAAAATCATATCTGAGTCATATTGATTAGAAATTCCATTTCAATATTCAAATAGATTGGTGAACTCATGGTAATGGGTAATTCTTCTCTGATGACATAGTACCCCGGACATGTCTATCTCTCTTGTGTGATCTATACCTCTGTTCTTCAGCAAATCTAAATAATGAAAGAGAGATTGGGAATGGGTTGGGGGATATGCACCTCTCATTCTTTTGATGCTACATGCAGATTAACATTAAACTCAAGGAGACCATCAACTACACCTCCTTTTTGGCATGGGAAAATCCATTCCCCCCAATCATATTTCTTTGAGGATATCCTGTCTATAGATTCCTCAACTATTATAATTAATACTATTTAAAATACTTCTGTTACTCATCTGAAATTTCAAATAATGGGAGACTTATATTTATTCATTTAGAAAACGATGAGTAACATTTTCAGTGAGCAATCTACAGAATATACAAAGATAAGAGGAAGAGTTCAAGATGTTACCTAGTATTTTCAGTATAACTATTTTATACTTATCTGGAATGGAAAACAGGGATCTTTTATTCAATTCAACTAACATTTACCAGGTTATTAAGCTGGACCAGAAACCGAGGATTTTACAATAGTTTCCTTCAAAGATTAGCCTAAAGGCCATCCACACATGAGATGTCTCAATATCCTAGTTTTTAGCACCATCTCTCTCTGTCTCTCTGTCTCTCTTTTTCTTTCTTTCTTTCTTTCTTTCTCTCTCTCTCTCTCTCTTTCACTCTCTCTCTCTCTCTCTCTCTATATATATATATATATGTTATTTTAAAATAGATTATAATTCTATGTGATTGCCCCTTCTATTTTAAGGTAAAGATGATTAGATTTATTTTTTTTTCTTCTCTGAATTCCAGGTGGTTGGCAAAAGTGTCTGCTACAGAGGAAATTATTACTTGATTGATGAATAAATAGAAAAGTAAAAGCAAAATTCATTCCTGCCCCCAAGTAGCATATATTCTATTTAATGGTATGATGGGAAGGTGAATACACAGGAAATACAGACAATTAAATTAACAGGAAAAGCATAAAATGTAGAAAACATATTAGATTATGACAAAAATATGATAGTTGACAGGCACTATGCAAAATCACATTGGGTGGACCTGGCAGAGGCCCTGAAAATTATTTAGAATTCTCTCCTCGTGGAAGCCCTTATTATCCGTCTTCTGTTTCTTTAAAATCTCACAAATATGCCAGTGCTCCACTAGTTTTACTGTCAATATGTTTTTTAATTTGACCCATCCATCATCTTGATGACTGATAAACTTATTAACTAAATGGTTCAAGAATATGACCTCAGACAAGAAAGATGGACGTACAATACAGCAGATTCACCCTGAGAAAGACAAATGAATACCTCGTGGTATAAGATTGAAGAACAGAGAAGTCCATATGAAGAACCTGATCATGGGATGGTGATGATAAGGGAAAAATAGATGTAAGGAAATACCACACTAGAACTGTTGTATATCTATGTTTATGAATATACACACATATACACAAACATATATATGGAGAGACATGCATATATACACATACATGTGTTGATATTTATAGAATGTGAAACATATCTATGTATATGTATACATATGTATATGTATACATATGTGTGTTCTATACAGGGACCCACATATTTTACTTCTCCTGTTCTTTTAATGCAGTGGTGGCTAGATTTGGCTTTTTTCCCCTCTTTTCTTTCCGTTTTCCTTTTTTTGGGGGGTCTTTATTGTGTGTATAGAAGATGAAAGCCTATAGCAAAATCAGCCACACATTCATCAAACTATTTTTATTGATGCTTTTATAATTTCAAAAAACAGAAAACAAAATAAATGGTCTTCTATTAGGGCCTTATATTAGAGAATAGGTGAAATAAGTTGGAGTATATGAACATGGAGGGGTATTACTGTGCTGTAAGAAAAGATAATTATGCTTAGCAATGTGAAATGGGTAAATTTTTATGAACTGATGCAAAATGAAATAAACGGCACCAGGGAAATAATATATACAAAAATTATAGCAAAGCTAATTGAAAAAAAATATAAGACAATTGAAGCCAATAGCTATAAAATTGTAATAATTGATCATATCCTCAAAGGGAAAATAATATGAGAAGTCCAATGAGCTCAACTCTTTGCTGAAATGGGGATATGTAGATAGGTTAGGGGAAACTGAATGTCAGATCAGGACTTTTTCAGTGTCTTGGTTATTATTACTCAATTATTCTTTTCTCTTTCTAATTGTTATGAAAGATGGTTCTCAGAGCGTCAGAGTGTATATATGTGTATATGTATATTTGTATGTGAAATATAGGTTATAGGGGAAAAGATATTAATATAAAATGTAAGTGTAGTAGTATTTAGAACAGGAGCTTGTTGTATGTTTTTTATTCTTATTAGCTATCACAGTGTCTGATACATGTTGATTAACTGTTATTGATATTACTGTTTGATACAAAAATTTACACTACCTGGTGCTGCTCTTGCTGGTGTTTTTTTTGGTGATTTTTTTTTTTTTTGTCCCATTTGTGACTTGAAGTTATTATATCTATTGACATTTATTAATAATTTTGAAACTTCTTTATCAATCTAACCCATGTCAATTTTGATTTTTTTGAAGCAAAATGTCCTACAAAAACCATCACATTTAACTTTGTTGATAAAGGGCTGTCAGGAAAACATTATATTAAAATTTTGAAGATAGTAAGATATAATGTACCACATTGCATTAATTACCAAGAAGATAAAAGTAGATAGCTATCTTCAATTCTTTAAGGTCTTTCTTTTAGAAGAGAGATTAGTGTCAGTTTGATCCCAGCACTTGAAAGAGTGGCTATAAGATTCAGAGAGATGAATTTAGCTTTCATAAGCAGCAAAAAATGAATGAATGAACAAAGAAATCATAATAATGAGGTATATCCTAAAGTGGAATGAGCTATCTTGGGAAGTAATGGGTTCCCCCACTCAGTTGAGGCTTCAGCCAAAAGTTTGATCACCATATGCACAATAAGTTGTGGAAGGAATTCTTTTCAGTAGTGATGGAAGGAATCAGATGGCCTCTGAGGAGTACCTCCTAATGCTAAAATTTTGTGATTTTTGTGGTATTTTTGTTTCAATTACAAATATGAAGCCAGTTTGGATTTTGGTTGATGAAAGCATTATCCCTTCCACTAAGATATTGATCAAAAAATGAAAAATTCAGACCATCAATTGATTAGTTTGGTCTATTCTCTAACAAATTAATAGCTTGACTTTTTCCCCTTTTCCCACTAAATCAGTTTAAAAAATGGTCGGTCGGGTGTCACAGAGATGCAGTGTCCTCGAGGCAAGAAGGATCAGCCAGGCCTCGGAACTTCAAGGAACTGGATATCAATTTCTATGGCGGGCTGACATTTTTGGATTTTTCATTTCCTCCCTGTTCCAATAAAACCAGCATCTGTTGACCTTCAGTGCAAGCACAGAAACATATTTTCAGTCTGTCCTACTCAAGTGGCTAGATTTGGATTGTGCTTTTAAAATAACTTAGTATGATGCTTTGAGATTTTATATTACAATCATTCATATTACTTTGAGATACATGCTCCAGGTCTCCAAGGGCCATAAAAGGGGGAGGGAAGGGGGAATTGGTTGGACTTTTAATAAATACAAAAGTAAACATTTCCCACAAGTATCTTGAATTCCCAGAACAGAGAACATGAACTCAATGAATACAGTTAGAAAATGTCTTGAGATTTCTAGGAAAGGCACTATTTCTCTACCTAGTAACTTTTAGGCATCTCCAGAAGTGACCTAAAGCAAGCTCCTACTTTAATTCTTGTCTTTCAGACTGACATCATCTTTCCCTGGAACTCTGGTAGCTTCACTAATATTGATCTTTTAAGCATATTATAATGCTTTCTGAGTTATTGTTGTTGTTGTCATGGTGGTTATTTCGTCGTCTCAGTCTTGTCCTACTCTTCATAACCCCATTTGGGGTTTTCTTGGCAAAGATGCTAGATTGGTTTGCCATTGCCTTCTCCAGTTCATTTTACAGATGAGGAAACTGAGGCAACTAAGGATAAGCGACTTTCCTAGGATCACAGAGATAGTGTTTGAGGTTAGATTTGAACTCAGAAAGAGTAATCTTCCTGCCTCTAGTCCCAGCACTCTACCCACTGCAAGCTTTCTGAGTGCCAGAAGAACAAAAAAGGCACCAACTTCTTCACTGAAATTATCTGTGGTGAAAAAGTGAGAGAGAGGGGTGTGTGTGTGTGTGTGTGTGTGTGTGTGTGTGTGTGTGTGTGTGGATGAAATGTTAAGTAAAATAGAGACATAAAGATTTTCTATTTCTAAATAGAAGGCTAAATGTCCCAACAGGGTAAAGGAAGTTACTCAGGATAATTAGAGATTGATTTCACAAAGCCCAAACTATGATTTAAACAAAGCATTAATGTAGCTCTTATTTGACATAGTAACAGCAAATATTATCATCATAATTAATGTTATTATTAATGCTATTAATGGAACAATCTAATCCAATGATTTATTAAGCATGTACTACATCCCAGAGAATGTCATAACAATAAAGGCAGCTGGGCAGGCGGCACAGTAGATAGAAAGTTGGGCTTCGAATTAGCAAGAATCAGTTCAAATCCCATCTCAGACACTTGCTAGCTGTGTGATTCTCAAAGGGCCACTTAATCCCTCACAATTTCACTTCCTTCACCTTCAAAATGGGCACCTACAAACTAGGATTATTGGGAGGACCAAATTGAATACATATGAAAGAGCTTTGCAAATAAATAACCTATAGATTTGCTACAGAAAAGTTAAATGATGGTCATACATCAAATGATAATGAATTATAGTTCACATTTATAATTATTTTAAGGATTCCAAAGATACAGACAGGATATATATTACAGATGTACATATAAATGTACATATGCATATCTTTTTATATAATCTCTCTGTACATATAGATTTAGATTGTATGTATTATATGTGCATATATATATTACATATGATAGAGAAAGAGAGAAAGAGAGGGGGGAGTACAGTGAATAGGAGAGTGTGCTGGATGATAGAGATGTAGATATGGATATGGTTATATTTATAATTTTATCATCACCAAAATCCCTGTGTTCAATATTATTAATTTTACTAGATATAAAAAAAAAATAAGAGCAACTCTTGCCTTCAACCTTATATCCAATTTGGAGAGCTAAATCTAGTTCATAGTTAATTATAAACAGAATGCTTTAAGAAGTGAGATAGAACCCATGAGAAAAGTACTTCCTTAGGAAAGTTGCCCCTTGAAGGGTACAAGATAATCAAAAAGGCAAAGTGAATGAGGGAGTTCCCTGTGATTAGTAGAGTCTCTCTGTAATAAAATGGAGGTGGGAAATAGAGTAGCTATTTCAAGGAAGAACAAGTAATACTTTTGGGATTTTACAAAGATTTTTTTCACATGAATTAATGGAGACTATTTTTTCACAATTTTCAAAACAAATCTTGACTTTTCCTATTTATTCTTCCTCTCTGCCAACGTACTCATGTTGGAATAGGACGGCAGTATGTGGCAGCAGATGTCATTCTTAAATATTAATTATTTGAGGGAATATGTCCATGCTTTGGGTAAATCATTCCATCAGGGAGAAAATATCTTCTTTTTCTTTTCTGTTCATAAATTATTTTAAGTATTGTTGAAAAGTGTTTTTTACCATGCAATTGCTTCCTATATCCTAGAGGAAAGGCAAAGGAAACACCCTGGTCCCTGACTTCATAAAAGCTCCTAATCTAGAAGGGGAATATTACATAGAAACTAATTCATCCATTTTCAATCTGTATTCCAAGTTCCCCTTGTACAATATCCCTGCTTCCTACTTCCTTAACAATTCTCCAAACCCCTGCTACACTGCTAAGCACTTGAGCTTTTAAAACATGATACTGAACGAAAAGATGGATTTCTATCATCCCCCCAAAAGGGGAAAATGTGCTCAATAAAACTTACACCTCTGAGTTTCTAAAAAGAAAATGTAAATATGATTAGCATTTATTGTTTGCTGCTGAGAGTCTGTTCAATGCTATGCAGAACACAGAAATGACAGTCATTATTAATGGGATTTGGAGCTAAATTAGACACGAGAAGAACATATGATATCACAACCCAGTTCTCTAAATTTATTATTTTTAATCAATTTTCCGTCTTACTACAAGCTTCCTGGAGAGAAAATACCAAGTGTTGAAATGGGGGGGGACTTAGTTTTTTAAGGGGAGTTTCTTAAAAGAAAGTTACTCTAAATGGATGGTCCAGTCAGTGACTCAAATAAATTGAGCATCTATGATTACAATGAGAACAAATCTCTCTGCCATGTAATATATCACCAAACACCCAATATGTATGTTGAATGAATGAAAACAGCATTTAGTTAATTGTGCAAAAGATGAGATATTCCTTAAATGAAGGGTTCCCAGCATGGGAATCTTCCTGTCGTCAGCCTATTAGTGAGGGGTGGGGAACAATTTGAGCAAATCTACTCCCAGCCAAGGACTGTCTGAGTAGTTTAGCCCCTTCTGTCTCTCACCTGTCACAGTGAGTCTGTTTCCAAAGCCTGTCACTACTTGTTACCACCCCTGTGGCTGATTTCTTAGCTCAGATCTTGCTCTGCTTCTGACTCTCCTTTGACCACATTCTATCCACTGAATCTACAGCTTAAATAGGAAAACCAAAATTTCTTCCTTGAGCTGTTTCCCTTCCAATATGATATCTCATCAAAACAAATAAGAAATACTTGAGACAATCAAGATTATAGAGCTGGAAGAGGTCAGTTAATCAATCAGCATTTATTAGGCTCCTACTCTATTCCAAGATCAGAGAAGATCCATTTTAGAGATGAGATATCAGAAAATTAAAAACCTTGTCTAACATCACAGTTCAGAATAGCAATAATCTACATAAGTGGAAGAGCTAAAATCTGAATTCATAATCATACAGGGTAACAATCAAGTCAAGTCAATAAGCATTTATTAAGACATATGAAGGGCAGAAACATGGGTTCTGGTCTTCTGAAGCTCAGATTTCTAATGGATGATATAACATTTAACCAAGTGGGTAGATACGATATGTATGATCAGAGATTGAGAGCTGCTAAAGTAACAGGACTTGAGTGGGGTATCACTGGCCCAAAGTCATATATAAAGTGGAAGAACCATATCATCTTCCTCTTTTCCACTGTCATGCAATTATAATTTGTAATATTTGCTCAAGACTCACTCCTGCTTTCCAATTATCACTACTTGATTTCTTTTAGTCTCATCATGATTCCTCTTGTACCCCAGAAAAGTTTCAACTAGCACTTATTACTGAGTATGATGGTGCTACATCATAAATGGAATGATTCTTGGTGAGACAAACAGGTACAATGAATGCAAGAGAACCAATCTCCCCTTAGCAAATGATGATGTCAGAAGCGGGGACTCACAATTTTCATTTGAAATTGATTTGTGCAAAAAATTGAGAAAAGTGATCAGAGAGAGAGAAAGGAAACTTCTTATGATTTCCAGGATTCTTAGGAGGAAAATAAACCTTAAAAAATCTAATAGATAACATTGCTGAATTTTTGCTTTAAGTGAAGTAAAGTGATATAATTTCCCACTGAATTCCAAGAGAAGTTTCTAGAAAGATGCTCTTTTAAATAAATCTGATTAACATATATAAATATTGTATATGTATATATGGCAATATATATATATTGCAAATTATATAAATATACTTAAAATGTATACATATATATAGCAAGTTTTACATATAATATATTCTTAAAATGGATATGTATATATAGCAATTTTATTCATAGATATACTTAAAACACACACACACACACACACACACACACACATATATATATATATGTATATACTTAAAGTGTAAACATACATATTTATTTCTGATTTTCCATAAAACCAGCAATCCTTTGAAGAGGTAAGAGTATTTCATTAAGTCTAGTTTGATAGTTTAGCAACATCCAACTATTAGTGACTTCATTTGGGGTTTTCTTGGCAAAGATACTGGAATTTTTTGCCAATTCCATCTCCAGCTCATTTTACAGATGTGGAAACTGAGGCAAACAGGGTTAAGTGGCTCACCCACAGTACATGCTAGTGTCACAGAGATAGTATCAGAAGATACAAGTTCAAATTCCATCAATGATGATTGCTACTTGTGATTTAGGAAAAGTTATGTCGTCTATCTGGGTGATCTTGGAGAGATCACTTTAGCTCCCTAGGCCCCAATTTTGTTTTGTTTTGTTTTTTTTAATCTGCAAAATGAGAAGTGTTGAGACCTGGATATACTAAAATCAGCTGGAGTCAGGATAAGCAAAAGTCTTTATTCTTGGTTTTTTGCAGTTGGGGTCAGGGGGTTAGATCTAGCAATCTCTACACCTCCTTCCTCTCTCTCCACGGTTTAGAGAATGACCCTCCTCCTCCTACTCCACCTACTGATATCACTTCCCCTTCTTTGTCCACACCCACCAATCCAGCCATCAAAGAGTTGAGTAGGTTCATCCTCCAAACATGTTAATAGAGAATTGTCCAATTGATAATTAGCCTCACATGCTCAGTTATCCAAATGCATCTGCTCAGTTCTAGCCCTTTACAGAGAAGATCAAATTAGATTGACAGGGAGGTACCTTTGGGTACAACATCTCCAATCTTATGATCTCCAGGCCTCAGTTTGCCAAATGAGGAAGTTGGGTTTGATGATCTCTAAGGTCCTTTTCAGATCTTTCTGTTCCAAATCCTGTTGAATCTCATCATGTTCTATTGGGGCCACAGAAGCCCTTAGATAAAACCTAAGTGAATTAATCCTCTGTTTTTTCTCACATATAATTGAGGCTAAAAAGGAACAGGTATTCTATAAACTCTATCCTACTTACTTAGTTTATCTCATGCAATGCTGTTTCCTTAGCTTATATGGAATAGCTTTTCACCTACTTGTATGCCATTACCTTAAGCACTTAAATTTCATTTTCAATGAAGCACTGCTTAATGAATATTTATGAGGTCGTCCCTGCAGTGTTCATTCAATGTGTAGACCTCCCTTCACAGCAGGCTGCAGATTTGCATTTTGCTTTTTATTACTAAAATGTTAGCCATACAAATCGATGTCACTTAGGAAATGTGAAAATAACAGTCCCTCCTAGAACTTGAGTGTTTTCACCAGAGTCACCTGGTGCAACACTGTTGGGTCCCCCAAAATAATAAATAATAATAATTATAATAACCGTTCCCTCCCCCCCACCCTAGAGCTATGTGCAATTTACATTTTTGATAGATAGCAAGAAAATATAAATCTCCCTGTAGGTGCTGAGTTTTCCAGCTATAACATCCATCATTTAGAAAAAAGCATAGAGAGGTGATGCTGGGTTAGAGTTTCAGTTCTCCCCAGATAAGCAGGGCAGGTCAGTTTGGGAACGAAGTTAAAAGGCTCCATTAGAAAGATGTTTAAGGAAATGCTTTCCTCCATTTGTGGGGGAAAATATGGCAGATATTTAGATGCTTCAAATTCAGGTATAGAATTGAAGTCAGGAATAATAATAGCAAAACGCTAATAATAATATCAAATTCTATACACTTTAGAGTTTGTATAATGGTGTGAATATATTGTCTCATTTATTATTATTATTACAATTCATCTCATTTATTACATATGTGACCCCGGAAAAGTCATTTAACATAAATTGTAGGATACTTTTTCATTTGTTAAATGGGGATTTGGTAAATGTTTTCTTTTTTTTTCAAATGGGGAAGTCAGAAATAATAATAGCAATAGCTAATAATAATAGCAATTTCTATACTACTTCAGGGTTTACATAATAGTAGTGATATATTGTCTCATTTGTTATTATTATTAGGATTCATCTCATTTGTTCGAGGCATGACCCTGGAAAAGTCATTTAACTTAAATTGCAGGGTGTATTTTTTACATTTATTTGATGGGGACTTGTTAAATGTTTTCATTTGTTCAATGGGGAAAAGCACACAGTCACATGGGATTGTTGTGAGGATAAAATGAGGTGCTATAAGCAATCATTCCACAAGCTTGAAATGCTACATAAATATCAATTGTTCCTGTTATTATGATCATAATCTCATCCTCATCTTTTTTTTGGATGAGATTGTTATTATTATTGTTATGGTTATTCTATTTTCTTTTTTATATGACAGAGATCAACTAGGAATGATTCGGTGATAATAGTGGGATTTAAAGTCAGGTCATACCCACCCAGGCATGGAAGGGAGGGCCAATTAAGACTCTCAGTGGGAGGTCTGGCATCCAAAGTGGCAGGGCCATCCTGACAGCCTGACATACCTTCCATTCCTTTTCCGTGAACACATGATGTGCCTGGTTGTTTGCAAAGCAGAGAAGGAGGATACAGGAATGCAAAGTAAATGACATAGACCATATGGTGCTCCATTTGTGAACTCCTGGATGACAAGGAGATCACTGATTTTCTTGCAACTGCTACAAGTTTTTCTCTCAACTAAAATCATCTCAAGTCATTAAATTATGCACAGAACACTTTGCTCTTTTCATATGAGGAGGAAAAAAGCTACAACTCACTTTTCTGGATAAAAGATGAGCTTGAACTAATATACTTTATCACAGAACTAAACTTCTGAACTAGGGACAGAGATAAGAATGCATTCATCAAAAAAAATTTAAAATCACACATTTTATTTGTTAGAATTTCCAAGCTGGAAGGGGTTTCAGAGGTAATCTGATGTAAATGAAAGAGGGAACCTCATGACAATGTAGATAGAGCTCTGAACTTTCCTAAATCCCTATCTCACCTCAAATATTTCCTATCTGTTTACTTTGATAAGACATTCGATCTCTGTCTGACTTGGTTTTGGCATCTATAAAATAGGGATAATCATAGTGCCTATTTCCTAGAGTTGCTATGAGGATCTAATGATCTGGTACTTGTAAAATGCTTTGTTGTTGTTGATTCGTTTTCATTTTTCACCTCTTAGTGATCCCATGGGATTTTCTCAATAGAGATGCTAGAATGGTTTGATATTTCCTTTTTTAGCTCATTTTGCAGATGAGGAAACTGAGGCAAACAGAGTAAAGTGACTTACCTAGGATCACACAGCTAGTTAGGGTCTAAAGATGCATTTGAACTCAAGAAGATAAGTCTTCCTGTTTCTACCTCCGTGATTATCCACTGCATCAACAAACCTTCATCACTACATGATTGCTAATAGTTGGAGTTCAAGTCATAGTAGTAGAACTAATTATCCTAAGACATGAATGTCTTGTACAACATCCTCCTGTGATAAGAATATTATCTTCCTCCTAAAATATCTCATTCCAAATAGGCTCTACATAAACAACTTCCACTCAGGGAATTTTGATCATTCCTTTTCCCTTAGTATAAATTTATCAGAACTGGAAATGCAATGAAAATAAACTTTTTGCTTTTAATCTTTCTTCCTATTAATTATTTTTAACCATCTTTCATGAGGTACATATAGATTTATATTAATTTTTAAAATTATGAACATAAACCAAATAAAAAATTGAGCCTATAAAATGCATTGGATATCTGCTTATCTTAAGAAACTACGAGAAAATAACGTAAATAGCATTTGGATACAAATTGATGGAGGGAGATCGATGTGATACTGGCTGTGAGATACACTCTAGACTACTTATAGAGAATGTAGAATTAAGTTAAAAATTCAAGAAATAGGTAACATGAAAAATTGTCATGGAAACATGATAGTATCATCAAGGCAGTCTTTGGCTACTGTATCTGGCTATCTAATGGTCCTCTCCCTTTGCAGAGCAACTCCTGAGCAATTGATAGTTTCTTTAATTCTATTTTGTTGTTGTTGTTCACAAGATAGAAGAACCATGAAAGGAAACCAACAATTTTAATTCTGATACATAAGGAAGAAATGGCTGTTGGAAAAGACATGATGTCAATATGGGAGGCTGACTTTTTTATTGGTATTTATGGGCAACAAAGTATTTTAAAACGATTAAGTTCAGAGGGGTAAGAGGATTTGTCTTGGGTCACATAGTCATATGAAGTTTTAGAATTCTATCCCACACTGCTTCTGACTCCAATTTCATCATTCTGTATCCTAGAAATTCCATTTTGCCATTTTTAATCCAGTAGCTGTTTAACTCTTTAATTTGTGCAAGAAAATGTATCTCTTTATATACACCTTTGATGGCAATAACTTCTTGGATTAATCACACTTTAAGTGTTGTGAACTAGAGTAATGGGAGGGTAAAGGGTCTATAAGTGGACTCTACATTCTGGCCAGATAAATGATATTTTGTTCTCTTGTTTTTTTGTATTTATTCCCTGTGGACATTTCCACCTCATCTCCTCCCCATTAGTATCATCTCCTTGGCAGGAGTGCTGGATTCTCCCTTAGAAAATTAAAGAAAAAAAAATACACTACTGACTAGACCTTTGTTTTTGGAAAATGCCGGAGATATTAATTAAAATACTGTTTAGTGTACTGGAAAATTCCCTTTTGTAGATGTTAATATTGAAATCCATTTCAAGTACTTAATTAAAAAAATGACATTTTAGAAAGCAGTACATGGATCACACAAGTAAGCCCCTGAGCTGCTGTTGGGAATGTTGGTATTTTAACATAGGTCAGAGAATGAGGACAGATTGAAAGAGAGGTTCAATGTTTTTCATAATTATGACCTGGTTGAAAATTAATTTTATTCACACAAAGGGAGAGAAGGGAGGGTCCACTGGAAGAACACTCCCCTTCCCTAGTGCTTAGTTGTCCCCCAATTCAGAATACCTAGGACTTGATAAGTCTGGAACGATGACTTCTTGTACAAAAATAGACAAATTCCTTTTTTTTTTTTTTTTTTTCTTTTTAAACCAGAAGAATTAAGGTTTATTTTCAAGTGTTTGAAAGAGAGGTTAGATTCTTTTCCTTTGTTTTCTTGTCTCCAGAAGATAGAAATGAGGCAGTAACATAAAGAGATTTAAAAGAAGAAAATGTAGACTTCATGGGGTACAAGGAGGTTGCCAAGCATTGATGCTCTCCCTACATAGAATGAGCTGTCTTAGGAGGCCATTTTAGATGGGTTTCAGTCATGTCATAATATTCTATTTGAGGGTTTTCTTGACAAATATGTTGGAGTTTCCTTCTCCAGTTCATTTTAGAGATAAGGAAACTAAAGTAACTAGGGTTACTTTAAAGCAGGGTCACATGACTAGTAATGTTTGAGTCCAGATTTGAACTCAGGAAGATGAGTCTGTGATTCCAAGCGTTTGATTCTTTATACACAGGTTCTTAAATTATGGGTTGTGACTCCATAAGAAGTCTTATAATTTAATGTGGGGGTTGAAAGATTATGATTTATAACAGTAAATGTTAGTTTTTATAAATATTTTATATACCTATATACCATGGGTCATATAAAAATTCTCAGGAAAAAAGGGGTCCCTAGTGGAAAAAGTTTAAGAAGTCCTATGACTACAACATCTAGCTGCCCAATAAAAGACTTTATATTCTCTCTATTAAAGACAATCTGTGTAACTACAAAACTACTTCATTAAGAATGTCTGTAATTTCCTTAGCTTACATATTATCTCCAAGAAAATTCATACCAACCCTTTGATATTAATTTTATTCAATACCATTGCACAGGCATTTATTAAGTACTTATAATGTGCCACATATTATTTAGGTGCTGAGGATAGAAAAACAAAAATGAAAAATTCTTGCCCTCAAGGAATTTACATTCTACATGTCTAAATTAGCATAATCAAAGACCTTTACTGCAGATGGCTAATATCTGGGGATTTGTGTCATTATGGGTTTAAAAGAAATGATCAAAATAGAAAAAATCTGAATCATACCATCATTTAGAGAAATATCTCAAAAATTGTTGATATATTTATAGCTATAAAATGATTTTTAACATGTAGAGTAAGTTCTATTTTGTGCTCTTCAACTTGTTTTATTCTTTAGTTCAATTTCTTTTCATTTTCTATTCCTTTTTATTTTTTCTTCCCTTCCTTCCTTCCTTCCTTCCTTCCTTCCTTCCTTCCTTCCTTCCTTCCTTCCTTCCTTCCTTCCTTCCTTCCTTCCTTCCTTCCTTCTTTCTTCCTTCCTTCCTTCTTTCCTTCCTTCCCCTTTTCCTTTCTTTTTCCCCTCCCTCCCTCCTCCCTCCCTCCCTTCCTTCCTTTTCTTTTCTCATTTTTTTTTAGGAGGCAATCAATGTTAAGTAACATGGTAGGATCATACAGCTAGTAAGTGCCTGAGGATAGATCTGAATTCAGACCATCCTAATTCCAGAGTTACTAATCTACCCTCAGTGCCATGGATAGATTTTAAAAGCAGGAATAGCAATGGTGTGGTGAGTGAGTCCAGGAGGAGAGAAACAAAAAAGGAATATTATGGTTTCCAAGTTGTTGACCGGCCCAGGAGATTTATATGTCACCTCTTAGCATTCATACTGCAATTTCATTTCTAAAGTGCCAAAACACAATTGTATCTGCTGAAGTAATATGAACTTTTTATGGGAGTATTAACAATTTGAAGATTATTCTAATATGGTGCTTCGGGCATCATGGAGCCCATCATGGGTCCTTTCCGTAGTTCTGCATCATGGATCCCATCTCAACAAAGTGTGCTGAAAATCACTGAACTGTTATTGGTGAGACTTTTAAAACAGTCAAATCTACACTAAGGATAAATGATTAAAGTGCTTCCCATGTTATTTTTTTTTCTCATTGGTGTTTATGTGTATGGTTAGTTCCCTTGGTTATTTCTGTTTCCTCCATTATCAAGATGAAGTATGGCTGAGCACTTTAAAGATGATGTTTTTAGGACAGGTGTCTTGGTATGACCCACTGTCAGGTGGGTGCTCTGTTTAAAATGAATGATTATATAATTTCACTTCACAATAGGAGACAAAAGGGATCTCAGAAAGAGGTCATCAAATCAAATTTCATGAGGACAGATGTTCCCTTGTCTCATCGTTCTCCTTCACCTCTCATAATTAATGAGTTCCCAAGTTTTGACAATTTTACTTACAAAATATCTTTCTCCCATTCTCCTCTTCATTTCCACATGAACTCCTCCTTGATTCAGGTATCTATTGGTTCTCCC
Source organism: Sminthopsis crassicaudata (assembly GCF_048593235.1). Lineage (NCBI taxonomy): Eukaryota > Metazoa > Chordata > Mammalia > Dasyuromorphia > Dasyuridae > Sminthopsis > Sminthopsis crassicaudata. The sequence continues at coordinate 31,496,935 of NC_133619.1, read as the reverse complement.
CTAGACTACTGTAATGTACTGGAATTGGTCTCTCCTTTTCTAGCCTCAGAGCACTTTATTTTTCATGTCACTCATAAAATAATCTGATCCCATCAATACCCTGATCAAAAGTTCTCAAAAACCTCCAGGATGTGGAAATTACAGTATCTCAGCCTGAAGTATAATGTTATAAAGCACTTTAAAACCATTAAAGTGAGCAGTTAGATGGTACAATAGATAGAGTGTCTGGCCTCTCAACTCAGCATCCTGAGTTCAAATTTGGCCTCAGAAACTTACTAGACATATGACCCTGGACAAGTCATTTAATCTTGTTTGCCTCTGTTTCTTCATGAGTTTTTGCAAAAAGAAGGGAGGAAAAGGCCGTCCACTGAAAAAGTTTTTACTTTGACAAGAAGAAGGCCATCTCTTTGTCAGAGATGTGGAGAAAGAAGGGGAGATGATGTCAAGTAGTTGTAAAAGTCAAGAAAATGCTATTTGTCAAGATAAAGGCAAGGATCTTAACTGAGGAGTGGATCAAGGGACTCTATTGGAGGCTCAAGGATGGAAGAGATATTTTTGGAATAGTTTCTATGGGGAACTGAGGCAGAGACACAATTAGAAAAGAATTGAAGAATTGCCCTGCTGCAGTAAGAAGCCATTTGAGATTTTATAATCTAAATTTATTTCTAGTCAACACATTGGTGACTTATACATTGAGAACTAGGAGCAGTAGATGATGAAAATGATCCAGTGCTGAATTTGAGAGTAGAATATATAATAGAGTTGAAATGGCTGACCCACCAGATGATAAACATTTGAGACAGAAGTAGATGACATGATCTGTAAATAATAAAGTATCACACAATTGGCATTTATCAATTAATCAATAAGTTTATTAAGTGATGACTATCTAGGAGCCACTCTATTGGGGACCAAATTATTGTTTTAGAAGTCTATAATTTGAGAGTTGAAAGAGACTCAGTGGATATCTAGCTGAACTCATAAATAAAAGACTCATTTTATTATATTTTATGATTAATGAAATAATAATAATAAATAATGATAACAATATTCTAGAATCTCCATATTCCTTCAAACCAGTTCAAGCAGTATAGCGTTCTCAGAAGTCCTTTCTTGATTTCCTGAACTGCTAATGCCATCTCTGTTGAGAATAACTTCTCTCCTGCCTTGTGCTTCTTTATTTTGTGTCGTGCTTATATATCTATAAATCTATTTATGTGAAATGTTTGGGAAAACCTTGGTATCATTTTAAACGTATATTGTATACTCTGAATTGTCCTTTACATAACAAGAATATGAGCTTTTGGGGAACAAGAGCTGTCTGCTTTTTCTTTAAATCTTCAGCTCTGAATGGTGCCTGACACGTGATTAATTTTCATTGCAATGATTGGAATCTTTTCACCTGGGTCCAACTCTTAGTGACTTCATTTGGGCTTTTCTTAGAAAGATACTAGAGTGCTTTTCTATCTCCTTCTCCAGTTCATTTTACAGATGAGAAAACAGGTAAATAGGGGGACATGACCAGGGTCACATAGTAAGTGTCTGAGACTAGATTTGAACTCAAGAAGATGGGATTTTCTAACTCAAAGTCCAGCAGCCTATCTACTGTACCACCTAGCTGTCCTTATTGAAATATGCATTAGCTTTATTCTTAATATGCACATGTAATAGGGAATTATAAAAGCAACACCCAGAATCATATTGAAATATCATTAGTTTAAGAAATTTGTACCAATAATTAATTGCTAACAATAATTCCAGAGAAAGGTAGAAGACACTTTCTCTCTTCCTCTTCCTTTCTTCCCCTTTCTACCTCTGTCCTCCCCCCTCTCTATCTGTCTCTTTGTCTCTCTGTATGTCTGTATTTGACTGTGTCTCTCTTGTCTTTGTCTCTGTCTCTGTGTGTGTCTCTGTCTCTCCCCCTGTGTGTGTGTGCGTGTGTGTGTGTGTGTGTATTTGTGTTTTTGTGTATGTATGTTTACATGTCAATGTGATTTTTTGGGGAAAATAAACTTTTACTTCCAAACTAAAACATGGAGTGTTACTTTAACATTGAAATATCCCCCCAAGAATCCTAGGTAGTAGTAATCATTCATCTTCCAATAGAGGGAATCGGGGTTTTGCTTAAGGTATTGGTAATACATTTTATTCTGACACCACGAGGATCAGTCTCTGCCTTTTTTGATTTGACTTAAAAGCAAAACAGTTAAACATTTTTTTTTCAAATTTGATGAAAAGAGACTTTTTCAAAAATATTTCTATAATAGTTAATATAGTCCTAAAGTATCTAATTTGTGGGGTACTTAAAGATGGGGAACTCTGGAGAGCAGCGATTATATCAACCTGGTGATGTCCTTTCTCTAATAAAGTCAGTCTGCCAAGATCTGCAACTCAGTATGTGTGGTCTAAAACTTTGCCCAAGGCACGGAGAACTTGAATGATTTATCCTGGTTTCCACAATTAATAAAGAGGTTAGGGCTGGATTTGAACCAAGGTTTTCTTGATTAAAAGTCAGTAACTCTATGTATTATACCACAGTTCTATGTGATGTGACAATTTTTTTTTTAAATTTCAGTCTAATAGCCTAGAAAGTATAGAAAATCAAGTCCTAAATATGAACACAAATCTCACTGAATTAACAGATTTTTAAAAATGAGTTCCTGAAGATCCTATCTGCTTCTAGAGAAAGAACTGATAGGTTGCAGTATGTATAGAATGATTTTGCACATATGTGTGCATATATATACATATATAAATATGTATCTGTATAATGATATCTGTATTTGTGTGTATGCATGCTTGTGTCTCAATGGGACTGATTCAATGAAGTATTTCTCAGTATTGAGTCACATGACCTTTGGCGTTTTAAGCAGGATGTGCCAGAAAAGTTACCACAGAAATGACTGAACGCCTCTAAGTCAGAATCCTCCCATCTATGTTTCTAGAACTGGAACTTTGGGAGGTCATTTGATATCTGGAGGGATCGAACCTAGAGATAAAGGAAGTTGCAGGAAGTATCATGACCTGTGGGAGGTAGCCAACATTGGTAACCATTGGTCAAGGATGGTTACATCCTTTTAGTCTATCCAATGAGAAGGCTCAAGTCTTTAGCTTTTAAATCCTGGACAAGTTGGAAGCAGGTCAGGTTCCTGGAGTGCATGGCGGAGTTGGGATGGCTCCCAGGTGTGTCTGGGCCTCTCCCTGCAGTGATTAAATAAATGATTTCTCTTTGTACCTGATGAAGTCTTTGATTAGTTAATTGGGAAGGGGGTCTCACACCCAACCTGTCCCACACAGTAACTATATCTAGGGCAGAGGCAGGGGGATGGGAGAAAAAAAGGAAAAAAGAAAGTTGGATGAGAACTTCATTACATATTTTTATAATAGCAAGTTGTGCATAACAGATTTGCAGCTTCATGCGCAACATTTTTAATTATACCATATTATGGAAATACTTGTATTTTATAAATCTAAAAAAAATAATAAAGTTAGAAATGAATCAGTGAAATATCTTCCTATCTTACTGTGATCTGGAAGATCTAGCTGCAGATCTTGAGACAAACAAAAACCAAGTTTCTTTAAAAAATGCTGGTCAATATGAGTGGATTTGTACATGAATCAATTAACAGCATAATTTTTTAAGGTGAGGACTTAAGTTAGTATCAAAATTGGGGTGAAAATCAGATTTAGTTAAAAAAAAAAAAAAAAACAACTCAGGGGCAGCTAGGTGGCACAGTGGATAGAGCACCAGCCCTGAATTCAGGAGGACCTGAGTTCAAATTTGGTCTCAGACACTTAAGACTTCCTAAGTGTGACCCTGGGCAAGTCACTTAACCCCAGCCTCAGGAAAAAACAAAACCAAACCTCAGATTGATTCTAATTCTTTCCAAATAGTTTTATTTAACGATCTTTTCATTGATTCCAATGAGCAGGTCATTCTGTTAAATGGCCTGAATCACTCCTCCACCAACATACACACACACACACACACACACACACACACACACACACACACACACACATCCCAGTCAAGAGAAAACATAATTCATAGTTAGTTGATTACAACTAAATGAGTAGGAATAAAGATATGTTAGGAATCAATCAACTTGCTGATGTGCAGTAGAAAGTAAACACCTTAAAGACTGATTTACAGGTCTGATTTACATTTTCAAAATTTTGTTTTGACTTTCTGGCACCTGTTTCAGAGACCAGCCCTCTAACAAAAGTCTTTTGGAATGAACTGAATTAAATGTCATATAAAAAAATTGCTACATTTCATTATAAATACTGTTTTTCTTCAGTAGAGATCTGTTCCAACTAATCCCAAATTAAATATTTTTTTAATTAAAAAAAAAAAGGTAAATGCATTTCTAAACATCTTCTGGAAATTTAAATTCCATGTCAAAGTGATACCAACAAGCCAGCAATACAATATTTATATGACAGGCCTTGTGGTCTAGAGAATAGAGTAATGAATTTGAATTCTGTGTTTAGATCCTGTCTCTGATATTTAATAGCTATGTGACTCTAGCCAAGTCATTTTTCTTCTTAGCTTCATTTTTTGCATCTTTAAAATGAGGTAAATGCCTTCAGAAGATGCAATGAGATAATTTCTATAAAATGTTCAGCAAAAAAAATTTTCTAAAAAAAAAAAAAAAAACACAATGTTTTCCTTTAGTCATTTCAGACTCTTGATGACACTCATTTGAGATTTCCTTGGCAAAGATACTGGAGTGATTTCCCATTTCTGTCTCTGGCTCATTTTATAGAAGAGGAAGCTGAGGAAAAGTGACATGTCCAGGGTCACACAGGGAGGAATTGTCAGAGGATGGATTTGAACTCAGGAAGAAGAATCTTCCTGCTTCCAAGCCCAGTATTCTATCCACTGCACCACCTAACTGCCTAAGTTCAACATTATCTCTCAATTTTATTCATACAATGTGAACATCGAATCTAATTTTATTCACTCTGATAAGAAGTCTATTTTCCAAACTCAAACTATTACATAATTAAGTGATTCAAGGTCCAACACACACAACACACACACACACCACACACACACACACACACACACACACACACACACACACACACTCACTCATTCACAAAGTCCAACAAATCAACTTGTAGCACCCTGCAGTCCTTCTGAGTTTCCAAATTTCTTGCTCAACCTAGAACCAGAACAAGGTTGTGCTCTTCCCTCAGGCAGCTCCTTATAAACCTTCAGGCCCCAAGTCTCTGATCATTTATCAGCAGTTACTATGCAAACACCTATTAAATGATTCTCTTTGAGTTTCTTGTAGAAGACAGAGCAGCTAAGGGGCATATTGCCTGAGATAAGTCTGTCATCTCCCTTCCCCTTCCAATTTCCACACTGACTGGCAAACAGCATGCATTTGCTGGTATTACTCTTTCTATTTCATGGATATTTTATTAATGAGCATGAGGCAAGAACAGAAAAGTCTTTTCCCATTTATCTGTGGAGCTCTTAAACATTTACTTTTTATCCCACACCAGAAATGAAAGCAATTTCACTATCAGTCCCTAAAGGGTTCTGATGAAACTAGCCCAGATCTGCCCAATTATTTACTAAAGAAAAGGACTTTATTTTCAGAGAAGAATGGAACAGACGGTAAGCAACAAGCAGGATCTGAGTTTTGTTTTCTAGGAGTATGGTTTTCAATTGAAATACTTGAAAGGGAAGTGGAATTGCAATTAGTAAACTTCAGTTGGAATCCTGGCTCTATCCCTTAATATATGTGAGATTCAGGTAAGTCACTTAATTATCCCACTCCCTGTCTCAGTTCATCATCTCTAAAATGGATCAGGTGACCCTAAGATGCCTGCCAGCTCTGAATCCATGATCCTCTGATCGGTTGGCTCTGTTGGCATGTATGATCAAGAACAATGACTGAAAATCCCTCCCTTCTACAGGAAGTCTTTAAACCTTCTTAATCCCAGTGTCTTCCCTTATCCTATATATTGCTTTTGTCTCTCCGTTAGATGGTGAACTCCTTGAGGGAAGGGACTATATAGACACACACAAATACATACAAACATACACACACACACACACACACATATATATATATATATATATATATATATATATATATATATATATATATATATATACACCTTTTTTATGTCTAGCACTCAACAAAGTGGCTGGCATACATTAGGTGCTTAATGGATGCTTAATCGATTTAAGTATATTTGTTTTCATCATATCCCCTAAAAGAGTGGAGGAGGAACTATCTTTTGCCTCTTTTTTGTATTGTTAGCATTTAGTAGCTGCCAGGGACACAGTAGGCACTCAATGACTACTAATTAACTTATGCATGCACACTAATTTGGTTTTCTTATATCCACCTTAAGAGTCTAAGTTTCTTGAAGTCAGGGACTGTCCTTTTTTTTTTTTTTTTTTTTTTTTTTTTTGTATACATCTCTAGCACAGAGTGCCTGGCACACAGTAGGTACTTAATGGATGCATATTAATCAATTTGTAGATAAGTATTTTCATCATATTCCCTAAAAGAATGAAAGCTCCTTAAGATCAGGGACTGCTTTTTTACTTCTTTTTTGTATTTCTAGCACTTAGCAGAATTCCAGGCACACAGTAGGCTCTTAATGGATGCTTATTGATTAATTAATTTGTATATATAATTATTTTCACCATATCCCCTAAAAGGATGTAAACTCCTTGAGAGTAGGGACTGTCTTTTGCCTCTTTTTGTATTCTTAGCACATAACAGAGTGTCTGGCCCACAGCAGGTTCTCAGTGAATAGTAATTAATTTATCCATGAATGCTAATTTGCTTTTTATTATATCCACTACAAGACCCTAAGCTCCTTGAGGGCAGGAACCATCTTTTGCCCCTTTTTTATATCTCTAGAATTCAGCAGAGTGCCTGCCACATAATAGGTTCTTAATGGATGTTTATTATTAAATTGATTTATATATACTTACATCATATGTTTTCATCATATCTCCTAAAAGAGTGGCAGGAACTAACTTTTACCTCTTTTTGTATCCTCAGTGTTTGGTATAATATCTGGCATATAAAAGCCACTTAAGAAATATTCATTGAATTGAAAACTCAGAGGACCTAGGCTCTTTAACATCCTACCTTATGTTCTTGGACAAGTCTTTTTCCTATTTCAGTGCCTGTTTCCTCATTTATGATTTGAGAATATTGGAAATGGACAGTTATTCAAATCAGCTTACAAGAACCAGCTTTGCATCTGGACTTTCAGATTTAACCTGTATTATCTTGGACAAGTCACTTCCCTTTAGGGCCTCATTTCCTGGAGGCTATTACATTTGATTCCTAAGGCCTCTTCCAGCTTCAAACCACTGTTGCTACTTCAGAATTAAAGAAGAAAGGCATTACTTACAATTGAGACCACAAAGAAGTAAATATCAGGAGGAACTGACTACCTTCAATCAATCAGGCTGAAGAATAATAATTCCTATAATTAGCAGAAACCCAAAGAGTTTTTTTTGTTTTTTTTTTTCCATAATGTCAGTTTGTGATACCTGTATTTTAAACAAGAGGTGTCTTTAAAGTGGAACCATGAGGTGAGAAGTCAGTCCCAGTTGCCAGGAGACTTGATTTTCGTTCTAGACTTTGACACTAATTTCCCGTACCATTGAGATAGGGTCACTTAATTTATTCATACTTCAATTGTTCCCATAAATGAGAATAATGAAGCCTGGTGGGAAAATGCCATGAAAGCCTCATATTTATGCAATTCCTATTTATATAAGTGTGACTAACTCGGCCTTGCTCAGAAAGGGGCATTTTCAAAGAGAGGAAATGTGAGATTTTTAATCACAATGAAAACAGAAGAAATATAGTCTAAAGATTACTTTAGATTCAGATCAGGTCAGAAATATTCAGACACTAATGTTGCTAGTCAAACTTGAACACAGACTACCACAATACCTTTTCTGAAGTGCCGACTAGATCCCAAACAGTGGGCTAAGAGCTAAGGGCCAAATTAATTGAAAAACTGTTGCTAAAAAGTATTGATTAGTAATAAGTAATGAAGAGAGAACCCCAAAACTGAAAATCCTTAAAGGAGAAAATCTCCTTCCATCCCAAGCACAGTTTTGTCTTTGTTATCTAGGTGGGGTTGGCTCAGTGCTGAAACCCATTGAATTCAATTCAAATTCTAGGCCTAGTTGAAACCCATCCAGGAGCCAACCTTGGACTCCACCCACGAGCCCCCTTCAGCTTGTAGCCAAAGCCCCCTATTATAAAAGAGCCAAACTAAAACCCTCTCTTTGCAGAGGTTCCAAACTTGGTAACCTTACGCTTGGCATGCCAAGGATCTCTGCCCACTGGAATACTGTTTCCATTGCACTCCTCTCTTTATCCTCACCTATTTCATTATCTAGACTTTAACCTTTCTTCCAATCCTCATAATAAACCTCTTTTATCAATCTAGGTTTTCAGGTCTGTAAATTCCTTTACAGAGAACTGCTTGTGCCACCAGAAGGGAACTCCCCAACACTCCCTACCCTTGTGCCGAATCCACAGGGGATGCAGGGGAGTCAAACCTGCCCTGTACCCTGAACCTGCCATTAGATCTTATTTAACTCCCTGACCACCAGAAAGCCTAATTTAATTTGGGTACCCCAAATCTAAACCTCATCAGTAATACGTAGTCCCCAATATGTGACAGGCATTGTACTAAGACCTCATAATTATTATTATCTCATTTGACCCTAGTGCTTTTTTAAATCCTTATTTTATAAATGAGGCAAATAGAGATGGTGACTTTCTCAGGGTCACACCTCTAGTAAGTGTTTGAGGCAAAATTGAACTCAGGTCTTACAGACTCCAGGCCTGGAAACTCTGTCCATTGTACTACCTAACTGCCTAAGAACCTTTTAATCTATGAATAAGTCAGGATAGCATACATAATGTAAAACCAAATATTTTTCTACCTTTATCCTTGAACATAGAATTAGTTTCCCTTTTTGTTCAATGCCTTCCAAATAGCTCAAGAGTATCATAGAATTTGAGCTGGAAAGGACAGTTAGGGGTTATCCAGTGCAATACTCTTATTTCATAGATGAGAAAACCTTACCTCTGAGAAGCTTAGTGACTTTCTGAGGTCATATAGACAATCTATAGGTATCATAGCCAGGATTTAAACTTTAGGTCCTTCTTTCCATATGTAGCATGATTTCTATATTTCAATGACTTTTAAATATTTTTAAAAATTGAATATATGCATGTAGAAGTAAATTAAAAGTCCTTCACCAAATCTTGCAATGAATTTTAGGAATATTAGCTGAAACCCATTTAATTTTACTGAAACATGTTCTATTATTTAAGCAAGCAAATTAAGAGTAGATCATAAAACTAAATCCAAGATTTCCATACTGGTTTAGTTCTGTATTGTGTGTTTAGAATCAGGATTTCAGACTGGGGCTTATCTTTAAAAGTGAAATGGGAGACACATGTTCCTACTATGTGATTATTAAACTCCTAATATTATTCAATTTTAAGGGCCTACTGTGTAACCCGCACTGTGCTTAGTTTATATTCTCTTATTTGATCCTAATTACAACCCTGTAAAATAGATCCTATCATTATTCCTTTTTTATTGTTGATAAAACTGGGGCAGTCTGGGCATAAGTGATTTACCCAGGGTCACACAACTAGCTATTGTCTGCCTGAGGCTGATTTGAACTGAGATCTTCTTGATTCCAGATCCAACATTGGTTTTGAAACCTTGCTAATAATAAGAGTTCTCTGAAATTGTCTCTTTTCAAGCTGGTTGGCAAATTTTGGAAAGTGAAGGGACAAATTGATGATTCTAACTTGGAAAGACAAAGGTGAATCAAGCACTGTTTCACATTTCTGTCAATTTAGCTTCTGGTAAAAACAGGACAAGATGCCCTGTTTGAATACTGACTCCCATAATACTGAAATTGAGCCATCCATTCTGGCAACCCTTGAAGCAAAAATTGGCATTTAATTTCCTTCTTGTTCTAAAATGTAAAATACAGTTGAAAGTCTAAGAATATTTAAAGTTCTCATGAAATATAAGATGAAATTAGATTCTTCATGTACATATAGAATGTTCAACTTAGATCAAGCAAACTGTGTCCTTCTCTAAGTGGTCTATCCAAAAAGTTAATGAATCAGCCATTCCAAAGGGTTTCCCATATCCTATCAATTTTTTTTGAATAATCTGCTTTTAAATAGCCTATCTCTGCAAGGAGAATATACCTACAAGTGAATATGTGTTATCAATCAGTTCTTTTTACATCAATGAATTGAAAGGATGTTTTTTTGTTTGTTTGTTTGTTTGTTTGTTTGTTTTTTTTCTTTTTCAGATGAGAAATGCTACCTTGATTCTATACTCCTCAGTAATGTTAAGTGTGTTTATTAACTCTCAACTATCCTAGACTCACCTAGGGGGGCAACTTGCCCCAAGGGCTCCCATTTAAACCCAACCAAATATATCTCAGCATATACTTTTGATCACATTTCCACAAAAGGCTCTGCTGTGCATTCTGACATTTCTATCTCATTTGCATCATGCTGTCACCTGGATGTGATCTGAGTAATGAGGGTCACATAATATTTTACAAAAGCATTAAAGAGTTTGCCTTCCCAAAGTCCTCCTGTGATGTCTCACTGGGGCACAAAAGCAAACCTAGGATCTCCTCAGCCATGCCAATGAAGCATATTAGCTATATTAGATCCTATTCCTTCAAATAGTCCAACAACAATGATTTCTCTATTATTTGAACTTCATCCTAGATACTTTCTGAAAGGTTCATACACAATTGGCTCCAAGTCCTATTTTTTTTTTTAATTATACTTCCTGAAGGGAGATGGGCTTGATAGTACATATCTATAATCATTAATATTGGGAGAAACAGAGTATGATAGCTTGAATATGGAAGTTCTAAACTATAATTAGGTTGAAGCTAATTGAATATCTTTATTAAATATGTCACCAACAAAACGAACCATTGGAAGGAAGAAAGCTACCCGTCTTACTAAGGAGAAGTTAGAGCAGCCCAGGTAAGAAACAAAAGTCAGTCAAAGCTCTGTGTCTATTAACATTGAGTCTGTGCCTCTGAAGGGGCCACTGTACTTCCAACCTGGATGATTTAGGAAAATGTTTTCTAGATAGAAACCTTGGAAAGGAGGAAGGAAGGAAGGAAGGAAAGAAGGAAGAAAGGAAGGAAGGAAGGAAAGAAGGAAGGAAGGAAGAAAGGAAGGAAGGAAGGAAAGAAGGAAGGAAGGAAGAAAGGAAGGAAGGAAGGAAGGAAGGAAGGAAGGAAGGAAGGAAGGAAGGAAGGAAGGAAGGAAGGAAGGAAGGAAGGAAGGAAGGAAGGAAGGAAGGAAGGAAGGAAGGAAGGAAGGAAGGAAGGAAGGAAGGAAGGAAGGAAGGAAGGAAGGAAGGAAGGAAGGAAAGAAGGAAGGAAGGAAGGAAGGAAGGAAGGAAGGAAGGAAGGAAGGAAGGAAGGGAAAAATATTGACCCCAGGAACTTGTGAAGTTGAACTAAGACTGAGAGAGATTATAACATACTCCAAATAAGGGGAAAGATAAATGCAAACAAAGAATGCAGGAAATATTGCAGCACTAAAATTAGGGGGAAAGAAAAAGAGAAAACAATATTGACTTCCTGATGTTGAAGAATTTTTTTCTGTATAAAAAGAAGGTTTCAATTTGGCAACATCTATTAAAAAAAACTGAATTCTTTCCACTTTGAGTTTTTTTTTTTTTTTTACTTTCTTCCTATATAAAGCATAATTATGTATATAATACATAACTGACCCATGTACCAAGCAATTTCCAAAGCTTTCAAACTTTTTTTTTTAAATACATTTTAAACAATTGAAGGTAAACTTCTTGAGAGCAGGGATTGTTCATTGCTGCTTTTATATCCTCAGACCTAGCCCAATGCCTAGCACAATATAAATGCTTACTATAGGCTTGTTGATGGATTACTTGTTTGAAAGTCTGTGGCAAGTGAAAATTGTCAAGGGAATCTGAATTTCCATAGGGACGCTGCAAAGAAGCTGTTTTGGGAACAGTGATGCTATGTATAAAAGTGAGCTATTCTTGGATTACTTTATGAGATGACTGTCAAAGAGAGTTGGTCAGCTATAGTCTCCAGAAGGGGAAGTAGAATAGAAGCCAAGAAACATCGAAGAACTAAAAAATAAATGGTGCTCAACTCATCTATCTCTTCGACTCAGGACAATACTGCATGTGATAACTTCAAAACCAGTTAAGGTCATTTAATTGGCTACTGGTAGAGGAAATAACCTCCTGGTTTATTGGAGCAAGATAATAATAATATACAGTTATATTATTCTATTATAGTGTTATATTATTATATCATGTGCTATTATTATTAAATATTAGTAATGGTCATTTTTCCTAATAATAGCTTTTTAGTTTTCAAAATCCATGCAAATAGCTTTCAACATTCACTCTTGCTAAACCTTGCATTCCAAATTTTTCTTCCTTCCTCCTCCTTCCTCCTCCCACTCCCAGATAGCAAATGATCCAATATTGGTTAAACTGTTCAATTCTTTTAAACATTTCCACATTTATCATGCTACACAAGAAAAATCAGATCTAAAAGGGAAAAATAAGAAAAAAAAACTAACAAGCAAACAAAGATGAACATACTATGTTGTGATCCACATTCAGTCCCTATATTCCTCTTTCTGGATGCAGAGGGCTCTCTCCATCACAAATCTATTAGAATTGGCCTGAATCTCCTCACTGTTTAGAAAAGAGCCTAGTCCATCACAGTTGATCATTTACAAAGAATTTGACATAAATTAGTATATTTCAGTCTCATGATAACACTGTTAAATAGCTACCATAAGCAGTATCAGAGAGGTCAGGTAACTTAAGCAAAGTAATGCAGGTTTGGAATCAACCCATTTCTTTGTGACTTCATGGCACAAAGTATCCTCTCTAGCCCTTCTCTCACTCATCTCTGACCACAGTCCTAGAGATTGGTTTCTCTAATTCCTTCAGCATCTGTATTATGTATCTGTCCTTCCACTTGTCAGTCCTATTAATTATTGAGGACAGATCTTTTTCCCTCTCAATTTTCTCTTCTGCAAGCTAAACATCTCCATTTCCTTCAGCGTAAGTCTTGAAGTCCTCTCTTAAAATCTTGACTCCCTTTCTGGACATGTCTTATGTTACTGATCTCTTTAAAAAAACATTTTTTTTTAAAAATGAGTTCCAAATTTTGTCCCTCCCTCTCCCCACTTCTTTCCCCTCCCTAAGATGATAAGCAATCAGATATAGATTATGCATGTGCAGTTATATAAAACATTTCCATATTACTCATTTTGTACAAGAAAATTTGAATAAAAGAAAAATGAATAAAATTTGAATAAAAGAAAAAATTTTTTAAAAAGTAAATAAAAAAAATAGCATGCTTCAGTCTGTATTCAATCAATATCAGTTCTTACTCTGGAGTGGATAATATGCTCCATTATTAGGCCTTTGAAATTTTGTTGGGTCATTATATTACTAAGAATAGCTAAGTCATTCACAGTACTACATCAAACAATATTTCTGTTACTGTGTACAACAGTTTCCTGGTTCTGTTCACTTTAGTATAATAAGTTCCTGTAAGTCTTAACAGGTTTTTCTAAACTCATCCTGTTTATAATTGTTTACAACACAATAATATTCTATTATAATTATATACTACAGTTTGTTTAGTCATTTCCCAGTCGAGAGGCATCCTTTAGATTTCCAATTCTTAGCTATCACAAAAAGAACTGTTATTAATATTTTTGTATAAATAAGTTCTTTCCCCCTTTTTGGATTTTTTGGTATATAAACCTAGCAATGGTATTGATGGATTGAAAAGTATGCACTATTTTATCATTGGGCATAGTTCCAAATCACTGTCCAGAATGATTAGATTGGTCCACGATTCCACTAACTATGCAATGATGATGTTCCAGTTTTCCCATATTCCGTCAAATAATCCAACATTTTCCTGTTTTATCATATTTGTCAATCTGATGTGAGGTAGTGCTTCAGAGTGGTTTTAATTTGAATTTATCTGAACAATAGAGATTTAGAGCACTTTTTATATAACTATAGATAGCTTTGATTTCTTTACCTAAAAATTGCCTGTTCATATCCTTTGACCATATATTAATTGATAATGACTCATATTTTTGTCAATTCAACTAAATTCTTTATACATTTGAAAAATGAGGCCTTTATCAGAGATACTTGTTTCAATCCCCTTTCTCCCCATCTTCAGACTCCCTGTTGTGGGACTAGCTGCTTCCACTGCTCTTACACCTTGTTTCCCTCCCACTTCAGTGAGACAGACCTTTCCTGCTGGGATGAGAAGCTGGTTTTCTATTCCTACCTCAATTTTGAGGTAATTTTCTGAGGGGAATTTGGAAGGGCTTCAGAGGGTATCTTCCTCACTCTTGCCACCAGAAGTCCCTGATCACTTTCTTAAAATATGATACCTAGAAGCAAAGAACTGGAGACAAAATGGGGGCCTATCATTTGAATCAATGGACAGGATATGAAGGTAGAACAACCTCTAGAGTAGGGGTTCAAATGCTGCCTCTGATGCTTGCCACCTGTGCAACCCTGGACAAACTATGTACCCCCTCTGAGACAGTTTCCTCATATGAAAACTAAATAGATCTGATTAGATGGCCTCTGAGGTCACTTCCAAGTCTAATGTTATGATTATGATTCTATGGTACCTAGATATGCTAAAATATTGTTATTCAGTAGCAAATGACAGATGAATTTGGGGCACAGAAAGACTTTTGTGGAGGATGAAATAAGTAGGACAGGAAAATTAGATAAAGTATAATGGTAATATACATGAAAAAAAAGAAACTGGATATCATGACAATGATTTGATCTGGAGATTAGAGAAAATATGCTTCTTTCCCTTCATCACAGAGGTGGGAGGATATGAGTTAATAATATTGAATAATCTGTCAGATATGTTATGTATTGGTGAGTTTTGCTAAATTGCTTTCTATTTCTTCTTTTTTTTTAAAAATTTGATTGCAAGGAATGGCTTTCTAGAAAGGGGATAAGAAATGATATGCTTAGAAATCAATGTGATTAACCTCAAATGTCATCACTAAATGATTTTTTAAAAGTAAAATAAATAGGAATGAACATCTTTGGCAGTTATATTGTAATGTTGAGCCTATTGTCCATTCTTTTAAAGGAAATATAGGCTACCTATATCTTCTTCATCCTGTACTTCTAAAGATTATCAGAAGCTTAATATAGATTAGGGCATGTAGGTAAACTTGATAAATTCATTTCAATGGACTCCATTCATTGGTCTTTATTTCTGTTAAGGAAGCCACCTAGATTTATAACCTTGGGATTGGATATGACTCCCTCTCCCCCATCCTCCCTATACAGCCATCAAAACTTTTAATTTGACTTCCACATTTCTCCTGTGCTTCCCCTTCTTTTGACTCATATAGCCACTCCCATATATTATCCTTTGCCTTTCCTAGAGTAATTACCTCCTAATTGTTCTCTTTCCTCACTTCCTCTTTTTTTTTCTCTCTAATACATCTTCTCTGCTTCTGTCTAGAGTACTGTTCCTATGACATAGGCTTGAATATGTCATTCTTTTGCATTTACTAGGTTCCTACTACCTAATGAACACTATACTAAATCATCAAACTGGCATTGAAGACCATCCACAATTTGACCACCAGATGCACATTTAACCTAAATCCAGCATCCATTACTACTCTGTCTTCTAAACATCCCTTATAAATGGAATCTACTTCCTGCTTATCCCCACTTTTCTGAAGTCTTCTCTTCCTTCAAGAATGAATGATAATACTACCCTCTACATGAAGTCTTCTTGGACCACCCAGTTTTTGATATTGTTTTTTTTTCCTTTCCCAAATTATCCTGAAGTTATTCATCTGCATGTATGTTGTATCTCTTCAAGTAGAATGCTGGCTAGCCTTAATCACTGATTGAGTATTGTCTTAAACAAACTGAAGCCTGGGAAAGATCTTAGCTGAAAAAGGTCAAAATCTCCCACTATATCCAAGGCCATCTCTATGTTGTCCTGATCTCTGTCTTGCCACTGAACCCAGAGGGGTGTCTCTGGAGTTGAGAGTGAGATAAGTGACTTTGCACAGCCCTCCCTCACTTAAATCCAATCCATATACATATCATGGTACCTGATGTCATGTTCCTCTTCAAAAACAAAGAACAAACAACATGTGACTAGGAACATTTTAGATTTGATCTTGGTATTCACCAAGGCCTAGAACACATTTTGAATCACAATAGGTATTTACAAACACTTATGGAATTCAACGAATTGAGAATAAAAGACAGGTTGACTATGAGAATTATCTTCAGCTTGAAGAAGGGCTGCCATCTCTATTAGAAGTATTAAATTTGATCTGATTGACCCTAGAAGGCAGGACCCTAAGCAATGGATGCAAGTGGCCAAAGGGCAGATTTGGGCTTTCTGGGCAGAACCAACTTCCCAACAATTAGAACTATCTTAATGTAGAATAGGTTTCTTTGGAAAGTGGTAGGCTCCTGATCACTAGAAGTCCAGTAAAGATTGGACGACCACTGATTGGATATACTATAAAGATCTTTGGTCAGATGTGAACTGAAAACCCTTCTAAGATTCTGAGTTGTGATTCCTTTCCCTTCCTCCACTCCTTTTGTCTTCTACCTGGAAACAGCAGCCACACCTGCTAACAAAAGTCCCACTAGGAATTGAATATCAATTAATTTCCCAGCTGGAGGCAAAGTGATATAGAGAAGAAGGCTGCAGGGAAGCTTCTGTACCAGCTTCTTGCCACAAGTAGGTTCTACATTAGGGAACACTTTCCCTCACCATAAAGTGGCAAGTGACTGGTGGTTCCTTTGGGCATTTGTTCTAATGTATTTTCAACCCTGTGGAAAGACATTGGAGCAGTCAGTTAGAACTGTGGCAGCTGCCTGGTTCTTTTCTCCCAGGGACCAGGATTTGTTCAGTTGTTTTTTAGTCAAGTCCGGCTCTTTGTGACCCCATTTGGGGTTTTCTTGGCAAATATACTGGAGTGCTTTGCCATTTCCTTTTCCAGCTGATATTACAGATAAGAAAATTGAAGTATACTGGGTTAAGTGACTTGCTAGTAAATCTCTGAGACTAGATTTGAACTCCAGAAGAAGAGTCTTTCGACTCTGGGCCGGTTCTCTATACACTGCACCACTTAAGCTGCCCTTAAGGGACCAGAATTCCTTAGACCATGAATAGAAAAAAACCCTGAACCTTGAGTAGAAAAAAAAAATCACACACAAATGTATATTATGAATATGTATTAAATCTAAAATACATATATGTGTGCATATACATTTATTTATGCATATATGTAAAACTGCACGTGTGCATATTTATGTAATGTATGTATTGCACAGATATAAAGTACATATATGCAATGAATATATGGGTAGTGTATGGATATATACATACATATATATATATACATGCATATGCACATATTTGTATGTCTGTAAGTATGTAAAACTTCAAGATCATGGTTCAGTCACTCTTTTTCTTCACTCTTCCTACCATCCTTTGCATTTTATTCCTCTTTCCCTAATTCTGTTTCCAACCCTGATCCACTATGGAATTTAGGACTTTTTTTTCCTGTTTGTTTGTTCTTCCATTTCTCTTCTCTCCAAGTGGTCTTCTCAGAAATATGAGCCACAAAGGACAATAGCACTTAAACCCACTATTTCCCAGTTAAGATGATTAATGATCTTCCTGTAACTTTCAGTGAGTCAATACTGTCTGGTAACGGGAAACAGTAAAGAAGCAGAGCGTCGTGTGAGCAGCGCTGTCTCAGACTGGGGGAGACCCGTGTTCTAGTCCTGCCTCTCACATGGATTAATTGTTTGACCCTGAAAAAGTCATCTGACCTCTTACTGCCTCTTAAGATTGTAAGATAGATTCTCTTAATAAGCAAGATCATGGTTCTGGGAAAAACAAAAGGCCAAGTAAATATCAAAATTTAAAAAAAAATTATTAGTAATTTCTCACTCTGGAATACTATTGAATCTCCTCTTACTTTTTTGCTTTCACCTCTTAAATTTCAAATGTCAAGAGGGGGAAATAAGGATGAAAAACTATTCTTAACCTAAAAACCAACTTACATTTATATTAAGATTCTTTCACTTTCTTCCTTCCTCTCTCCCTTTCTTCCTTTTGTTCATTCTTTCTTTCTTTCCATCCATCCAACCATCCATCCATTCATCCAAACATCTATCGTAGCTATCTGTCTGTCTATCTAGTTATTAATCCCAACAAAGGAACTTAGGGATTAATTAATTGGCCTAAGCTTGTAAAGCTATTTTGTCAGAACAAGGGTTAAAGCTAAGATTTCTAACTCTAAGAACAATATTCTTTGCTCTACATAATATCTCATTCGGAAGAACTACACCTATTATTAGTGATTTATATTTAAGGACAGAAAACAAATAGGAGAGTTTAGTAAGTGTATCAAAATTTCATTACAGCATCAAATGGAAAGTCTTTCAAAGTTTATTTGCATTAGATAGCTTTCAAGATCAGAAGGGAAATTTGATGTATGTAATATTTATATAATTATATATACATATGTATGTATGTGTGTATATATACATACATATATATATATAATATTTATTCACATGTTGTTTAGTTATGTCTAACTCTTCTTGACCCTATTTGATGTTTTCTTGACAAAGATACTGGAATAGTTAGAAGTGGTTTTACAGATGAGGAAGCTAACACAAATTGAGTTTAGCTAAGGTCATACGCAGCTAGTGTGAGACTAAATTTGTGAGTCAGGCCTTCCTGACTCCAGACCTGGAGCTCTATCCACTAAGCCACCTACCTGATGTATGTACATATGTATACACACATAAGTGTACATAAATACAAACACACATACATATATCGTATCACATAAATATATGTATACATATTTCTATGTGTACCTGCATATGTTTGTATAGATATACACTAAACACATACACTTACACATAGAGCATAACAGTTATCCAATTTCAATTATTTGGTGTTTGTGGCTCTTTTGGAGTAGACCAAATTCTCAGTCAACAGAAAAACACATATTGAATGTGTGAATAAATAAGGGGTCTCTGTGTAACAAAAATTAGAGAGCGTTCTACTGCGAGAATGAAAATAAATGTCAACAAGACAAAGGGATGCATTCAGAGCTTGGGATACACCATCATTATTATGCCTTTTCAATAAGTCTCAATGCTCTCTCTTCCCTTTCAGTGGCAAACAGTGGAACCTTTACTGACATGACAGTCAGGGAGAGCTGGTCAACAGCGGCTGCCCAGGGTCACGTGGGAGCCTCGCACTGCTGTTGCCAGGACAACAGTCCTATGATAAATTACCCTGTCTCTGCTAAGGAGGCGGGTGGCCCATGAGTCTTGGAAGGTGCTTTCTGTGACAGCATCCTCTACAGATTTTAAGTCAATCCCTGATTGAACTCCTCCCTGCTCTCCCCTCACCCTCAACCCCAAAATAGCTGGCCAACATTTGCATTTCTCTGGAGGAAAACGGGGAACATCAATTTAACTAGTAGAAGAGACCTATAAGGAGCTATCCAAGAGCTGAATGGATTTCTGTGCTTCCGGAACAGGCCATGTTGACAGTCTCCGAAGCAAATCCATGTAAGGCTAAGATTGTCTGTTGCTGTTGGAGTTCCCCATATGTTACTGTTTCCTGATAATTGCAACAATACACAAAATTACTGCAAAGCCAGAGAAACTAATGTATCAGCTAAAAAGACACCTGACTGCTCCAGTGATTATTCCATAAAAATTAGCATATTTTCCCTTAATTTCAGTATCCATTTTCTTCCCCCTTCCCAATTTAAAAAGCATTTTTATTTAAAATTTTGAGTTTCAAATTTTATCTTTCTCTCCCTTCCCAAGATTGTAAGGAATTAGATATAGGTCATATATGTGCAATTATGTAAGACATTTGTAAATTAATCATTTTGTATAAGAAAACTCAAAAGAAAAAATGAAATAAAGAAATAGAGAAATGGCATATTTCAGTCTATATTTAATCATTATCAGTTCTTTCTCTGAAGGTCAATTTTATGCTTCATCAGTAGTCAGTTGATACTGAGCAGTAGTCTTGGATATTGCTGAGAATAGCCAAGTCATTCCCAGTTGTTCATCCAACAATATTGCTGTTACTGTATTTAATATTCTCCTGGTTCTGTTCATTTCACTAGGTGCCAGTTCATGTAAGTCTTTTCAGGTTTTCTGAAATTACCCTGCTTGTTATTATAGCACAAAAATATTCCATCACAATGTTAATGCCACAGCTTGTTTAGCCTTTCCTCAATTGATGGGCATCCCTTTCATTTCCAAATCTTAACCACCATAAAAAGGGCTGCCATAAATATGTTTGAACAAATATGTCCTTTCCCCCTTTTTGGATGTCCTTAGGATATAAGCCTAGCAATGGTGTTGCTGGATCAAAGAAATTGCACAGTTTTGTACCCTTTGGGAACTCCAAATCGCTCTTCAGAATGATTAGATAAATTCACAACTCCACCAATAATGTATTAGTGCAGGATCCAATTTCTTAACAATTGTGTGTGGCTAGCTCATCTGCAGGGTCAAAGAAAACTCCATTTGTTTATGATTGAGATGCGAAGTATAATTCAGCACATACACACATACACATTTACACACACACACTATTAAAGATGAAAGAGGTCTTAAAACAAGATTTCTTAAGTTGTAGTTTGAGAAGTGATACAATTGTTTCCCTATTATGTTGCTTTATGCATTAAAATCATTGCTTTAAGAAGGGGTCCCTAGGCTACCCCATTCCACCAAGGGATCTAGGGCATAAAAAGGTCCCTTACTCTATTATAAAACTAAGCTAGGTCAACTCAACTCCTTCTTTTCTTTTATATACAAGTCCAGTGAAGAGCCCAGATGTCAACTGACTATCCTAGGATTTTACAACTACAAAATGGTAGACTTTAAACTTAAATCCAGATTTTCACATATTCAAAACAATGTGTCTGAAATCCCTTTCAGGATGTAGATAAATGTGCTCATCTCTTAGTATAGCTCTTTAAATATTTTAAAACTAGTAGTGATCTAGGCAAATGTTTATTATATATGGCTTGAATTATCATTTTTAACACAGCACATGAACATAACAAAAAAGTGAGCTCATGTCAGTGTACTTAAAAAAAAAAGAAAAGAAAAAGAAAAAACACTTTATTTTTCTTGATTCTCCAAACAAGTACAAAATTAGTTGCATAATAAAGATGTTAGCTAAGAGCATTATACATATATAAATTCATTAATTTCAGTGAATTAACAAGTCCAATGAATGTATGCCCTGGAGAAACACATAAATCTATTTACTGAAAGTGGAAGAAACTGCAAAACTCTATAGGATTCCAAATGATCAGTGAAATATGCAGTCACAGTCAGTCTACATTTATGCTTCAGGCCTAATGTATGTCAATGTGAGTACCTCCTCTGTGAATGCAGGCTGCAAAGCTAACCAAGCTGTCTCAGTCTCTGCTCCTCTCTTCTTGTTCTTAAATACATCTTCCAGAGAGGATATACCCAAAATTTGCTGATTCGGTGTCTTTGGGCCTAGCCTCTCTGGGTATGAACTGCAAAACTGCCCTTATTTCTTTAAATACTTTCTAGGGGTACATTATCTAAATTAGCATTTCACTTTTTCTTTAGGTAAGAAACAAAATCAACAAAGTACATTTATATCAAAACATGGGAGGAGGGGTCCCAAAAGACTTGATGCTTATTTAAGCTATTGAACCTTTTAAAGATTAAAATTCCACCAAGACTTTTAGGATATTCTATCTCTCTGTCTCTCCACCTCTCTCCTTAAAACTAATTCCAATATATTATGTATGTGATCTTTGACTAAAACACATATGATATTATATTTGTGTATGAATATACATACTATATTATCTCTTATGTTATGTATTACATGCATATGACACAATTTATATATGTAATATATTCTAAACACACACACACATATATATATATATATATATACATACATACATATATATGACAAAGATTACATACATAAAAAAGCAGTCCATGGAATTTCTGTCATTATTGAGCCTCCTAAGCCAAACCATTTCATTTTGTTGTTTGTCATTGCTGATTTCAGTCATAACTAACTCTTTGTGACCCCATTTGGGATTTTCTTGGCAAAAACAATGGAAGTTTGCCATTTCCTTCTCCAATTTATTTTTACGGAGGAGGAAACTGAGGCAAACAGGGTTAAGTAACATAATTAGTAAGTCTCTGAGACCAGATTTAAATTCAGGTCTTCTTGACTGCAGCTTTGGTGATCTTTTCCCTTTGATGATACCTAGATGTGATTTATGTTTGGACAGATCTATTAGCTAGATATTTAAAATTTGGAATTATTTAGATAAACCTTCTCTTAAATCAAGTCTAAATATTCTTCCCTCTAACTGTCCTTACTATTTCTGTGAGTTCTATCATCCTATGGTGGGGGGGGAGAGGAGGGAGAGGAACAAATATAAATTTCTTCCACATGATAGTTATTCACATACTTGTTATGTCTAAGATGTATGAACAGCTTTCATATGCTGACACATTCCAAGTCTTCTAGTCTGTCAAGCTAAATATTCTTGATTGCTTTAACCAATGATTACAACTATTTCTCCTATCTCTCCACCATTAATAATTGTCCATTTATGGCATTGGCTAAGGAGGGATGATAGGGAAGTCAAATTAAATTGTTTTAAGATTTGAAATAAAATCTTTGATGGGCATTACCAATAGAGCACAATCTTTAAAATATCCTTTGTAGTTATATATCCACATTTGCTAAAATCAAACTCCTACAGAATAATTCCTTTGGATTCATATATTTATGTTGCACTTTAAGAGATGCAAAATGCTTTCTGCACTAGTCTGGACTCTGTGTGCAAGAGCCCCTTAGAACACTGTGCTCATCTCATCTCTCCACCAGTTTAACTTTGGTTGAGGGGTAACCTAGCAACAACCTTTGCAGGTGCTAAAGCTGTCACTACTGAAGTTCTAAAAAACACCTCAGAGTCCAATCCAATGGGTGGAGAAACAGATATGGATATTGTTTTTTCAACAGAAATAGCAATAAGGAAGATGCATTACTATTAGCTTAATAATTCCACCACCACCACCATGTGTTGTTTCCCTTGTGATATTGAATAAATGCATTGCCATTTAATTCACTCTTTCATTCTTTCAGTTACCAATTAGTATCTTATCATGTTTTAGTTAACAATGTTAACCATCAAAGAAAAGATCCTAGAGGTACAGTACATTAAAAAAAGCACAGAAGGGGCCTTGTGATATATCAGGAAGAATAATGGAGTTTTTAATATGAAATTTGAATTTAGATTCTACTATTTTGTATTTGTATGACTTGGGGAGGTTCTTAAACTTCTCAGGGCCTCAGTTTGCTTTTAGACATCTTAAGGAGACTGGACAGAAACATGTGATGATAGTCTGACAAGGAGCAGGAGAAAGGGCAGAGAAACAGGGAGACATACTAAGACACACACAAAAATTTTTTCTTCAGCAATTTTATCCAAAGACAGATGGCCCTTTTGTTGAGTCATGTCTGCGATTGATGATAGACTAAATTGTACAATAGGAAAGTTTGAAAAGAAAACACTGTAATCTATTGGAAAGAACACTGATTTGGAAGCAAATAGCATCACAATCATTATTATGCCTTGGTCTCTTCACTGTCAAATGAGTGTACTATGGAGTAGTTTTATAAGTAGGCCTGGGCTTGCTCATCAGACCAAGGAGTGAAAGACTTTGCTGACTACTCCATTTGACATTTCATATAATTTATTAGAGAGAAAATAATGTTTTCTATCAACATAATTATGGAAAAATCACTTCAGTTATCTATTGCATAGGATCTTCCAAAGAAGAGCTCCTCTTGATATGGGAAAGTACATATACTAATTGGCTATTGGTGGAGTTATGAAGTGATCCAGCACTTCTGGAGAGCAAGTTGGAACTGTGCCCCATAGGTA
This sequence comes from Sminthopsis crassicaudata, assembly GCF_048593235.1. Taxonomy (NCBI): domain Eukaryota; kingdom Metazoa; phylum Chordata; class Mammalia; order Dasyuromorphia; family Dasyuridae; genus Sminthopsis; species Sminthopsis crassicaudata. The sequence goes on along the minus strand of NC_133619.1, from coordinate 31,472,789 downwards.
ATCAAACCCTGTAAACTCTGTGATGCAGCAATACTACTACTTGATTTGGATTCCAAGGAGATATTTCTAATGGGAAAAAAAAAAAAAACGTAGTTGTACATAATATTTATAAAAGTCATTTTGTGGTGGAAAAAATTGAAAATTGAGGGGATACCTACCATTTAGGGAATGGCTGAACAAGTTACAGTATAATAATGTATGGGAATACTATTTTGCTATAAGAAATGACAAGTGTAGATGAATTTCAGAAAAATCTAGAAAGGCTTCTGTGAACTAATACAAAGTAAAGTGAGCAGAACTATGAGAACTTTTTACACCCTAACAGTAATACTGTGTGGTGATCAATTATGAATGACTTAGTTATTTTTAGCAATAAAATTCTAAGAAAATTCCAGAAAACTCAAGATGAAAAATGCTATCCATATTTACAAAAATAATGGATTCACACTGAAAACAAATGAAGCATATTATTTTCACTTTCCTTATTTTTTTTTGGTGTAGGTTTTTCTTTTTTGATCACTTTCTTCTTTCACAACATGACTAATATGGAAATATTATATATTTCATATATATACACTATATATACACACATGTATATATACATAGATATTTCATATGTTTTATATACACACACACACACACACACACATATATATATATATATACTATTAAAATACCATTTAAAAAACAACTCCACTCATGAAGGGAAATAGGAAACCCTGGGTTCTTGAAGGACATACTAGGGGAAGACACCACCTAGAAATTTCTATCTAGCTCAATGTCTTTTGAGCACAGGTCAAATAATGTTTCTTGGCAAGGACCAGACCAATCAGAGAAGCTTATCAACAGCAAGTAAGGTAGAAAATAATGGTGTCTGAATCAATAGTATACCATAGAGGTTACTATTAGAAGCAGCATGATCTAATTGAAAGAGTACTGGAACTGGAGTGAGGAATATCTAGATTTAAATCCTACCTTTTATTCTATCTAGCTATGAGAACCTGGACATATCTCTTCATAGCCTTAGTTTTCTCATTTGCAAAATAAGGGTTTCTTTGTGACTTTCATCTCTAAAATCTATGACTCTATAACTTTTTAAGTCATACTGGGACTGTAGTAAATATTTATTAATTAAAATATATATATCAATAAAATCATAACTCCTTGAAATAGCTTCATATTACAAAACAGCTTTTCTTCTATGTTTAGGGGAATATAAAGAAAGACAAATAAGACAAAACCTTTGACCTCTATGTGATAGTGATTTTTGGTATTTATTTATGTGTAAATTAATCTTTTCTCTTCCAAAAGTCATGATCCTTGAAGGCAAGCATGGTTTTACTTTTGTCATTGCATGCTCAGAACTAGGACAATTCCTAGTAGTACACCACTGATTAATGTTTTTGAAGGGTTAAGTGATAATATATGTTCATGCAAGACTTATATAACAATGAAGGGAAAAATGGAGGAAGGGAGAAAAGGAGGAAGGGAGGAAGGAAAGGGAAAAGGAAGGAAGGAAAGGAGGAAAGAAAAAAAAAGGAAGGAGGACTTTATCATGGAACTACCAACCTATTGAATATTTGGCACACTCACTGGGTCTTGGCTAATTAATCAAATCATCCTTAGGTGAGTAGGCATCATCATTCATAAATTCCTTCTGTCTTAAAATAATGGATGGATGAAATTAAATTCTTGTTGTAATAGGTGATATTTTAAGGTTTTTTAAGGTTTTCAATGTTCTTTATGTACATCTCTCTCAGTTAATTGTCAAAACAATTCTGTGGGGTTGTCTTTTTAGGCATTATTATCTATACTTATACACACAAGAAAGTTGAAGTAGTTTGCCTACCACCTTTGTTGTTCAATCTTTTTCAGTCTAGTTCAACTCTTCTTGACTCAATTTGAGGTTTTCTTGGTGAAGATATTGGAATTGTTTGTCATTTTCTTCTTTAGCTCATTTTACAGATGAGGAAACTGAGGCAAATAGGAATAAATGAGGTAGCCAAAATCACAGAGCTGGTAAATATGTGAAGCCAGGTGTTAACTCTGAAAGACACATCCCCCTGATTCCAGATGCTGCATTCTATCCACTAAGCCACCAAGTTGCTCTATAGTTACATAGCAACAAAAGTAAAATTTAAACACAGGTTTCTCCTGCCTTGAAATTCTATACATTTTACTTTAAGTTATTTTTACTCTCCAGTTCCTCCTGACACCAACACTAAGTAGAAAAACGTAACCAAGAAGTTCTAGCCATCCTAGATAAAACACAATCATAGAATATGCAAAAATGTCTTCTAAAGTTCATTCTAACTTTGAGAGTTTGGGATTGAGTGAAGATAGGCCATGACGTGTAACAAAATGGTAAAATAATAGAATCTCATGGATCTATCCACATAGCAGGTACGGTTCCATTGAACCTCCCTCTCTCATTGTCTTTTCATTGCTCCTTCTCCCCTTATTTTTCTCTTCCTCCTCTTCTTCTTTTTCCTCTCTGTCTCTTGCTTTCTCTCTTTCTGACTAGCTGTAATTTTTTTTTTTTTTTTTTTTTTTTTTTTTTTTTTTTTTAGCTTTTCTATATCTCACTTTCCTCTTCTATAAGATAAGGAGACTGGGCAAGATGTCCTCTGAGCTACCTTATAGCTCTAAATCCACAAAGCTCTCTAAATCTGTTTCCTCATCTGTAAAATGAAATGGCCTTCTGAATTTCATCCAGTTCTAGAGTTATGATCATAAGAATAAACAACAGAAAAGAGCAGTTGACTGAGCTTGCTTACCTCTGCCTCTTAGAACTCATATTCTCTAGGTTCATTTCATGAGTTACCTTTTATATCAAGCCCTTTATATCTTCTCTCATCGCAAATATTTTTTCCTCTTTTAACCAGTTCTATTTACTTTGCTATTTACTCCTCCAAATCCCCCAGTAGAATGCAAAGATCTTGAGGGCAATAACAACTGTTTCTTTCTGTCTCTGTCTCTCCAGTGACCATTCAGGGTCTTAATAACTTTGGGAATAGGATTGAACTGAATTTGAAATAGAACATTGCATAATGTAATATAGAAAGATATAGACATATACATATATGTACATATATATGTGTTTGTATGTGTATATATATATATTTATATTTATCATGTTTTATATCATTTAAGTCAAAAATAAGTCCATCCATTCCCATTTCAATGTGGACTCCTATTAGAGACAGGACAGTTGCTCGGGACCTTGAGGTCCAGAACTGACTTAGTAGTCACTGGTTATCTAGAAGTCATGTTTAGTATAAGCAAAATATTTTAGACTTAGAAGGAGGAAAGGAAAAGATGGAAAGAAGGAAGGGAGGGAAGGAGAGAGGGAAGGAAGAAAAGAGGAAGAAAGGAAGGGAGGGAAGGAAAGAGGGAGGAAGAAAGGGAGGATGGAAGGAAGGGAAGAATGGAAGGAGGAGGGAGGGAGAAAGGAAGATAGAGAAGGAGAGAGGATAAAAGGAAAAGAGGAGGAAAGGAAAGAGAAAGAGAAGGGAAGAGGAAAGCAAAGGATAATCTTATTTTAGGAATACTAGTCAAGAAACTCAAAGCTACCAGTATGTTCAATACAATAGTAAGAACTCCAGATATAAAGAAAGACAAAAAAGTTTCACAATTTATATTGCAATAGGAGAGATAATATGTAAACACCAACAGACAATGATGGATAAATGAGAAGTAATCTCAGAAATACAGAGTGAGACTACCATTAATTTCTGTGATCTCTAATTTTTTCTTCTTCTCACACAAACTTTCTTTACCAAAATACCCAGGAGAGGAAACCCATTCTTGATTCCTTTTCCACTGGGGAATTATTAGTAAGCCATGAGGACTGGAAGTGTGCCCTCATCTACCCATTTGCCCACATACTCCTTGTTAAGCAGATGAGAACATGAAGGACTATCAAACCCTCTGCCTAGCCATGGGCAAGCATCCTTTGGCTTTCTCTGGCTGGTGCCAAGGGCCTTTGAAGCAGAGGGAAGAAAAATTGTGAGCTGAATGGGTAGACAGCCAGAAAAAAAGATGATAATCAATCAATAAATAATTTCTATTCACCCAGTATATTTCAGATATTTTGCTAGGCACTGGGGTTAGAAAGACAAAGGCAATGCAGGGAAAAGATGCAAACCTTGCTTTGGAGAAAAGTATAAGCCCAAACTTTGATTATTACTAAATCATGTTTCCTTTGTAGTGGCTCAATGGGCACAGCAAATTCATAGGGAAAGGGGAAAAAGTATTGCAAAGAGTAAAATTTTCTTTGATCAAAAAAAAAAAACAACAAGCAAATAACAAAATAAGAAATTGACAGAGGTGGATTGGATTCTCAGTTTGGGGACTAGCTTGTCATCAGGATGATTTCAATATGAAAACTTGGTTCAGACTACTAGAATGTGTCTGAGTTTCCAATGGCTACTGGGTAATGTTCTGAGACAAATGGCTCCATTTCTGGCAGAGTGACGGCAATATGTCCTTTGAATTCAGCAGAGACCCCGTGAAGGACAAGGATGCAATTCTCACAGAAAATAAGAGATGCTCAACAGCCACATGGGGTGCTTTTGGTGTATGTAGAGGAAACATATACACACCAGATTCCCATCCCTCTGTATGAAATGAAATCATTTTAAACTCAATTTCCAAACTGAAATGATTAAATGAGAATGACTTAATCACCAAGATGAGAATCTCCATTTAACACTTCAGTTTTACAAAACAGAAATGATCTTTGAATATTTGTTTTATATTTATTGCTTTTCAGAGAACTTTGAAAAATATTGGTAGCCATATACCTATTTCTGTCATATTAAACAACCAGACTTGAAATAAGTAGACCAATTTATTCTTCTTAGGAGAGCTGTAATATTAACTTTAAGCTTTGCAAAGTACTTAAATGAATGAATTCTAAACTTATTTTTTGCACAGGTTTCTTTGAGTCACATTGGTCAAACCTAATATTTAATAGAATAGATGTGAGGACACTGAAAGTATTGCAAATTTGCAATTGGAATTGAATCCGGAGGTCATGTACTCTAAACTTCTCATGTTACAGATAAGAAAAATGAGAGGCTAAGTGACTCACCCCAAAACCCACAAAGGAAAAGTAGATGTCAGCATCAAATAATAGGATCAAAGATTTGAAATTAAGAGAAAGCTCGGAAACCATCATATCCATTTTTTTTTTTTTATTTTGCAGTTGAAAAAACCAAGATCAGGGGGCAGCTAGGTAACGCAGTGGATAGAGCACCAGCCCTGAATTCAGGAGGACCCGAGTTCAAATCTGGTCTCACTTATCACTTCCTAGCTGTGTGACCCTGGGCAACTCACTTAACCCCAGCCTCAGAAAAAAAAAAAAAAAAAAAAAAAAAAAGAAAGAAATAACCAAGATCAGTCAAATGAATGGACCAAGATCAGAGAGGTAATCAGTGGAAAGATGGGATTTGAATTCTGGCCCTCTTGCTGCTAATCCAACATAGTTTCCACTGGCCACACTGCCTTGTGACTCCAAGATCACACTATAAAAATGTAGGTTTCTCCCATTATTGCTATTTGCTTCTCACTTCTGTGAGTATGAATCTTAATTTTTAAAAGCCCTCTCTAATTGCTTTTCAGTTTTTCCAAAACTACCTTTACCTTTTTAAATTTTTAATCAACCTGGATTGATTTCCCTGCCGCTTTTTATTCTCTTCTGAATCCTTGTTTGAAATTTTACACAAATAAAAAGCAAAATATTGCTTATTTTCTTGATGTAATTCATAGGATTATATGAAATAGTATTAGGAAGGATATTAAAGGCCATGCAGGCCACCTCATCCAATGGAACAAATGAATTAAAATACCCACTCTGTTCAGGCACTGAAGCAGGAGCTGGAAATTAAAAATAAATTTAGAAAAAAAAACTCAATGTTCTCAAACAACTTCCATTCTGTTGAGGCGATGACATGCATATTCGTCAGTATAGAGAGCTCCTTGCACATGGAAATCTCAAGAGCTACTATTCTAAAGTACCTGAGGTGCTAAGGAATCAAGTGACATATCTATTGTCCTAGAGCAAGTATACCTCAAAAGTGAGGGTTAAACCCAGATTTCCCTGAGTTTAAGGCCAATTTCTCTTTCATCTACTCCAGGTTGTCTCAAGTACATGCAAGCACACATGTAGGGATGCACATAAAATGTATATACATACATGTTATGTATATGACATAGATTATGCATTTAAGTACACATATTACAAACACATACACATAGATACACAAATATAGATATATGTATACTCATGAAAAAACAATTTTACAGCATAATTTGAGCACCCCCTTCTATTTTATTTTAATATTGGAAGTTTTATTTATACCCTACATCTTTACATCATAATAATTTCTGGATAGATCATAAATTCCTATTAGCCTTTCCTTTTAACAACAGGGTGAGAAGAACTAAGCAAAACCCAACAATAGACTAAAGTAATTGTGGATGAGAACGTGGGCAATATTCCATTACTATAGTTTCCCACCTTCCCAAGATATATGTATTCTCTTCTTTAAAGGGGACTACATTGATCACTTTCATTTTCCATATGAGGAATTGACCTCTCCCAGGTTTACAGAGGTAAGTCAATACCAACTCTGGGATTTGCACCAAAGCTCATTGATTTCCAGTGTTCCTTCAACTCTACCAGTTTTTGTGCTACATTATTCCACTTAGTCAAAATCATCAGGGACCAATGTAATTTTTCATTTTTATGAGGTCTCCTTAAGTGTCTCGACAGTGTGGTTGGGATGCGGCTTTGGCTAAAGATCTGTGGTCAGTGACATGCTTGTGTGCCCATGAGAGAGAGCTTGGCAGGCACAGATCCTAGCCTCCTAGGAATGCTTGTCTTCACTCTGGACAGTTTCTCTCCATGACTGTATAAACCTGCAGATAGCCAGAATAATCCATGAATCTTAGCAGCCTTTTCCACAGTCATGGCAGCCAGGTGACTCGCAATGATAAAGAGACAATGAGTTACACATTAATAACACACTGAGACATTTTAGTGATTCTTTCCTCCACATCTTAAAGTAGAAATTAAAACTCTAACTCCTGGGACTACTTTTACAAAATGTGGGTGATACTGGGACAGTTGCAAGAATGGTAAAATAGCACCACAGAGTTATCAATGATGAATAGTTTCTAACTCATCAATGGAAAGATTCATAGTTATCAGAGCAAGAAGGTACCCTTGAGATTATCTAGGCCAGAAGTTCAACTCTGTGTGTGTGTGTGTGTTGTAGTATCTTTGGTAGTCTGTATATGTATATGTGTATATATATATATATATATTTTTTTTTTTTTTTTTTTTTTTTTTTTTTTTTTTTTTTCCATCCAAGTTCATGTATCTTTCTGAATCCTAACCATAGACAGCCCCGTGGAGCTCTCTGGTCACCAGTTTAAATTCCCTTGATTTAAGTCAACCCTTTCATTTTATACATGAGGCATACAGGCTAAGTAGCTTGTCCAACATTATTCAGCCTGGTAGTGGAAGAGTTAGGCTCTGACCTTCCAACACAACTCTCTGAAATAACTTGAATCAGAGAGGCTGTACTTGGGTGCTTTATACCTTTGAAATGTCCTTAGAACAATAATGTATAATGAAAGGAGAAGCCTGCTATGGAAACGATCAGACTTAATTGTCATGAAAAGCAGGTTTGAAAATATACTCATTCATTAGGTATCTTGTTTTCCTTGTGAGTTTGCCTATTATCTGCTGTTGAATCAGTGCCATTTTAGTCGAACAAGCTAGATTTTTTTTTTAAACTGCTTGACTTTTAAAATTATGCTGCTCTTTTCCATGTTAGGTTTACTTTTTTCATTTGAACTACAACTTTTATGAATGCAAATATGGTTGATTGAAATGACTCAGATTATCTCATGGGTATATGGACATGGAACCATTCTATCAGTATTGACTAGAAACATGAGTGGTAAAAACAAAATCGTTGACTCCTTCGGAGAATAAAGTCCTGAAGGGTATACAGGTCAGTGAAACAAGACTTGATATTTCTGTTGCTAATGTGATTGTTGTAGAAGCCAGAAAGATAAAGATTTATTTGCTTATTTTACCTCCTTAAGAGGATAGTTAGCAGTGCCCTATTCCACCCAGTCCTGATTTCAGTTGACATTGGATATAGGGAAGGCGTCATAAAATTCTTAGTCTAACTAGGAATGGCCAAGGTTACTGATGAGCATCCACACTCAATAGCTCAGGATTCCATAAACTCTTGGAAAGCATTAGGCATATTATAGGCTGAGTATATAGCTTTTTTGATACAAGACTTCAAATCTGGTTCTCATTCCTTTAATTATAGAGTGGAAAAAGTGAAAATGACAACAGACACAATCTGGTGGCAGTTACAAACCAAGGTGATAACCATCCCTCTCCCCAAAACAAAGATCTGCTCTACCATCTCCTGAATGGCTCCTAGAATTACAGTTATAAAATCAATTTCTGAACTCTGGGGCTCATCTTCAGGTAACCTCTAGTTGGCTGATCCAACTCTCCAGCTCTGGGACTTTTGTTTTGGAACCCACATTAACACTATTCTGATTGGCCACTTCATTGTATGGCCCACCATATCTAGTCAACCCAAGCCATATTTCACCTGTTTGATGACTTCTTCTCAGTATCATTTCCTGAATTGTCATCCATGCCCTGACTCCTAATAATGGATATACTACAAAATTCTATCCCATTCAAGACCATCTTCTCTCTATATAACTTCTTTTTAATTGATTTCATTAAGTTATATGTCTTCAATTATCTTCTTAAGGAAGATATTCATACTCAGCCCTTGTTTCTTTTCTTGATGTACCATACTGACTCACCAACTATTACCTGGACACTTTCCAGTAGCTATCCTAGAGACATCTCACACTTAATATATAGAACATAGAATTCATTATCCTTCCACCTAAATCTCCTTCTCTTTCAAATTTCCCCTTTTCCCCAGCTAGAGTACTGACCCTGGGAATTATTCTGTGTTTCCATTTTATTTATCTCTCTGCAAATATGTGCATCCTGTCTTCCCTGAATAGTAAATGGGATAGTTGCATTTTCCTCTTTGTAAACTGATTATAAAACAGTGCCTTGAAAATAGTAGGAACTTAATGATTCCTTATTGATTACTTGATTTTTATCTCTACATCTAACGCATAGTAGGCACTTAATAGATCCACATTAACTGACTTTGACTATCTCCAGTGAGCTTGTAACATTTAACACTATCACTTAAACTTTAAAATATCTCATTTCCATATATGCAATGTTCCTAAGGATGCATGCATGTATATATGTATGTATATAGGCATGGATATATCAACCTATTTGATTAAAGGGAAACAGGAGAAGAACATGACTTAGATTCAATCAAACAGTGATCTGCTAGTAAGAAATTTAAAAATAAGAGAAAACAATTCTCCAGTCCATGCATTCTTCCCTTCAAGATAAACAGCCAGTGATGAAGTATTCAATATTTAATTTTCTTCTACTTCTTTCCAAGATCACTTAATTGAACTCTCACTACAGGTGCAAACAATTCTTTCTCAATTTATAACTGAAAACTGCCCGAGCCTATGTATCCTGACCATATTTTAATGAATATTTTTTTTCAGAGACATGTTGGCTTTTGCCATTTGGAAAGTAGCTCTGAAGGTTTCCATTAGAGACCCTACTTCAGATGGGTTTATAACTCAGAAGTAAACCTTTGTGCCAGGTGGAAACAGGGCACAAAAAGGCTTTAGCCTTAAGAGTACTTTGCTATTTCATAATAATAAATCAATTTCTCTTGAAGGTCAGAGTGCAATAACAATTTTTACCTGATGTCACTGCCTTCCGGTTCTCCCGTTTTATTTAAACATCTACCATTCACACATTTATAGCTATAGGAAGTGTTTGATTTGTGTTAGGGAATTGGGCTCAAGAGGAAATTGGCAGAACACTTTGTGCATAATATTAATGCAGTATCTGTAGAGGCTAACTCATGAAATCATAATATTTAGAGCTGAAAGGGACTTTAGAGGTTACCTAATCTACCATCCTCATATCCTAGATGGGGAAACTAATGCTCATATGGGTTAAATGACTTTATTTTTTATCACCGTTCTCATTACTGACATTTGTATATTGAGATAAGGATTATGAATTATTTTACATACATATTATCATCCCAGATTCTCATGTTACCATTAAGATATATGTGCTATTGTTAACCTCATTTTTACCATAAGAAAACTAAGGCTCAGAAAGGTATGTGTCTTACAGAGATTTACATATTGAGAAAGTGTTTAGGGTAGGACTTGCACCCAGGTCTTCCTTCCAAGTCTGCCACTCTATTCTTTGTGGTAGGATGCTTTTCCAAGTTGGAATAGGGGAATCATGAATATTCTGGTGACAGCAACATAGACATTGCTGAAAGTATGAAATATGTGTATTAATTTGTTATCACTACCCAAAGTTATATGCCCTAGACCAGGGGTTCTCACACTACGGTCCACAGGCTAGATGCAGCCCGCTGAGGACGTTTATGCGGCCCACCGGTTATGGCAAATGGGCTGAGGGGCGGAGACAGAGTGTGAGCTTTTGTTTTTACTGTCCCTTCAACAGCCTGAACTGGCCCCCTATTTAAAAAGTTTGAGGACTACTGCCCTAGACAAAGCTCTGATCACCCTTCCTTAGTTATGATTCTGAGAACATAATCTTTATACAAGGTCTTTGAAATCTTGTTGGACCTCTAGTTCACATTTAAGTCACTGTACCCACTTCACCATGGTGACAATTTCTTTTGCATGAAGAAATTTTTCCTCTTGGAAGTAGAATCTAAATGGATAATTGTTTGCTTTTTTGTTTATTGTTTTAATACAGCTGAACCACTGAATGCTGAAACTGTAAGCAAATGTCATGGTCCCAGTATATAGCTGTCACTCCAGTCTACAGATAATTATTCTTAGGTTCCCATCCAATCCTATTGTATTTCAACACTTAAAAAAAATACCTCAGTGACCTTCATCAAGTCACTTAACATCATAGGGTCTCCAGTTCCATATGTGTAAAGTAAGGTTTGGGACTAGTTCACATGGCCTTGGGGATCTTTGCTCCTTCATTCAATGGATTGGATATTTTCCCAATCTTATCTAAACCAAAAACAAATATCTATTCAACTTATATGATATTCAAGGGCTTGGAGTGAATGCTGGGGGGGAACCCAGAAAAAATAGTTGCAACAATTAATCTATATTCTCATATTTCACTATGGAGATATGGCAAGTACAATATGTGTGTGTGTGTGTGTGTGTGGAGGCAGGCTGTCAAACTCACATATAATGTACAGAAGTCTCTGTGCTACAATGGAGGCAGGAGATAGAAAGGGAAAGGGGGAGAAGAGGAGAAAAAGGAATGAAAAGGCCCTTGCCCTCAAGGATCTTAGCTATATATAGAGAGAGATTTTTCAATCATAAAATATGTAAAAAGTAATTTCAAGAATGTGAAAACACTAACAACAGGACATTCATACAAACTGGGTTTTCTTGCCACCCACTCACTCCTTCTGGTTAGTTCTTGAATTTTTGCTCTTCCAGGGAAAAGGAAAACTAATCATCACATCACATTAAGATTACTTGGAATGCATAGATTTTAGAACAGGAAAGGAAGAAGGGGGGTGGATTTTCATGTGTTTGTTCTTTAGTTTCTTTAAAGCCACTTTATTTACTAAGTCAAAATCAGACAAGTTTTGCAACCAAGATAAGTCATCTTCCTTTACTAAGTTGTTGGCAGTGCTCACTAGCTCTCCTTACCTCCCCCCTTCTCTCTTTGTCTCCTCATCTCCCACTGTCTTTGTCCCAGTTTCTCTGTCTGTCTCTCTGTTTTTGTCACTTTCTCTTTCTGTCTCTGTCTCACCTTTCCTCCCTCCTTTTATTCCTTCTTCTCTTTGTCCCTTTCTCCCTGTCAGTTTGCCAGGCCATATATCAAATAAGTACCTTTTGTCTTTTCATGTATTACTATCCGCTTTCAGCCACAGTAGCTACCCTTCCTCCTATATCACAAACTGGCCTGGGATCAATCTAATTTAAGGGCAGCAACAACAAATGTCTGACTTCATGACAAGTCCAAGGAAATGATCTTTTTAAAAAGGAAACAATTTTTTCCAGTGGCCAAGTGGAACTTCATACTCATATCATTGAACTTTTAATAAAAGGCATCGACCACTGGATATTGTGACATGGGCTGCTGAAGAACTCCAGTTTACTCTATGTCACTGTCTCCTACAAAGAGACAGAGTGTCTCAGCAAAAAGGTTGTAGCTAAGTAGAAAGTAGAAAGGTGAGGTATGATGGCTGCTGAGACATGGAAGGCCCCTAACAACAGCTCACTTGCTGATTTCTTTCTTCCCCCAGGAAGCATCACATTGCCCAGACTCCAGGCAGAGCACTTTTTGCATGTACATAGCGCAGAAAATTATACTTTTTACTGCCATGATCTCAAAAAGGCAAATTATTATTATTATTCATTCCCATGGCCTACTTTCACAGTGAACAATTATGACTTCAAATTAGAAATAACACTTTTTCATATAAAAAATCCCCCACATTTATGGAAATGGGGAACTGTCATTTTCCATAACAGGAGAACCCTTCAATTTGAGGTTCCAAATCATGCTGCATGCAGATAGCTAAAACAAATTGGATGAAGTTTTCAAAATGCAGCATTCTACAACAATAGGAGGAAGTTTCCAGTGCAAATGATTAATTAGCCACAAAACATGATGCCATTACCTTCATGCATCTGTCAACAAATGATGACGAAAGTGACTTGCTGAACATCCCCATGCAGGACTTTTATTCATACCTTTACCCCCTCAAAGACAGTTATTTCTTTTTGCTTATTTCTTGTGATTTTCTCATGTCTTTAACATTAATGATGAAGCAAAGAAAAAACGAGCATTTATTAAGCCCTTGAAATTTATTGGCCATTCTGCTATTTAATGGGGATACAAAGAAATTCAAGAATACCCTAATCACAAGGTGCTTGCATTCTAGTACGGACAACCTGTAAATAAATTGCCATATACATGATACATAAAGGGTAGGTAGAAGACTAAATGGATTTTGGGCAATAATTTCCCATGCTGGATGCTAGCTGATGGACAACACTATATTTGGAGCCAAGAAGACAAGTTCAGATCCAGCCTCAGAAATCAGACAAGTCACATTCTTTCTTAACCTCATTTTTCCCATTTTTAAACTGGGGATAAAATCAATATTAGCATCTACCCCATAGGGTTATAAGAGAAACAAATATGATAGCAAATATAAAGTGATTTGAAAAAAAATAAAGTGTTTTAAAAGAGCTATCTATTTTAGCTGGTATTTTCCTTTTAATCCCTCCAATTCATCATGGTTAAATCATCATTTGTAGACAGAAACTTCATGAAGACAGAGACTTTTTTTTTTGCCTTTCTCTACTCAGTCCACACATCTTCTACCATGTTTGACATAGTCTAGGCACATAATAATGACTTGTTTATTAGAATTAGACAGTATTGCTGAGAAATGGAAAATTAGGATTATTTACATATTTTTCTTAAGGTAACAGAATTTCATCTGATATGAATGATCAATTTTGGAATATCTTCAATACAGTTAGTATTGTTATTCCCCTGGATTTAACTTAATGTGTGTGTGTGTGTGTGTGTGTGTGTGTGTGTGTGTGTGTGTTTACTATAGCTTTTTATTTACAAGATATATGCATGTGTAATTTTTCAGCATTAATAATTGCAAAACCTTTTGTTCCAACTTTTCCCCTCCTCCCCCTCACCCCTTCCCCCAGATGGCAGGTAGTACCATACATGTTAAATATGTTAAAGTGTATTGATTTAACTTAATTTTTAAGAGTTTCAAAAGTACTTTGGGAGCTGGCAGTGGAAGAAAGGTGCCAATTACTACAGCACCATAGTGGGGTAGAAATTCTGATTTATAAGAAACTTGCTAAGAAAAGACCAAAGGAGAGGGGTTCCTGTAACATAGCATGACTAAGTACTTGCCATCTCTGTATGCATAATTATATAATAATAGCAGGAGTCATAATAATAGTAATAACTGATATTTCAATAGCTCTTGAGAATTTTCCATACCTTATTATATTCAATCTTCATAAATGCCCTATGAGACAGGCACTACAGTTCCTGAGCCCCAATATCCTTCACTAAGGTCCCCTAAGCATGACTTTCTGTAAGATACAGTTGACTACAAATCTTTGATGACTGTGGCAGCAGACTCTAACCTTTGTCGATCAGGTTCTCACAATAGAGGGGAGCTCCAAGGAAGAAAGCATCACGTGGTATAGAAAGGATCCTGGTTTACAATTTAGGAGAGAACAGGGAATTTCTTCAGCCTTTCAGGCACTCCGATGGTGTTATTGCAGAAGGGTTACAAGTGCTCTGAGCTATGATTTGCTCATCTATAAAATAGGTATACCTATCTCTCAGAGTGCCATTTTTACCCCCAGAAATGTGATTTCATCTTTCTAAGGAGCTCTCAATGAGGAAATTCCCTCTACCAATTAATATAAGCAATGACTTTTAAATACACACACACACACACACACACGTGTGTGTATATATGTATATATATATATATATAATTTATGGAATAAAGCAAGCATTTCCACAACAGAATAGAGAAGATGATAGTACATACAGCTACCAATCTATTATGTACAACTTGTTATTGCTTTTAAATTTATGATAAGATTATTACATAAATTCCTTTTTTCCTTCCCTCTCCCACTGTAGGATTAAGACACACAAATAGGTATATATGATATGTACAGACATACATGTATACATGTATATGTGTGAAATATAATATCAGCAATGGTTTTAGAATTCATCATTTGGTGGATTTCTCTCCAGCACAAACATGTCAAGTAACTTTCTCAGAATTAGGCATCAGTATGTGCCAGAGATAACGAGTGAAATACTATGGGGATATACATTTTTTTGTGTGTGAAAAGAGAAGTTTTATATTTAAGAATATAATTTAAAGATCAATTCTATTAAATATTCCTATTTTTTCCATTTTCTAAATCACACTCCTAAATTATAAATTGATAAAGAATCTGAATGAAAAGCCATCTTTTATTTGCTCCAATGAATTAAAATCTTCCTTAAAATTAGAAATATTAAGGCTTTTGCATGCTCTACTGAATTAAATGATCTCTTAAAATTAAGAAATGTTAAGGAATAAGCACTGGAGGATGCTCCACTCTGTTTATTTCCAAGTTACTTCTATGACAGACATCAAAGCAAAGATTATAAAATCCAGTAGAGACAACACTGGGTACAAAATTAAAGGACATAGGCTCATCTACCAGGTCTTTCTGCTATATGTATGATTCTAGATAAGTCCTTTAACTTTTTCTCATATGTAGAATTGAGATATCTTTCAATTCTAAAATTCTATTATGCATTGTAACAGGTTCCTGAAAAACAGCGTTCTTGCTAGCTTTCTGTCAAGAGTGGATGCATATATCTCTAAGCTTTCATTAAAATGAGAAAACATATGGGTTAGTGTTTGCAGATATCTTCATGGTGTATTTTTTCAGTAAAATCAACATTTCTTATGAATTATTTACATAAAATTAAATATTAAAATACTTTAAAGATTGTATTTTAAAAGGATCAACATCTGTTGGCATTCCTCTATAATATCTTACTTCTTCCCAATGGCAAATGATTCTAGAGCTTCTAAGATCCAATTTAGTGAGCTTATAACTCCTTGACACAGTCAACAATTTGGAAATATCTTTATTGTTCTTTTTCAACAGTCACAAATGGGGAAAGAAAGCAGGAAAGTCTAGAATCTTGAATCTTGAATTCTGAAAAATTCATGGCTTGTAGACTATAGTTCTTGGCTTATTCATGGGGTGTATGAGACCCAGAATACAGAAAAACACTTGGAAACTTTTTTTTTAAAGGTTGTAGGTATAGAATCCTTACAATAGAGGACCTCTATTTTTCTAGGTAAAAATAATTCAATTTACAATTGGAGTAAGGAATATTTTCTCTATTGGTAGGGGAAAACCGGCTGGGAAAGGATAATGTTACAAAAGACAATTCCATGGATTTGGGGATTAGGATTGGGGCAGAGTAGCAAGGAAGAAGAAAGGGTTTCATATCATTAATGCATATATGCAGATACGTGGATGCTGCCAAACTGGTAAAATGGATCTCTGTTCCCAATAAATCCCTACATAACATGTTTAGAACAAAGCAGAAAAATATTAACCTGAACACTATCATTAATTAATATTCTAATTGACCCATGATCCTTGAACATATTTACATGTTAAAAGTATCATCCATTCATCCCACTATATATCCATTATTTACCTTGTTTTCTAAATTTTAATAATTAAATCAATATCCACCTATATAGAATATATATATATACATATATATATATTATACACACACATATATATATATATCTTAAGTCTATAGTAAGACTTTACATTTATAGTAAATACATCATATATAAACACATTGTTATGCATATATATGGATATGTGACATTTGTTTTACTATCATTTCCTGTGAACATATAATGCCAAAATGCTGGTTTATATCAGACTACTGAATATTGTCAATGAGCTAATTCTCCTGTCTCTACTCACTATTCATCTTGCTTCAGTAAAAGATTCGCTGCTTCTTTTTGGTAAATGGGGATTTTTTTTTGAATTCTGAGCTCTGAAAATCAAGATATCTGATTAAGTGAACAAAAGACACAGAGATCGAATATGAGAATCCCATTTCAAAAAATTATTTTTCAATTTATTTTCCTTCCTGTCCATGGTTGGAAATACCCAGTGGCAAAAGATGAAAGCATAGACCGACCTCCTTTGAAAATTATGTATATGTTTTTCCTTTGCATAGATGATAAGGCAGAATAAGGGTGGGTTACTGGTCTCTGCTTCCTTCTAACTCCCTCAGTTGTAAGATACATAAGCAACATAATTGCCTGAGCCCTTTGCTGTCCTTCATGGTACTGAACATAGATAGCTCTGAAAACACTGCCTTCCTAATGCAGAAGATTTGTTGCCTTTGGAAGGAGTATTCTGCACTCTAATTGACAAGGAGAGTGAGGAGACAGAAAAGGTCTTTACATCTCTCAATGGTTGCTTCGAAAAGGAAGGGAAAAGGAAACTGAAAAGCCCACCTGTAATTTCTGCCTTTAGTTCCTGCTGCCTAATTCCATTTCTAGACATGTTTAAACATCGCATCTTTGCCTTACAGCATTATTCTTATGTGCTATTTTGTAATCAGGCATAGTCACAAACAGAAGTGGTTTTCAGATTTATGATCTGACCTACATCTCTTCAGAGTGATCTTCAAGTGGGAAGGATAAATATATTTTCAGCAGCATCTGCTAATACATTAGTGACAGTGAATGATAGGGTCTAGATTTGGTCTACTGAATAAAACACAGAAACCTATATAGCTATAGGGTGAAGGAGGGAAGATTCTATCTTTAAATGTGTATACATACATGTATACATGAATGCACCCATAGATTGATATGAGTGCTGTCCATGTTTGTGTGAAATAGAATGACATGGGGGAAATATACATACACAATATAGAAAGATTTGTAAGGAGAAGATGAAGAGAAAGCTTTAGGCATATATTATGTATTTCTACATATGTGAAACCTCAAAGGAAATGTATATACCTACACAGACACGCATAAAAATATATGCACATA
This sequence comes from Sminthopsis crassicaudata, assembly GCF_048593235.1. Classification (NCBI taxonomy): domain Eukaryota; kingdom Metazoa; phylum Chordata; class Mammalia; order Dasyuromorphia; family Dasyuridae; genus Sminthopsis; species Sminthopsis crassicaudata. The sequence continues at coordinate 31,454,985 of NC_133619.1, read as the reverse complement.
TCCATAAATATCCATATATTTCTGTATATAAACATACCTATGTAGAGTTTTCATATAAATATGTACATCCAGAATTTTTTTTTGCTTATACATATACATATAAATCTTGTGTATACACACATATGTGTGAATGCATGCATACACATTTACAATATACAACTATACTTTCCACAAAACAACTTTCCCCAATGTGGCTTTGATGTATTGTGGATCAGCATAAGAAATTAAAATGGAATTTTTAGTTTTGCAGAAGTCTCATATGTCACACAAAGGCCAGTGGATGAAACAGGAAAAGTTTAGACACTCAGGAATACATAACATATATGTATAGTATGTACAATGTTAACATATCTTCTAATACCATAATAATGCAGATTTCTTCACTGGCATGAAGAAGGGGCAAAATAATGTACCCAAATTTTCCAGATTGATGGGGCATTACATTAATTCCTAAAACTCAAGATAAGGATGGAATAATTGTAATTCTTTTATGGTACTAGGCTTTTTAATGCCCTATTCTTGCAGGATGATTTAATCTCTTAAATAGAAGGTATCTCAACACATAAAGAACTCAACAAAAAAAACATACATATATGTATGTATACAAATGTACAAGCTCATTATACATTCTGAACATAAACTTAGTACTTCATGTACTGAATCAATATAAACCTATCTTTATAAGTAGTTTTTAAAATTAAATATTAAATTAAATGAATTCTTAAAATAACTTGAGCTGTTTATATTTGCTGTACTTGAATTTTTGAACTATGAGACCTATTTTTAGATTCCTAGACATCTTTAAATATAAATACAATAATAGATATTCCATCAAAAATGATGAACTATGAGAATGTAAAGGTAAGGGATTCTTGGATCTTTTAACCTGAGAGAATAGAAAAACCTCCTATTTAAATGTAGTCAATCCATATTAAAAATTAAAGGTCGATTTTCAATGAGCAAGCATATTTCTTTCTCTCCCCCAACTCCCAACTCCCTTCTCTTCCCTTCCCATACTCCCCTTCCCTTCTTTGTTGCCTGAAGCAATTGCTGTGTTATAAACTCAAAGATCTCATACAGTAGAGGTGAAAAGAAAGACCTTATCTTCCCACAAAGTTTAGACAGTGAGAAATCTTTAAGAATGTCATAGTTCAGGTAGGGGATTGAAGTTTTTCCTGTATACAAGGAAGAAGCAAAAACTGCTTCCTGATCCTATAAATTAGGTATAGGTCTTAGGCCTTATATCAGGCCCAAAATCAGAAACCACTTAGATTAGGTGAAATAAACCCCTAACTAGTAGTTTGCAGTCATCTGTTTTGGTCATTATGCTAATTTGTCATGACAGCAAAGATGAGTGGGCCATTCCAAAATATCCCAATAAATTTGCTTCAAATATTTAACTATTTTTTACATGGGGCTATTCCACCTTTCCGATTTGGCTACATGTTCAATAAGAAGTTATCCATTTAGAAATATTTGATGGAAAAAGTTTTTCCCACCTGATACTTTTAGTTCTTTATTCAAGCTGAATTGTTTTTATTTCTGCAAAACACTTTTTCATGTTTTTCTTTTAAGAATTTTCAAACAATGATCCACTAATTTTAATGGCATTTGTGAAAGAAAAGCTCTGAACAAAAATAGCATCACTGAGCTAAAGCATCACTGAAATTATAAGATGCTTGTTATAAGATATTTCTTGCTTGTTAAGTCATAAGTCACTTAAATGATAATTTTAAACTAACAGTTTTTTTTAGTCCAGAATAAAACTAAAGCAGAAGTTACCGAATGCTATTGGCCTCTTCCATAATTACTGACTTAATTCAAGTATCCATTCATTGATCTTATAGAAAAAGCATTTGATGAACTTGGACATGAGAGAAAAGGAGCAGGCGGGGGGGGGGAGACTGAAATGCAGAAAGACATAGAGACAGAGGGACAGAAACAGACATAAACAAAAAGAAATGAGAAAACATTATTCTTCAGAAATTTAAATTCTTATTTCCTTTTTCTTTCAAATTTATTTCATAACCTCTCAGATACTTGTCCGCAATCTGTACACTCAAGTGAGTGTCTAGGAGAAATGTCTTTTGTAAAGTCTAATCGCCCTGTTCTAGCTCACAACCACAAAAGTACTGGCAAAATTACCTGCCTCTTCAGCTGTCATAACCTACTGTTCAAAAATTATCTCTCTTGATTCCTTCCAGAACCCCTACCAACTTGACATTTCTTAATATGACCTTGTCTTCCAGGGAAACCCATTTGATTTTTCAGCCCTCTTTCCCTGGGGCTATTCTTAGAACCTTATCACATTCATCAATCACTATCTCCAGCTCCCCAATTTTCTCCCCATTTCTCATTGAGAGGCATTTAAGGCTTGTCTTAAGCTTTTAAACCTCTTATCCCCACCAGCCTGACCCACACTAAGCTTTTCTCATATACATTCTCAGGAGCTCTTACTGGGCAGTTAACTGTGGTTTGCAAGTCATATGCATTATCTATTTCCCCCCATCAGGAAGGCAAAAGAGTTAGGCTGAAATGCTGAATTCTCCCTGGGCCTATTTGGAGGCAGAGTCTGGCTTGCAAACACATAGAATGCCAATCTTTTTTATATTATTATCAAAGGCAAATTGAGGCCTAACGCTGCCAAAAATGAAGGCCCCTGAGATCTCCCATCTTCTTTTCATCTGCCCAAATGGTTTTGACATGAATTCCTTTGACTAGACCTTTTAAATTGTGTTGCTGTCTAATTTTTTTTTCTTTTTTTAATTTCACACAGCATTTCTTGCACTTAATCCTCCTCGTTTAAAACTGTTTGGTAGAAATGTAAAGCCTGTAGAAGGGAATGTTGTCATCTTGGAGGGTAGACAATGTATTTCACTGGAATTAAGGGACAGGGATCTTTCCTGGGAAGGATGCATTGGGTGGAAGGAGAGAAGCAGACAGCAAAAACCTGCTACTGCAAGCCCATTTTGAGTGGTAGCTGATGCTCTCCTCCCACATAAAAACTTTCTCAAACACACACACACACACACACACACACGAATGCTGGTGAGTGTGCGCCCACAGTGCTCCTACACATTATGTTCCACCCTCTGCTATGTCTATTCCTTGAAGAGAAAGAATAAAAGATGGAAAAGCTTGTGTGGGAATTGTTTCAGATAGAAGATACTTCTCAATAATACATCTGTTCCTTTGATTCTTGCCACCTGAAAGTCTCAGAGTTCAAACATGAAACAGAGTATGACACTGGTCATAAAAAATAATCACTCTGGTTTGGTCAAACATTATCTGATTGAGTAATGATAAGAATGAATGAAAGAAAGAAAAAAAGCAGTAAAAAGTTCGTTTTGTGACAGAAACAGAGTGAGGTACGGGGAATGTGTGCACAAAAATTATTCCTACCAAGAGCTATCATTCTAATGAAAATGGACAATATCAATAGGGGAGTGGTGGCCAAGCAAGGAAGTTTTGAGTGGGGAGAAGGGTCATAGGAACTGTAGTAAAACCATAAGACAGTGGATTTTTACTCCTTTTTCAATAACATGTTAGGGTTGAGAATTATTATTCCCAAAGAAATAGGTAGAAATTAGAATGGGAGAGAAAGTGGGGAGGAGGCAAAGGTAAACCCATTTGTGATGAGTCAAAGAAGATGGCAAGATGCTTACGTGAGTCTGGGTTTATGGTCCAGAGCCAGCAAGATATACAGGATTAGATGTATTTTTTACTTACCAAACTGGACAACTCAGTGTCAGGATAGAATTTTCAAGCTGAGCTGATATCTCCTTCAGGGAGAGTACATTAAGTAACTCTCCTAAGCAAGATAGGCATAAGCCCTCCAGGCTAAGCCCACTGCTAAACTTATTCTAGGAGCAAACCCACTATAGGCCAAATTTATTCTTTCCCTTCTTGGCCAGAAGCATCTCAAAACCCCAGTCATCTTGCAAATGTGGTATATTTCAATGGTCAGAAACAGGATTTTTTTTTTTTCTAGGAAATTTGAAATTTTAAATACAAAGATGCTTTCCTTTCTATCTTTGTACATATATTTATCTGGGGTTTAGAGTCAAGGAGACAATTTTTGATGGGATTATGATCATGCTTGAATAAGGTTGAAGAAGTCACTTAACCTTAGTGAATCTGTTTTCTCATCTGTAAAATCATAAGTAGAGGGGAATTAGATGGCCTCTGAGATTTGTTCCAGTTCTAAATCTAAAATCATATGCCAATCCTAATTTCCTACTAACTTCTACAGTGAAAACACCCCAGAGCAATTTAGGACATTAAGGAATCTGCCTTGGGTCCTGCAGCTGGTATTTGTCAGATTTACTTGAACGCAGGTCTCTCCAAGTGTAAGGTCACTAGATGCTTAGCTGAATCTCCATTACACAAGTTTGTTTTCTTTTTTATTTTAATCATCAATTCATTCATTCATTTTAAAGATTGATTATTTTGATTCTTAAATTCTCTCCCTTCTTTTATTACCTCATTTATTCATTGAGAAAGTAAGTAATATGATATTCTGTAAAGTTATGCAAAACAGATTTCCAAATTAGCCATGAACTTAACAAAATCTAAATGATTGTTCAATTGATTGGATGAGATTGTGCTGATGTCTCACTGTAAACCTCTATCTTGAAAGTCCCATCCTATTGTACTTTATCAAATGTAAAAACAACAATATCAAAGGGGCAGATAGCATTTTGTATCCAACAGTAGCTTTGCAGGATGGATTTTTCAACAGATGATTCTTCAAAATGAAAATTAATAAAAATTCAATGTAAATCTTAGACTAAGGTTCCAAAGGCAGAAGTCATATATACTCTATAAAGGAAATATGAATATGAATGTTTGCCTAAATTAGTGGAATGCTGTTCTAATATTAGCCAAGAGAAGTAAAGGTAATGATACCTTGAGTAAGAGCTATAAAGATACCATGAAAAAAGTACTGGATTAGGAGCCAGAAGTTTTGAGATGAACTGTTGATTTTGCCTTTTACTAATGTAACAATAAAACACTAATTAAGAAAACCACTCAAGCTTTTTTCTCATCTGTAGATGATCTTTGCCTTGCCTTCCTGTTTGGATTCTATGAGAATATTTGGCTGACTGGCTGATTGACTATTTATTTTGGTATATTTTAATTTGTTTTATTAAATATTTCCCAATTATATTTAAAATAATTTTAACTCACTTTTAAAAATTTTGACGTCCAAATTCTCTCCTGCCTTTTCACTCCTAGAGGACAAGTAATTTGATGTCAATTAAACATGTGAAATCATGTGAAACATGCTTCCATGTTAACCACGTTGCAAAATAAAACATCAAAAATAGAATGAAAAAAGTTTAGAAAAGTATGCTCCAATCTGGAGTCAAAGTTCATCATTTCTGCCTCAGGAGGTGGATTTCATTGTTCGGCATGGGTCCTTTGGAATTGTCTTGGATCATTGTCTTGTTCAGTCTTCCACAGTTGATCATCCTTACAATATTGCTGTTTTGGTGTACAATGTTCTCCTGGCTCTATTCAAAAGCAAGCTAGATTTAAAATCATCTAAGTTAAATTATGATCCTAGTTCTCAAGTAAGATTCACAAAACCATTGATCTAGAGAAGATAAGAGAACTGTTCCAAGCCAGTGAGTTCAAATGCTTCAATTTGGAAGTAAACTGAGAACAAAGATCAGAGAAGTTAGATCACTTCTCCAAGGGTATTAAGGTAGAATCCAAGTCAAGATTTGAGCTTAAATTCTATAACTCAAGTGTTACTGAGCTTCAATCTTCCCTGAAAAATAATTCGCTCTATATATTTCTTCTATCTCTCAGTTTGTGTCCTTACACATCTTTAAAACAGATCGAGTTATAATATGAAAGCATGATATAAATAAGAATGGTCATTTTCATCACACATAATAAGGGACTAGAATAAAGCATGGCATAGTCTTCTCTTTTGCCTAGCTTCATTTTTCAGTATAATGCTCCATTTGAGATCACGAATGCTATATCTCCTAAGTAGTGACCCATTTCTGGAGTTCCTGATTGGAAAAAGTTCTCCTTTGCTAATCAAACCCAGTTGTACTCTGTTGCCTGGTATTCTTCCATCATCATCAGGACACCATACTTCTATCCAATTGTCCCTATCCTCTTCTCAACCTTAACTCTTGGAATAGTAATCAAATCAATTCTAGTCTTCCTGGAAAGGAAAAGGACTTTTTTATCAACCAACTGCCCATGACTCCACTCACCATCCCTGTGACCCATCCATGACCATCAATCCCTAATCTCCCTTATCTATCCTTCCATGTTAAAATATAATCCTCTTGAGGACATGGGCTATCTTTCTTTATGTATCTGTATATATTCATTCATTAATTCTGATTGCCACATTTCAGGAAGGACATTTGCAAACTGGAACAAAGCCCAGCCAGAAAAAATACAAATAACGCAGAGAGGTTGACTAGAGACTATGCCATATGGGGATGAGATGAAAGAACTGATGATGTTTAGCCTGGGGAAAAGATAACTCAGAGCTGTTTGCTCTCTTCAAATACTTAAAAGTAATACTATCTTACATACAAAAAAAATAGCATATCATTAATTTTTTTAAAGGCAAGATTGACTATCAGTTGAAAGTTCTGACGGTTGAGTAGGAGGTGTCTCATCCACCTCATATGATGGGTATCCACTGTCAAAATTCTGGGATCAAAGAGAAAAAGTGATGAAATAATATTTTAGGCATTTTTTCACTAACTAGTAAATGACTGCAGAGGGAATAGTGTTTTCCTAAATCAAAACATCTCTAACTCAAGCAAAAATCCCTTCCAAAATATGTCCAGGATTCACAGGTATTTCCTGGTTACAGGAAAAAAAAAAAGATTAATTTTACAATCAAAGCTACTTGAAGAAAGAAATCAGAAATTGCATGATTATGCATGAAGGAAGTGTGATTTCAGCTTAGATTCTCTCAGGTGTGTGAACTCCCTCCACTAAAGATTATGAAGTCCTATAAAATAATGAATCAGTTAAAAGTTTCAAAAGGTAATGTCTTCATTTTATAGATTTTGAAAATGATACTAAGGAAATTAATAATAAATAATAATAATTTTAGTTGTTAATAATCACCCAGGGAGAAAGCAGAAAGATTATAATTTGGATCTACGTCCTTTGACTCAGAATCTCACGGCACTTACTTCCTTCCTTCCTTCCTTCCTTCCTTCCTTCCTTCCTTCCTTCCTTCCTTCCTTCCTTCCTTCCTTCCTTCCTTCCTTCCTTCCTTCCTTCCTTCCTTCCTTCCTTCCTTTCTTCCTTTCTTTTTTCTTTCTTTTCTTTCTTTCTTTCTTTCTTTCTTTCTTTCTTTCTTTCTTTCTTTCTTTCTTTCTTTCTTTCTTTCTTTCTTTCTTTCTTTCTTTCTTTCTTTCTTTCTTTCTTTCTTTCTTTCTTTCTTTCTTTCTTTCTTTCTTTCTTTTCTTCCTTCCTTCCTTCCTTCCTTCCTTCCTTCCTTCCTTCCTTCCTTCCTTCCTTCCTTCCTTCCTTCCTTCCTTCCTTCCTTCCTTCCTTCCTTCCTTCCTTCCTTCCTTTTATTTCTTTCTCTAATTATCTTTCTTTCATTTTGTTTTCTTCTTTCTTTTCCTCTTTCCTCCTAGTTTTTCCTTTCTTTCTTTCTTTCTTTCTTTCTTCTCTTTCTATTCTTTCTTTCTTTTCTTTCTTTCTTTCTTTCTTTCTTCTTCTTCTTTCTTTCTTTCTTTTCTTTCTTTCTTTTCTTTCTTCCTTCTTCCTTCCTTCCTTCCTTCTTCCTTCCTTCCTTCCTTCCTTCCTTCCTTCTCTTCTTCTATTTCTTCTCTATTTCTTTCTCTATTTCTTTCCTTCTCTCTTTCTTTAATTATCTTTCTTTCAATTTGTTTCCTTCTTTCTTTTCCTCTTTCCTCCCTCCTTTTTCCTTTTCTTTCTTTCTTCTTTTTTTCTTTCCTTTGTCATTTTCTATCTTCTTTTCTTTTTTCTTTTTTCCTTCCTTACTTTTTTCTCCTTTCTTTTCTTTTTATCTCCCTTCCTCTTTTTTCTCTTTCTTTTTAACTTTCCTCTCCTCTATTCTGAATCATAACTTCCTCCATGTCCTGAGAGCTAAGATCCAGAAAAATGAAATGATTCATCAAGGATAACACAGTTAGTAAGTACTAAAGGTAGGATTTGAACTCAACTCTGTCTTCCATCTCAATTCTCTCTATCCACTATGTCAGACCAATTGTAATAAGGAAGTATTTAAAAGTTTATCATTTAAAATATTTAATGACAATAACTAGAACTTCATTCTTTACAAGGCATTTTAGAATTTTTTTTTATCCTCTCAATAAGCACAAGAGACAAATTATTTTATCATCTCCATTTTACAGATGAGGAAATTAAGATGGACTGGAGTTAAATGGTTAAATTACTTACACAGGATCACACAACTTATGATTTTCTGAGACCAAATTTGGACACAGGACTTTTTGATTACAGATCTAGCTCTCTAATCCACTGTATCTCATCTGTCTCATTCATCTGCTAAACAAGTTTCACTACCTTTGTGGAAAATATGCTTTATTAAAATCAATATTTGTTTTGCTTAAAATTAAAATGGAAGGGGAGTCCATTACAATTCTACTCATACTTTATTTCAGAACACTAGATGATGAAGTTGGTAAAAAAAATAAAATTAAATAAGGTTTGACTCCTGCCCTTATCTAATTTACATGATTTAATATAACTGCCAAAGATGCCAATGGATTTGTGATTTAATTGATGTGGATGTTTTCTCCAATGGTACAGGCTATGGCCTTGCCTGACCCTTCCCACCCACACCCTGACACTTCAGTTTACCCCACATGGAGACTATGAATTGTGCCCAAGTCTTATTCCAATTTCTTTTCACATAGCAAGATTTAAATGGACCATACAGACTGTCTCTTAGTCATCCAAACTTCATTCGTTTAGCTTCATACTTTTTAAAAATGTTTTTTTCATTCTGTTTTTTCTTTAAAATTCTCAGTTAGCAGCAGGTCTCAATCGCCTCTCACTACTCACAGGCTTCTCCTTTGCCCTCTGGTTAATATTCATTTTCAGATCTTTGGAATCCATGGTATCCCAAGGCCTCACTAAACATGTTTCTGTCATGGTTGATTTCCTCTTGTTGTTGATCACCATAGTATTAAAAGATCATCCCAATCCACCAGATCTACTTCTCAAAAAAACTCAAAATCAAAGTCATAGGATCACTGATATAGGGTAGAAGGAAGCCATCCAATGGCCTCACTTTTATAGATGAGAAAAACAAGTCATCAAGTCTCAACTAGTCCAAGATCACAAAAGAAACTGATATAATGGAGTGTTAACTTGGTGGTGTAGCCACTGTTAGAGGTTGGCTTCAGAAACCAGTTCCCTTAATTCTAGAATCCGAGTTCTTTCTACCATACTTCACTGTACTATATACATAGAGTAGAACCGACAGCCTTGAAACCTTTTTGCCAAATTTTAAGTCTATGGAAATCAAGGAGAAAGTAAAATTATAGAGCAGGGAGGAAGATGAAAGTCCTTGGAGCAAGTTGCAGGGCTTAAATGGGATGAGAAGCAGACTTTCTAATATCCCTGGGGCTACTGTGGCTAACCCCAAACCCAGAGGAGTTCAATTGGAGGCCCTTCTACTTAGCCTCAGGGAACTGAGGAGGCAAAGAAAGCTTTTAAGAAAGAACACTAAAAAGAGTCAGCTAGGTATTTCTCCAGTCTGAATAAGAAAAATGTATTTATGTTTTGTTTATTTGACTGTGAATTTTGAAAACTGATTAAGAGGCTTAGTCACATTTATAAGAATGTCAATGTTTGCAGAAAACTTCTTGGACAGTTTAGTGCATTGGAAAACATGATTTAGGGTCAGAAGATAAGGATTTAAATCTTGTTGCTATGTTGTTGTGTGACTGTGGATGGAATCAATACACATTTATTAAATACCTACTATAATTTATTAAATACCTGCCATTGTCTTAGCCATTGACCAAAAATGATTGCCCTCAAGGAACTTACTTTCTAAAGGGGAAAGAAATTGTACCTCAATAAATTTGCACAAAATACAAAGACTTTCTTTTGGAAGAAGCTTTGTGTGTGTGTGTGTATCAAATAACTGAACATTTCTGGAATAAAAATTTTCAGAACAAAAGATGGAATAAGAAGTAACATCTAGTAATATTAATAATTAATAATTACAGTTCATCATGTTACCTGTAGGAAGCAAGGAAGAATTTTTTTTTATTCTCTGCAGTCCACCTAATCAAACTTTTCAGCTATAACTTATTTTTTCCCAATAATTTAGTCCTCCTTGATTATGGATAAGTTATATAAGAACTAGCTAAACACAAAAGCACCAGGGAGAATCACTGGATTCAAATTACTATTCATGTGGAGAGAAAATAGCAGATACTGATTAGATAGCTTGTTAAAAAGTAGTCAGAATACAGGTGAGAAAGCAAATAAAAGACCAATGGACCCACATTCAAGGAACACAGATTGGAAGAGGCCATATAACTTGTCTTTTGGTCATATAGACAGCAAAGTACAGGGTCAGAATTTTAAGTTATGTCTCTTGATTTCTCTTTCTTTTTCACCCTCCATTTCTTTCATTTTAAGACATCACTTCTTTCCAAATTCTGCTTAAGTTATGCAATCAACAAAGCTTTCCCCTGGTGTCTCCCATCTGCTAATTAGTCTCCCTCTTTAAAAAAAAAATCAGTTATTTATTTTGCACATATTTGGGGCATTCTTATAGATTTCCCTAGTTAGAATGTAAAGGGTTTGAGGACACAGATTATTTCACTTTTGTCCCTGTGGATTCAATACCGGGCAAATAGTTTGTGTTGAGTCATTTTATAATATTCCTCATCCAATTTGGTTCTCTTGGCAAAGATAATAAAGTGGTTTGCCATTTCCTGCTCTAGATCACTTTGCAGATGAGGAAATGGACTGAGGTAAACAGGGCTAAGTGACTTGCCCAGCATCACAGAGCTAAGAAGTATCTGAAGCCACATTTGAATTCAGGAAGACTCATCTTCCTGATTTCCCATCCAGTTTTCTCTACCCACTGTGCTATGTAGCAGCCCCTTGGCACAAAGTAAGTATTTAATGAATTCTTTTTGGATTATTTGTTTAATCTCTCACTCAGGATTTATTCCATAAAAATCAAGTGACTTTATTCAGGTAAAACACTTTTCAAAGCTTAAGACACTAGAATATTGTATATGTGGGGGGTGTTAATTACTTTTTTTAAATTATGGCCCATAATTTCATTCATATAAGGCACTCTCAGGGTGGAAACTTTCCATTGCTGCAATTTGGCAACTCTTACTCAATTGATAAATGTTTATGGGGCAGCCTCTGTGCTAATGCTTGTTCTTAGAACAAGAGGTTCTTAACCTGGAGCTTATATACCTGGCTTAAAAGAAAAAGAGTTTGATAACTGCATTTGAATAAACCAGTTTTCTTTGCAATCCTTAATAGGAAAGTGAACTTTCTACTCATCATGTCACAGATATTTTAATCTACATGTCTTATTGCTGGCCTATGTTTTCAACCTTCTCCCAGAAATGATGTAAGAAGGTATCTGCATCTTTTGGTTTATAAACAAAATGTCACTACTGCATGATCCCACAGTAAAGTGCCCCTAAGCCCCAGCTAGTAGGCAGATTCTGGGAAGTGGCTGAGACACTATAAGCAACCATTGAGCTCAATTTCTTTGTCACAGATAGAGGGAAGCTGGAGTCATTCAGGAGGGACTCAGCAGGCTGGGATTCTCAGCATGTCATCCATTTTCAAGCTTAAGACAGGACTGGCAGGGGCCACTTTAAGGAAAATCTGCATTGCTTTTATATTACATAATAGCTGAATTTGATGTTTTTAAACCAAAACCAGCACAGTCTAAGCTAAATCTATTCTTGGCCAAAATATAGTATATAAACACAACTATGAACACATGTGTGTGTCTACACACAATACACATGTACATGACGATTTCATTTTACACCAACCATATATCCAAGAAATGTAGATATAAACAATTTTCTGGCTGACTTCTCAATCAACCAACAACCAACTCATCAAGAAACATTAATTAAGCACCTACTTTGGGGCATTGTGCTAAAGGCTGGAGATATGCAAACAAGAGAGGAAACAATGCTGATTCCACTCTGTGGTTTATATTAGTTAGTTTTATCTTCAGGTTATCAGTGATAACTTCTATAGATTGTAGTATTATTCAAAATAACCATATTTTGAGAGGATTCTGGGAAGATGGCAGAAGTCAGAAAACTTTGAATATTACAGATTTCTTCTACAGAAAAAGACAGAATCTTGCCTCTGAGGGTATATAATCTGAGGGTAGATGTTTGACCCTGGGCAAGTCATTTAACCCCAATTGCCTGACCCCCCCCAAAAAAAAAAAAAAGTGAAAGTAAACAAAAGTCAGGGTAAAGCAGTTGTTCTCTCAAGATAACTTGAAAAGACCCCAGGAAAGAGCAGACCTCTTGATAGAAGTTCATCAGGAGTGAAATGCAAACACTTTCCAGTCAACTTGACAGAATCAACAAACAACAAGCCCTGGAGGCAGCTGGAGTTGGGAGGCTGCCTCAGCTTTTTAAGCTTTATCTCCCAGACAATGTCGGGGGTCTAATTGGGGAGTAGGAGTATTTTAAAGGACCTTGCACCGTCAAGGGACAGAAGCAACACAACTGTGCTGACCAAATGCATCCTGGGATGGGCTGCTGGAGAAAAAGCCACTATAATGGCTCCTGAGTGCTGGTTGTGGTCACTCTCAAGTGAGCAGAGCCCCTTGTTTGAGCTGCAGGGCAGAGAGGAAAGTTGTAGTTTGCAGCCACAGGAGGGACCAAGGAAATAAAAGCTTTTGCTGGCACAGCATGCCTGGGGGCTTAAGATAGGAGACAAGAGCCTAAGGCTGAGTACTGGGACAGACCTCAGAAAGTAACAGTAAGAAGCACCTGAAGCTTGGGGCGTTATTCTCCTTGTCTTGAACTCTAGTGGATCACATTAATAGCTGCTAAAAACAAAAATAAAAATGAACAAACAAAGGAAAAAGAATCTAACTACAGATAAGTCCTACTGGGATAGAGAAGACCTAGTTTCATATTCAGAGAAAATGGAGCTACAAAACAAAACAAAACAAAACAAAAAATCACTAACCCACTCCTTTTTCAAGAAAGGCCAAATGGCCTCCTAAACAAAGAGATTTTTTAGAATTCCTAAAAAGACTTTAAAAATCAAATAATAAAGATTGAGGAAAATTTAGGAAAAAATAAGAATAACCTAAGAGAATTATGAAAAAGAAGTCAAACAACTTGATATAGAGAAACCAAAAACTTAAGAAATAAAACAATTCCTTGACAATTGCAGTTGGGCAAAGGGGAAGCTAATGATCTAAACAAACAACAAAAAATGGAAACTGATTAGCAAATTAAAAATGTGAATTCAATAATATGTTATTTTCAGGAAATGCTATAAAATGAAAGATACAAACAACTTTAAAATAAAGGTCAAGAGTATAATTTATTGTATAAAAAGACAGGGGTAGTAGTCATGATTTCAGACAAAGTTAAAGCTAAAATAGATTTCATCAAAAGAGAAAAATAAAGAAACTGACTCTATGTATCAGCCCTAATATTCAACATTTTTCAGACCCTTTAAAAAATAACTTTAAAATGTGAAATGCCTAAGTTTATACCGATCAAAACAGAGAAACTATACATATATAAACATAAAACACTTTTTATATAAAGTTAGATCTAACTGAAGTATATTTATAGGTAGATAAAGCAAATATAATAAAAGTGTCAATTTTATCTGATTAAGCTATTTATACAATGCCATCCCAATTAAATTGCTAAAAATTATCTTGCTAGTTAGGAAAAAAAAATGGCATGAAAGTTCATTTAGTTGAACAAAAGACTAGGAGCTTCAAAGAAATAACCTTAAATCATATTATAAGAGCATTGCTAAAGTATAAAATAGATAATTTTGTTTATTTTAAATTAACTTTTTCTTATATAAATAAAACATGCAGTCAACAATAGAAGGAATACAGAAAATTGGGGGAAAAACTTTCATAGACAATTTCTCAGTTAAAATGTGGTTGGGTTGAAATATTGCTGTGATATAGGAAATGATGAGCTGGTTCCATGAAAAAAATCATGGAAATACTTGGACTTATGAAAAATGTCACCATCTTCAAAGAAGCAGACAAGAAGTAGAAAAAGTATGATATGGTCTTGAAAATATGTGTATGAGTATCTATGTGTATAAATGTTTATGTTCACAAATATCTATGTGTGTGTATATCTGCATTGAATTGTAGCTTTCCTAGGGGTAGGGATGGGAAAATAAAGTTTTCTTGGCAGAGTCACTGGAATGATTTGCCATTTCCTTTCCCTCATCATTTCACAGATTAGGAAATTGAGGCAAACTGGTTTAATTGACTTGCCTAGGGAAACAAAAGCTAATAAATTTTTGAGGCCATATTTGAATTGAGTCTTTTTTTTTTTTTTTAACTATAGGCTCAGCACTTTATCCACTATACTAGTTAATGGCCCTACATAATCTATCAAAAGTAAAAAAAAAAAATCATAGGATCTGACTCATAGAACTATTGGGACAGTTCAAATGAAATCAGGTACATAAAGAACTTCATGAACACAGAAAGTATACAAATAAGTAGATATTATTATTAATACATAAAGAAGATTTTTTTTTCTGGCATCCATATGAAGTACTCATAATACAGTGGAGAAAGCATTGTCTCTAGGATCAGAAGACTTGAGTTCAAATTCCATATCTGATTCTTTATAAAAATTAATTTTATTAATTTTTTTGGTATTTAGCTCACTTAGATTTTTTCCTATATATCTCCCTATTCCCAATTCTGGAGAGTTATGCTTCTAACTTAATAATCTCTAAAATCACTGAGGTGTTGGACTTTAGTTTTCTTCTCTGTATGATTATGGAGTTGGATTTAAGGATTTTGAATTCTCTTCCAGTTATATAATTATCCATTTCAGAAAGTAAAGAATGGCAGGGGATGGAATAAGAGCAGGAAACCTAAAGATAAGAGAATGACTTTTACTCTAAAACCATGCTTATTCATAAACATCCCCCCCAAAAAATTAAAAACCCTAGGATCCAATCTATTTAGAAACCCAATGACTGCTCCAATTTTAATGAAAATTATATGTGAATTAATTACCTTGCATTTTCCTTATTAAATATCCATGAGTAGACAAAAATAAAATGCTCATGCCTTCTAATTCTATTTCACAATGGCAAGCTAAATAGGGAGATATTGAACCATGCTGAGTAATTCTGGTCTTTAATTTTGATACTGATGAAAACCAAGTTGAAGATTTACAATTGGCTCAAGTCTCTATAAAGTCAATTGTCAGATATTTAAACTCCTGCCATTCAGAAAAGCCTGCAGCCAAACAAAATGACCATTTCCCTTCTTTCTCTCTTGCCTTCATACAAAGAGTTCCCATGCATCATCTCCTGTCAGATGTACCTGAGTCATGAATAACAGTGATCACAGCTAATCATTCTCATTTCTCTTTCCTGCCACATCTGTCATCTATCACAGATACTTAAGGGAACATTGGGCCTAAACTCTCTACTTTCAAAGGTATTCTCTTAGGCAGAGTCCAAAGACCTGCCTGAGTATCTGGTGGTCGCTCATTGGTGTCTACTAATGGACTCAATGAATAAAACAATGAGTAAACAATTGGTGTTAAATCACAGATGTTGACTCCTGAATTCATAGAATGCAAAGAAAAGAGCTAAGCTTCTTTGGGTCATTTTTCACTTCTCAGATTTCTAGGGACACACACTTGAAATGGTAAAGCTTGTTTAATAGGGGAGAGGCTTGATTCTTTACCAAATAGGATTGTGTAGGCAGTTAGGTGATGCCATAGTACATGGAGTACTGTGCTTGGAGTCAGGAAGATTCATCTTTCTCAATTCAAATCTGCCCTCAGGACTATAGGGCCTGAATATTGATCACAACAGTATTTTCACTTTTTGTCGTTGCCATTTGCTTGTTTTTTCTTTGTCATTTTTTCCCTTCTTGATATGATTTTTCCTGTGTAGCATGATAAATATGGAAATATGTTTAGAAGAACTGCATACATTTAACCTATATTGGATTACTTGCTATCTAGGGGAGGGGGGAGATGGAGAGGGAGAGAGAACAATATGGGACACAAAGTTTTACAAAGATGAATGTTGAAAACTGTCTTTGCATGTATTTTGAAAAATAAAGTTATTATCACAAAAATCAAATAAAATAACTGTAAACAATAAAAAAAATCAGATACTTATTAGCTATGTGACTTTGGACAAATCATTTAATCCTATTTACCTCAGTTTCCTCATCTGTAAAAAGGAAAAGACAATGGCAACCCACTCCAGTATCTTTGCCAAGAAAACCCCCGATTTGGTCATGAAGAGTCAGATATGACTGAAGATTGTCCCTGAGCAAAACAGTCAAATAGAGAAGTTAACTTTTAGAGTTCACAGTCTCCACTTTTTCTCCCCTTTTCCCCCCTGCCTTAAGTAACTGACATTAAACTTTTCCTTCATCCTTTCCCCCCATTCAAACATTTCTCTGAGAATGTTCACATTCCCATAGAAATGACTGATAACTACTTAAAATGTAGAACACATCTGCATCCTAAAATATATATTTGAATCCTGAACTAAACGAATATAATGCTATCAAGGATTATGAGGGGAAAATAGACAGTGGTCACTGGTGAGAACAAATTTTGCTCTATTTTAGTCTGGTACTAAAGATTTACGCTTTGGCTACAAATGAGCCTTCTCCTCTTAGATATTCTAGTATCTTTAAAACATATATAAATACACACACATACATATATATATTCAATCTCTCTCAATTACTTTAACTTTCCACTCATTAAGATAACCAATTCCCAAAACCAAAAAAGAATGGGAAGATAAATTAATTGAGGCAAAATGAACTAAGTAGAACCAAATTAATAAATTATGCAAAGATTACGGTGATGCAAATGGAAAGGTCAAGAACAGATGTAGAAGTGAAAGCTTTTTAATTACAATGACCAGGCTTCGTCCCAGCATTTTTTTTGCAAAGAAAAGGGGCTATGTGTGTGGAAATTGATTATAATGTCAAATTTGCCTGATACATATGTTAGTTTTACTGAACTACTTTGGAGTAATCTTTCTTAACTGGGGGAAAATTATAGCAAGCATCTCTGATAATGGCCTCATTCCTCAAATAAATAGAGAGCTGAGTCAAATTTATAAGAATAGGAGTCATTACCCAATTGATAAATGACTAAAGGATATGAGAAGGAAGTTTTCAAATGACGAAAGCAAAGCTATCTATATGCCTTGAATCCCTATTGATTAGAGAAATGCAACTTAAAACAACTCTGAGATACCACTTCACAACTAAGAGATTTGCTCATGTGACAGAAGGAGAAAATGACAAAATTGTGGAAATTAGGACACAAAGGAGCTGTTGGAATTTGAACAGATCCAGCCATTCTGGAGAAGATTTTGAAACTATCGCCAAAAGAAGAGGGAATGGAGAAGTAAAAGGTCTCTATGTGCAAAAATATTTATAACAGCCTTTTTAGCTGCAAAGCTAATTAGATGGAAAGAATTGGAAACTGAGAAGATGTCCATTCATTAATCAGAGAATAGCTGGGCAAACTGTTGTATATGACTGAAATGGAATACTATTTTGTTGTAATAATAATGAGCAGGATGCTTTTCAGAAAAACCTTGGAAAAAATCGTATGAAGTGATAGAAAGTTAAGTGAGCAGAATTCAGGAGAACATTGTTCACAATAACAGCAAAACTGTATCAACTATAAATGACAACTATCTCATGCAATACAAAAATCCAACACAATTCTGAACAATCTATGATGGAAAATAGTATACACCTCCTGAGAAAGAACTGCTGGAATCTAAGTGCAGATGGAAACACTTTTTTAAACTTTCTTTATTTTTCTTAGATTTTTTTTGTTGTCTATATTTTCTTAAACAACATAACAAATACAGAATTCTGTTTTTCAAAATTACACACATAAAGTCATTATCAAATTGCTTGTCTTCTCACTGAGGTGAGAGTAAAAGGATTGGGGGAGAAAATTTGGAACTCAAGATTATGAATGAAGATCAAAATAGTTTTTACATATAACTGAGGAAATTAAAATATTAAAATTAAAATTAATCTTTAATATTTGTAATAAAGGATAATAGATCTCTGAATAGAAGAGGAGAGAAAGAGTATATTTGGAAATGAAGGTAGGTATTATAAAAACAATAGCTAGAAATAGAAATAGAAAAAAATACACACCTGGTTGCTTTCAGTCCAATTTTCTCTTGTTTAGGCTCTTTAAATTGCTACTAATTCCAGTCAAAAGAGCTTAGATACCTTCTTCTTATTTAAGCAATGAAATCTCTCAAGATACCCAACTCATTCACAGAGCTGATTAGATTTATTTACTCTTGAATGTTAGTATTTCACTCTTCTTTAATTATGCCTTTGTCAGTTTGAGAAGCAATGTATCTATAGAAAATCTGAGATAATAAAATGAAAGGATTTCTCATTTTTTTTCCATACAACCTCCCCCACCAAAACTAAAAAAATAAAAATACCAAAGGAAGGAGAAAATGGCAAAGAACTTCATAGTGCTGATGATATGGGAGAATTGGTCTCTCCTAACCAAAATACCAGTTCTAATCTCTCAGCAACCATTCTTACCATGTGCACACATCTAAGACTGAGTTAAATTTAGGAACTATGCACACTAACAATCACAGTTATGAAATTTCAGAGCTGATTGAGACATAGGGTATCTATAGTCCAGCCTGTGTCTGAAAAATAATTACGTTTTCAACATATCCAAGAAAGCACTATCTATTTGCTTATGGAGTATCCATAGGAGGCAGCTCATTCAATTTCTGAGTATTCCCAATTCCTAGCTCCTTTTATTTTCTTCAAGCCTAAATCTGTCTCTGTAGAAGTGGTATCCATACTCCTTATTATATCTTGTGGAATTAAATTGGACAATCTGTTCTGAAAAATGTCCTTCAAGAGTTCTTTGCATTACTCATTCTTATTAATCTTTTCATGTAGTACTTCATTATGCTAACATACCACATTTTAATAATAATGAGATAATAATATTTATATAATGTTTACTATGTGGTAGGCATTGGGCCAAACACTTTTTAAATATTATGTCATCTCATAATTACAATATTCAGAATTAGTTGCTATTAATATTCTAATTTTATAAATGAATAAACTGAGGAAAACAAAATGAATTTACCATTCATAAAACTAGTAAGAGTCTTAGAGGTCAGATTTCTACTCAGGTCTTCAGAAGTCCAGATTCATTTGAGCATGTAGGGTTGGTTCCATATTTTTGCTTTTTGCAATCATAAATATTGATGAAATATACATATATATGTTATATATATATACATATAAATATGCATATGTGCATACAAAATTACATGAGTATCTTCTTTGATCTTTCTTTTTAATTATACCATTAGAATATATTCCCAAAATTAAAATTATCAGATCCTTCCATTATAGATATATCTATTGATCTATTGTCTCTATTCTCAGTAAATGACCATTACTTCCATCTTCCATGTGTTCCTTTTAAAAACTAAAATTGTTCTTTGAGTTCCCTGTGTGGTCACACTAATCTCAAGGCATCTTCCCTTTCTTTCTCACCAGAATCATTTGCTTATGAACTTAAAATTCTTTTTTTTTTCTTTTTTCTAAAGACTCTAGCCCTCTTGATTAAAATTTTCCTAAAACATGTTAGGATTTGGGATCCTATTTATCCCTATATTTTATATTGTAAACATATCTATCAAATCTACAGAAAATATTTCTGGACTAGTTTCACAATAAATGCCAGAGTTAACTGTTGCTCTGAAGACAATTAAGGTGAACCTACCTTATTGTCAAAATGAACATTTTGAATCCTGAAAAATCAGCTAAAAATAAAATATTTAAACTCTACTTTCTCTTGTGTTCTCCAAGTTCAACTGTTAAATGCCTCTAGTCATAGCTTCCTCCTTCATGTAATAGCCTTGGTAAAAATTGTCTTATGATAAGAGAGGATCATGCCTTAGGAAAAGAAATTTGTCATCCATGATGTAAATAGATTAAAGACAATAGAAGATCACATTCTAATTAAAAAAGTGACAGTAAATGATAATCTACTAAGCAAATTGCCAATACGTACATCTATTAGCTGTCACAGCAACGAGCTGCAACAAATTTATAACATGTTACTTATATCTCATTTCCACAATGGAGACAAAAGGTTATTTTTTCCTGTCACATTATGCTTCTAAAACTGAGGGCCCATTGCAATATTTCATAAATAGTAAACTGGGAATCTGATATTTAAACAAGCAATACAATAGTCTATTAGAGGATTGACGAGTTTATTTACATCAACCCAAAGACTTCTCATTTGACTTTCTAATGTCAGCATTTGGGTTTTTGGCAGGATGATTTTTCAACTCAGATTTCTCTCATTATCATCTCTCATTTTTTTAGCTAGGAGAGAAAAATTCTGACTACATGGGTCTAATCAGGGGTTAATATGATTATCCACTTTATTGAGCAGAAAATGATACTTTACCATTTCTTATCTGAAGCTACACCAAGAGAAATGAAGAAATACTGTCAGCCCTTAAGGACTACCTCTGCTTCCATAGTAATATTAAGGGTTGGTATATTATCTTATGTTTTATTTTTTAAAACTTATATACTTTGCCGCACTGGAAACTTCAAGTATTATTATCACACTTCACAGATGCAAAAGCTGAGATTTAGAGAGGTAAAGAGAATTATTTGTATTCATAGCATAGACTAACCTCATGTCAGGAAATAAACTCCTTGCTCCTCCTAGCTCACAAAATACCTGACTCCTCAAGTTCAGCTCTTCCTGATACTCCAATTTTTGGGAAATGCCCTTCTATATTCCCTCCACACATACACACAAACATCCCTCCTCCAAACTACTTTCCCCAAATTTCTTCTTTGTCTTGGTACATATTATTTCTCACCAACAGAATGAAAACTCTTTTATGTTTTGTTCTTGTTTCCTTTTAATTTCATTGTTATTGTTCAGTCCTGTCTGACTCTCTGTGCCCATTTGGTTGTAATGATACTGGAGTGGTTTACCATAATTTTTCTCCAGCTCATTTTACAGACGAGAAAATTGAGGCATATGGGGCTTAGTGAACTGCCCAACATCACATGGTCAGATTTGAACTTTCAGAAATGAATCTTCTTGACATCAAGCCTGGGACTATATCCACTATACCATCTAGCTGTCAAAAACACCTTGACTATAGGGAGCATTTTCATTTTCACCTTTTAATCTTCAGTATTGTTCATACTGACAAAGCATCAGGCACATAATAGGAGACTTTAATAAGCTTCAACTACATGAATATGTGTTTAAAATAAGTCAGTTATAATTTTGAAAATGCACAAATAAATTTTGGGGGTACTCCTTATGTATGGTGCAGGGGGATAAGCGCTGAAATATAATTCCAACCACAGTTCTGTCTCAGACTACCTGTGTGACACTGGGTAAATGACTCCATCCCTCCAAGCCTTTGTTTTTCCATCTTTAGGATAAGGAAGTTGAGGTAGATGTTTCCCATCATCCCTTGTATTTTGAAAGACCTGTGAGATTTCCTTTAGTTTTTCATCTATGATTCCATGATAATAGAAATAGTCGCTTTGGCTATAAAGAACAACTCATACTTTGTTTATATCTCATTGCCGAAATATAGGTCTGCTTATAAAAGTAAGAGTGTTTATGTCTTTCTTCATTTTAAATAAACCTATGCCCAGGGGCTTGGGTAGTTGAGACTTTGGTCTAGCCACTGAATACTAGGGTTGCTTATACCTTCCTTGGAGGCATACTTTCTTCCTGCTGTAGTCCAGAAATTGCCACCCTCATATTTCTTGCTGTTTAACCTTCATTCTCAAATAGGATTATAACAACAGGAAGTTTATATCATGACATGCAAGTGGATTGTATTTGGATGAGGGAGAGCTGTGCAAAGTCACCCAACCTCACTCTCAAGGTCTCGTGACAAGTTATAGACCAGGATGACTGAAGATGGCTTTTTGGCATTAATTGGATTGTATCCCATCAAGTCTGAGACAATCCCCAGCTAGGACAAGGAAGTCCTTGGGAAATCCAAGTTCCTTGGGTTTTAGGCTAAGGGAAAACAAAGGAAGAATGTGAGGAAAATGCTTCTTTTCTAAAGATTACTGTATTGGACATATCCCCATACAGGTGAATGAAAAAGGTAGGAAGGTGACAAAGGGGCAGGGCAACAAGTTACTTGTATCCCTTCTCCTACAATTGTAAGTCTGGTCAGGTTCACTCATCCTTTCCTCACTATGACATAGACTTCCGAGGGATCAATTATCACCAATCTCCCACTGTTTCAGACTTCCTTTGGCCCAGATTCCCTAGCTATGGCTCTGAGTCTGGAGAAACTGAGAGAAGCAGATATAAAAGGACGGGAATAAATATTTCTATACGGTCTACTAAATGCTAGCCACTTTTCTATACACTTCACAAATATTATCTCATTTGATAACAACCATGTGAGGAAGTTGCTTTTATTATCCCCATTTTATTGTCAAGAAAACTTAAACAGGTTAAGTGATCTGTCCAGGTTCATATGACTAATGAATTTCAAGGTTGGATTTGATCTCAGGTTCTCCTGACTCCAGATCTGTAAAGGGCTGAAACACTTGAATTAATGGACTGAGGTTGGACAAACAAGTATTTAAGTCCAATTACCAGTTGGCCAATACTCTACAAGAATATGCTTGGAAAATGGCCCATTCCACTATCCTGTGCTGGCCCAATCATTTGGTGTATACAAAGAATTGTAGGAGGGATTAGGGGGTGGAGTAAGACAGAGTCACTTTGGTGGTAGAAGAGGAGAAAGGAGGTCGTGGAGATCCTGTGTAGATCCAATTCACTTCTACCCCTAAGACCCAAGAATAAAGACCAAGGACTTTTGCTTATCCTGACTCTGACTGATTCTAAGATATGCAGGGTGCTAGTGGTCATCACATTCAGGGTGCTAATGTGGTCATCACACAGATCCATGAAGTGATCTACAAATATAGGGGTATACAATTTATTATCTTAGCATGTAGGGCTCTACAAATAAGGTCTAGGCACATCTTTGCACATTCATAAAGAAAATAAAATTCTCTAAAGAAAATAAAATTCTCTGTTCCATGGAAGATACACTTTGTCATTGAGATCTCACCTGCTTCTATCATGGAACAGAGCTGCAAAACTTTATCTAGAAAGTGAGCAGCAGACAACTTTTAGACTAAGTCCCTGAAGATGATACACCAGCTCTAGGTGCAAATGCTTGAGATCCTTGAAGACAAGAGATAAATAAACAAGCAAACAAACAAGTAAATAAATGTGTGTGTGTATATACATATGTGTAGATATGTATAATGCATAGATAGATAGCAGCTGATTTTGTAACAGCATCTAGGACAGTTCCAACAATGTAATAAAGACTTACTTGTTAAGTGATTTTCTAAAAGTAGTTGAATATTATTATTATTATTATTATTATTAATATCATTTCTTCTATTCAAAAGTGAGTCTTGCCAACTTTTTATGCACATCTTCAAACCATGACACGAGAAGTTTCTTAGTAAAGATTTCTTGAAAGATTAATTTAAAAATTAATTAAAGGAAACCAAATAGCCTGTTAGCTACAGGTCAGGAATAGGTTAAAATCCAGACTATGAAATACTTGAAGAAAGTGCTATGTCATATTTTCCATATAGTATCCCATATAGTCAGTAGTATAGTGACTGATATAATTTAGAACATATTCAATGAATACTTGCTGTTCATTAAGTTCATAATAAGAGAGAAATATGCTGATACCACTGATGAGAGAGTTGATGTTTGAGAAGTGTAGATTTTCTTTCCATTGAATTTTAGCAGGACATATTACTGTATAATTAGAACCCAAGTGGAAGGAACTGATCCAATTGAAATAGAGTATTTTGAAGAAGACACATTTAATAAATATTTTAAATCATAATAATACTTGACTTTTATGTTGCATATTATTGATTTATATGTGATCTCATTTGATATATCAATGAAAGATTGGACCTACATGTATTATCAATCATCTGTGAAAGAGATGTATGTATTATTATTCCCATTTTGCATATGAGGAAGCAGAAGCCAAGATGGTGTAATACATGACTTAGTTAACTTACTATGACTATTCAATTAGCAATTTAAAAAAAAATGGATTATCTATCTGCTATCTGGAAATCCTTCACCTTTAAAAATATATCAAACTATATTTCATATGGCATACTTCTAATTTATTATGAATTTATCTGATAAAATAACCTGAATATTTATTTACAGATAAAACATCAGTTTTTAAATGTTTTCATACTTTATAAATGGTATGCTTTTTTTTTAACCTTTCAGATTGTGAATATATGAGCCTTTAAATGATTTTAGGATAATAATCAGACTTAGAAACAGTTTTCCTCCGAGATGTTGTACAATGAAAAAAAAAAATAGAGAGCTACACATGTGACCTATTCAGTATAATTTACTCATAATGATAAGTAAGGGTCGTCATATAAAAATTTCATTTGTGCTTAGTACTTAAAGGTTTAGAACTGGCATTCTAAATGAAATGAAAACGCATGATGTGTGAGCTGGGGATTACTAAGGAAACCAGCCTGGCAGACACCTCTGGATATTAAAGCTTTGTGTTTACTGTGGGATAGCCTATGAAAGCAACCGAGGCCCATTTTAATAAATAGCTAACGGTGAATACAAGAGATTCCTCGACCAGAAACCTCTTCCAGTGACAGTAGGGGGAGAAATAAATCAAATGTTAGCTCTCTACCCCAGCCCTACATCGCCTTGATTACAACCGTTGTAATTTTAAAACAGAAGGTGACTGGTTCTTTTGGACCTTGACAATGGTATCTGAAATTAAACAACCCAGAACAGGAAATGACAAATCGCTTCCAACCTTCTGTGCAGGCTGGTGTATGGATACAGTGAAAATATATGACTCAGGATCAGGCAGAGGAGTCTGTCAGAACTCATCTTTCTTCACTTATGCAGCTTTTAAAATTCAACCCAATGCTGTCATCTATATTTCGAAGCAGAGAAGAAAAGGATAGACATCTCCTAAAAAGTTTAGGGAGCAGGTTACATTAGTAACTAAGGAAGAAAGGAGGGAGATGAAGATATTTGGGGAAAAAAAAAGAGAGAGAGAGAGAAAGTTTTTTTTTTTTGTTTGTTTGTTTTTGTTTTTTTGTTTGTTTTGTTTTTGTTTTGTTTTTTCCCCCCTCCAAAGGGTATGTTAAGATTGGCTCAGAATTTACTAAATGTCTTTTGTGACTGATTTTTAAGGGTGCAATGAAAACAAAGTTTAGGGAGAAGTTATGGATCCTGGGCTAGAAGACTTCTAATGGTGAAATGAAGAGGTAGAGAATCTTTTGTAGCATGAAAATTTCAGGATATTGAAAAAGGAGATCTTATTTGCAAAGGCACGTTTCCTATTGATATTTTCTGTTTTCTAGAGAGCAAAAACAATCTCTCTCTGCCTCTGTTTCCATCTCTCTGAATGTTTTTCTGCCTCTTTCTTTGCCTCTGTTTCTCCATCTCTCTCTTTCCCTTTCCATCTCTTTCTCTGTCTCAGGCTCTGACTCTTGATCTTTTTTCCTTTTTTGTCTCTATCCATCTATTTGTTTCTTTCTCTCTTCCTTGAAGGCAGGAGATAAAAAACAAGCAAACAAACAAGTAAATAAATGTATGTATGTATGTATATATATATATGTATGTATATATATATATATATGTATGTATATGCATAGATAGATGCTTGAAGGCAGGAGATAAATAAACAAGCAAACAAGTTTCTTTTTGGCTTTCTGCATGTTTCTGTATTTTTGTCTCTGTGTCTGTGCCTTTCTCTGTTTTTCTGCTTCTTTGTCTGTCTCTGTCTCATTTCTTTATGTCTCTCTCTAACTCTGTCTTTTTGTCTCTCTCTGTGTTTGTTTCTTTCTCTTCATTTGTCTCTTTAAATGATCATGTCACTTCTGTCTTTGGAAATATTCAATGGCTCCCATGGAAACCAAAATAAAGTAAAAAGAAAACATGTTTAAGCCTAGCATTCAAGAACTAACAGATCTGACCCATACTACTTCTCCAGCTTTGTATATTACACATTGTAGATGCAATGGAAAGTTCAGTACCTTCTGGCCCTTGATCACTCATCCCATTCTCATCTTACCATCTCTTGTGGTATGCCTTTTGCCCAAAATCACATAATTTGAGAGCTAAAAGAGACAAAAATGGCCGTATTGTCTAATTTATATCTGAAAAAACAACCCCCAATCCAATGTTATGTCACTCCTATGTTTGGAAATGTTCAATGGCTCTCATGTAAATCCAAAGTAAAAAAAACAAAAACAAAAAAACTCTTGAGCCTAGCATTCAAGACCTGACAGATTTCACTCAAAGCACTTCTCTCTCTCTCTTTTAGTTTGGCCTTTTTTATAAATCTTTTTATTTTTGAAACATATGCACAAATAATTTGATAACATTGACCCTTGCATAGCCTTTTGTTTCAGATTTTCTTCTCCTTCCCCCACCCCCTCCCCTAGAAGGGGTTTAATATGTTAAAGATATTAAAATATGTTAAATCCAATATGTATAAACATATTTATATCAGATCAAAAAAAGAAAGTAAATGAATACGAAGACAACATGCAAGTGAACAACAACAAAAAGAGTGAGAATGTTATTCTGTGATCCACATTCATTCCCACAATCCTCTCTCTGGGTGTAGACAGCTCTGTTCATCACAAGATCATTGTTGGAAAGAATCATGTCAAACTACTTCTCTAGCTTTGTATATTACATGCTGTAGATGAAATGGAAAGTTCGGTACGCTTTTGGCCTTTGATCACTCTCCCCATTCTAATCTTCCTTTCTCTTACTTTTATGCCATTATTCAAAATCAAATAATTTGAGAGCTAAAAATGACCAAAATGGCCATGTAGTCTGCTCTATATTTGAAAAACAATCCCCACTCCAACATACTTTCACCTAGAAAATCTCTAAGGAGAATAAATTCAATAAAGAGCTTGATGGCACACCCCAAGAAAGAAATGCTTTTACTCTGTGGACATGTGCTGCTTCAGTGCAACCTTTGATAATTAAAATGGCAAGTAACTGTGATTAGATCACCAGGTAGTCACAGATGTAATAGTACTGCAAGCACGCATACATATATACACTGAGGCTTTGTAGGAATTTACAATTTGTCTTTTGTCTCATGATCTAAGAATGTTAATCTTGAAGGGACTCAAGCTATAGTCTGCAGAAACCCTATCATTTTATGGGTGAGAAAACTAAAGCCCAAACTGAAATACTCCTTATGGATTAATTTTTGTTTTCATCTGTAGTTTAAGTAATCTATAAGTATATTATAAATAGAAAAGAGATTCTGGGAAGGAGAAAGGTAGAGCAGAAAAAGAGAATATGTCTCATAAGTCCCCTAAGTGAGGCCACTAAAAAGCATAGTAAAGTGCTAAACTTGAAGTCCAGTAGATGAGTTTGAATCATGTCTTTTATATTTATTAGTGTGACTTTGACTAAGTCATTTAACCTAATTGCGCCTCCTTTTCCACAAAATTTGCAGATGGGCTCAGTGGTTTCACAGATCCCTTCCAGCTCTGAATCCATGATTTTGTAAATCAGTAATAGGTATCTTAAAACACCTACTATGTGTTGGGATTACATGTACAAAGAACAAAACAATCCCTAAATTTAAGAGTTTAGATTATAATGGAGAATCCACAAATATGTACATGAGTATATGAAATAAATATAAATTCAAGACAGTTGAAAGTAATTTGACTTTTAGGGCACTAGCAATTGTGGGGGAAGTAGGAAAGATTTTATGTAGAAGGCAGAGTTTGAATGAGTGTTGCAAAAAGAGAAAGATGGGATTTTATAAAGCACAAATAAAGAGATTCACTATCCCTCTCTTTATAGGCACTCTTCCAAACCTTCTCACTCATCCTCAAGCACTTCCCTTTGTTCACACTCAGCTGAGAACCTTGCTTCATATATTATAGAAAATGTGTGAGCTCCCTCTTCCCCATCTCATTTTTTGGAGACCTTTTGACACTATAGTGTCAAATGAATGAATGAATAAGTGCATTCCAGGGATGTATGTGGGCCAATCCAGGGCTGGGAGCTGAAAAGTTGTAAGGGGAGGAGCAGAGAGAAGGCCAATTGGACGAAATGGCAATCGTCAAAAGTAGAGTGACATCCAGGAAGTCTGGAAAGAAAAATTGGGAGCGCAGTGTGAAGGATTAAAAAAAAATTAACTAAAGACAATAGAGGGATAGTACTCTACCAAGAGATTAAAAGACAGGTTGTATCTTTGCAGAAGGCAGTCAGGAAATTTCCTGATCAGGAATATATTGCCATCTTAGTGTCCCAAAATATGCATATGTCGATCTATTCTCCACCAAAAAATGGGTCTATATTTTCCATATTACTTATAGAAATCCTGACCAAAAAAGCATGTTTCAAGTTCCCATAAAATAAAAAACTCAGAATTTTTCAATGGATAAAGAATGAATTTATGATTTGTTGCTAGAGAAAGTATTATATTATGGGATAAATAAGTTGATGGATGATCCATAGGGAAAATTCCTGGTCCTTACAAAGAAATTGACAAATACTTAGAATCACAACTTCAAAAGACCTCAGAAACATGAGTCACTGCAATAGGCTCAATAAATGATAATAGCCCTCTGCTTGAGAACTTCCAGTTATGGTGAAAGTTATCCCTTGGAAGATGATTTCACCTTTTTTGGATAATTCTGATGATTAGCAAGATTTTCTTTACATTCAACTTAAAACCTACCCCTTTGTAATACTACATAGTGTTTCATGTTCTGCTTTGTGGGCTCGAATGGAATCAATCTAATCCTTCCAAAAAGGTTCAATGCTACAATACAAAGAGAACTTGATTGAAGGAACTTGAGCCTAAATCTACTGCATTGCTCACTACCTGAGCGATTTAGGGGAAGTTATTTGACTCTCTCCAGTCCTTGGTTGGGTCAGCTGAAATATTTGCACCATCTGAACCCTAAGGTCCCATTGAAATTTGTTTTCAAACTATGAACCGAGTTACTGAAATACTTGGAGAAAAACAAAACAAAACAAGACCTTATGGCAGTTTCTCCAAGTTTCTCAGGCCAAAGATCACTCTTCAGTCAATCCTCTTATAATCTGAATTTGGATGGTCCCAGTTGCCCTCTTCCAGACATCCTCCAGTTTGTCAGGGTCCTTCCTATAGTGCAGTACTCAGAACTAAGCAGATATTCATGATATTTATGATGGGTTTCTGCTTTTTTCTGACACTTAATAAAGTAGCCACAGGTGAGATAAAGTGGAACTCCTACTACCATAAGCCAGGCTATTATAGAGCCATAAATTAAAGCAGATTTGTACCTGTTTTATAATTTAGAGTCTTTATTGTTGTTCAATCATTTTTTAGTCTTGTATAACTTTTCATGATCCCATTTGGAGTTTTGTTGGCAAGATATGGTTTTGTTGGCAAGATGTGGTTTGTGATTTTCTTCTCCAGCACATTGCTTGAATTAGGAAACCAAGGTGAGCAGGATTAAGTAACTTACATAGAATCACACAGGTTAGTAAATATCTGAGGCCAGATTTCAACTCAGAAAAATAAAGAAAGAGAAAGATTATATACATATATACAGAGAGAGGGGAGGAGAGAGGAAGAGAGGGGGAGGGAAAAGGGGAAGGAAGGAGGGAAGGAGGAAGAGAGAGAATATGAGATGCTATAATATGTGAAAATTTCCTAAATTCACTTCAGAAACATAATTCCAAATTTCTGTGCTTCCTGGATAACATTTTCTGCAGGCATGTAGACATGTCTAATTGTTCTATCAACACTTCAAACTCATGGCTAAAACAAACATCTTTTCTTCATCAATGGTGCCCCTTGTCAAACTTTTTTCTTTCTTTCAATGAATGGAGATGCTTAAAATCTTAGTCACTGACTCAGTCTTTTCTGTCTTTTCATATTTCTAAGAAATTTTCATATTATGTCAATTCCATTTTCTCTGTTATGCTGTGATCCACATTCATTCCCACAATTCTCTCTCTGGGTGTAGACAGCTCTGTTCATCACAAGATCATTGTTGGAAAGAATCATGTCAAACTATTTCTCTAGCTTTGTATATTATATTATTCTTTTCTTCTTGGAAGCGTTCACTCTAGTTTTCTCTTTCCTATTCATCTCACATGTTACTTTCATCATATTAATCTTTGGCTAAGAATTATAATGCCTAATTTGTCTAAATTCCATACCTTCTTTTTCATGGCCCTCCATAATTCCCTGTTCCTATTTATCCATCAGCTTTCTAGCTTGACCACCTTTTCCCTGAAGAAATGGGAGTTTGACTCATGAACTCAATGTTGCCTAACAGTATCTGCATTTAATAACTAGATGCTTTCCCCTTTACTGAAAGTTGCTGCAGCAGAAAAGACTTAAGTCACTGAGTAAAGATATTTGCTTTTAGCTTTCTGCCAAGCTCCAATGGCCCCTGATTGCTAATGTCTTTCCTTGTCCTACTGCCCTAGTAAACTGTATTACTGTGCCAGCCTCCTCTGGGATAATGAAACAGGTAAAAGAATCATGAACTAAGTTATTTAGAAAACTACAGATGTGCTCTCCTTTATAATATGTTCATTGGAATATCAGTAGATCTCTGTTTTTGTTAATGTGGACATTCCCTCCAGTGGGTAGTTCTTGTGCATTCCCTAGCCTAAGTTGTATTTAGAGGATAAATCTAACATGTTGAAGGCTTTCCACCATGTGTTTTAAAATTTTATGGGTGCCAGGATAGCAGTTGGATTGTCCCTTTGCTCAATGTAAGCATCCCATTGATTCTTCTAAACAAAGATTTCCAAGATAATAAAATTATAATATTCTATGGCCTACTAATACTCGATGTGCTTCTCTATTATGCCAGAATATTGATTCTTTGGAGATTTTGTTTTTTAGGGACTGAGAAAATGAAATAAACATTAAAATGATTACTAATTAAACAATAATAGCAGCATTTATGAACTCTTTAAATTTTGCAAAGTGATTTGCATATATTACCTCATTTGAATTACAAAAAATCTTTGCTTTCCCAAAGACCCCCTCATTTCTATAATTAATCTTTTATGTCTTTGATAGTATACATTTATCTTATAAAAATATACATTGCATTTTTCTAGATGTAGATCGCTAAAAACAATTCTGAACACTTTCCCCCCAGACACTGATATTAAAATGAATATAGGATACATGTATTCCCTAGAATACATAAATATTATCAAGTGCATCTGGATTCCAAGGTTAATGTATTTTTATATCCAATATGGTAAACAGTAATACCACATTCATCATCTATTCACACTTAAAACTCTTCCATGAGTTCCACCAAAAATACTGCTGACTATTGAGTTCCTGTCATGTGGTATCACATGCTCATATTTTGTTCCTCAAGAATTATGCTGATGTTTCAAACTGCAAAGTTTTCTAAGGGACAAGTAACATCTGCAGGAAATATGAAGCTGGTTCACAGTCTGTCTTTTCCAAAGCAATGCAAAATTGTCCTGATGGTACGAGTTGAAGAATATAAATTTAGTCCAAAGTTAGAGGTTTATTGAAAATGGATTTGGAGACTTATACACACTAGATAATTAGACAATACATCTTCTATGCCTCAACCTGTTTTTGAAATCCTGTCATTGAACAATATATATTCACAGAAAACATTTATCTTATGAATAGTATTGCTTTAAACATGAAGCGGTAGCATGCCTAAAATGTCACAAAAACATTACATGTAATGAAAATAGCCTTGAATTCAGAAGCAAAGGATGTGTTTTGACAATTCCGAGCCATTTGGCTAATTTCAAATTCAATTCCTAATTTCTTCGCTAAACATTTTAATTTCTTTATATTTAAAAAGTGTGCTTTTCTGTCATGATTGATAAAGATGCTCAATGTCCCTAACTTCAGAACTGACTCCTATAGGGAGATGAGGGACTAGGTTTAAATATATTTAGAGTTCTAGAAATGAGCTTTCCTGACTAACCATGGTGCTGAAATGTTATAACAAAAGTATCATGGAGTGAAATGAATGATCAGAGGTATAAAAGAATATAGACTTAGGATCAAGCTAGATGCAATCCCTTTCTCCGTGAAAATACTGAGACCCAGACTACTTACCTATGGTTATATTTATATAGAGATAGAATCTGAAATTGTCTTCTTTTTCCTATGCCTTACACGATACTTAAGATCATTAGAGAAAAAAAGAAAATTGAACAGATTTTATTAGTGAATAATAAATGTCTATTGAATTGATTTTAATAGCACTAATATTTTTTATGGAGCAGTCAGGTGGCGCAGAGTAGAGAGCCAGGCCTGGAGTCAGGGCAACTCAGCTTCATGGGTTTAAATCTGGCCTCAGACACTTATTAGCTCTATGATGCTGGACAAGTCATTTAATGCTGTTTGCTTCAATTGTTCATCTTTAAAATAATCTCAAGAAGGAAATTGCAAACTGTTCCAGTATCTCTGCCAAGAAATCACAAAGGTGAGGTCACAAAGAATCAGACATGACTAAAACTGACTGATCAACAAATATTTTCCATAGTAATATGAACAAGTGACTTCAAAGGTATTAAGCCCTGAGTCTGAGTCCTACCTCTGACACAAATGATTCTGCATAAACCATTTAGATTTTCTGAGAACAATACAAACATTATCCATACATTCTAGTTGGATTTCCTTACTGCTATTTTCTTACAATGTTGGAATCATAAATCTAGATCAGAACAAAACAAAAGGATAATATATATGACATTTATTTTATTTAAAAGTAAACTTATGATCATGAAATACTTAAATGTACTTTTAATTTGCATTCTAAAATATTGTTTTAAACCAAAAGTCAAAGAAGCCAAAAAAGTAACTACTGAACTGTATTATTCAAAGCCATTGATCATCAGTAATCAGTAGAAGTAATGTTATTATTTAAAGTTATGTCCCAGTACCATATATGA
This sequence comes from Sminthopsis crassicaudata, assembly GCF_048593235.1. Lineage (NCBI taxonomy): Eukaryota > Metazoa > Chordata > Mammalia > Dasyuromorphia > Dasyuridae > Sminthopsis > Sminthopsis crassicaudata. The sequence goes on along the minus strand of NC_133619.1, from coordinate 31,421,656 downwards.
TGCCAAAATGCATGAACACACCGTTTCTATATGATGAAGATAATAATCACGGTACAATGAAATAGTTGAATGATTCAGTTTTGTCACATCAAATGCAGACATGTAAATTTATTGCAGGAGTAAAAAGTACATCAAAATAAGGCAAAATTGTTATGTGTGTCACCTGTCTTGATACTTTCTCTTGAAGTGAAAATGAGAAAAACATGATAGATGTTCAAAGTGGCACAGGGTCTGAACAAAGACTTATAAATGCTTAAAGTTGGAAGGAAACTCAGCAGTATCTAATCTAAGCCTTAGTTAACAAGAAACCTCTGCCTTTGTTTGAAGACTTCAGATGCTAATATAAATACCTAAATTCTTATGTCTAGACTAATTCTAGTCTAAAATCCATATCTTGCTCCTAGGAATTCTTCCCTCTAGGGTCAAAGAGAGCAAAACCCAGTTTTCTGTATGATAGCCCTTAAAATATTTTCACATAAATCGACATATTTCTAGCAACCTCCCATGCTTTTTCTTCTCTTGGACTAATGTGGTTAGCTCCCTCAACCAGTTTTCACTGATATGGAATCCAGGCTCAATATCCTGATTGCCCTTCTCTTGCCAATTTTTAACTGTATTTTCAAAAATGTGACATCTAGAATTAAACACAATACACCAGACAGTATTACCAGGACTGAATAGAATGGAAATATCAATTCCTCTTTCTTACACACTATACTCTACATTCATTGCATTTTATCTTTGACCTTTCCTTCCCTAAATGAATGGGTTCTTAGCCATCATGGGCCACTGGGAAGTCTGATGAAACCTAGGCTGAATAATATCTATAAATGTGAAAAATAAAATTAAATATAATTTTGAAGGAACTATAATGAAAATACTTTACTAATTAACAGTTTGTTAGCCCCCCTATTAAGAACTCCTGCCTTAATAAAATGTCTTCCTCTTCCCACTTTTTCATGAGTCAATGAAACCTCCCTACTTCCTTGTATTTGATACTCTCACATTATACCCTGGGGTAAAGCCCTGATAATAATGTCCATATTTATTTACAATGCAGATAGTAAATGGTCATGAATCAAAGTGTTCATTGAAAGAAATGCAGACTCCATCACCCACATTTCTTTCTTTTCTTGTTCTGGAATTAAAGAGAGACACCACTATTCTTAATGTGTGAAGAAAATTCACTGAAAGGTCTTTGTAATGTATAAATGTTCCTTTGGACAAGAAAAGGCAAAACAAAGCTATTCATCAGCTGTCATCTCTGAAAGCAATCCCCTGATGTCTTTAAAATAACCTTCTTCTCTCTGTAATATATATATATATATATATTTAAATCCAGCATATACTTAACTCTTTTATGGCAACTCAGTCATCTCAAACAGTTGTTTGTTCTATTGAAATTATTAAGAGAAACCCCTTCATTCTTTTTTAATACATTCATTTTGGAGGATTATTAGCAATAATTGGCAATTTATTATTTTCCCTTCTTGGCATATTAGGTAACACATTCAGTACAGAGAGAGGTGTTAATCTGAGAAAGCTCTAAATTTGTTTTGCTGATGGAATTTGAGGGTTATTCATTTATTTTTTGTCTCCCTTAAACTTAGAAATTAATATCCCTTACAATGTTAGGATATATGGTCAGGAATACAATTTTGGAAGTACCAAAGGTTCATGGTAAAGTGATCGAAAATGAAGAATAATGCATTTTATCTTACAAGAAATATCATAAGGCCTTCTTATTTGAGGATTATTCATTTATTTTTTGCCTCCCTTAAACTTAGAAATTAATATCCCTTACAATGTTAGGATATATGGTAAGGAATACAGTTTTGGATGTACCAAAGGTTCATGGTAAAGTGATCGAAAATGAAGAATAATGTATTTTATCTTACAAGAAATATCATAAGGCCTTCTTATACACTATCTTGCTCCTATTTCCTCCTGGCAAATGAAACAATTTCATCTTCCCACAAGAAGTTTCATCCTCAGGAAACAAAACAACATCTAGCTCTTTCTAAGGCATGACCGATACATAGATACGTTTGGTAGTTCAAAGTATTATTAAGTAAAGGATATACTGAATATAATCCCTAACTTTAAAGTATGATGGTAGATCACAGGAAAGGGATGACAGTATATAAAATGGGTTCAAGTTGGAGTAGATCAGTATTCTAGCATGGCATAGAAACGGCATGGGCAATAGAAGTGGTACTTAAAGAAGAAGACAGTTTAAAATGGTTATTGAATGAAAGAATGAGTGAAACTTCAGGTTTAAAATATGAAGATTGGAATTTCTTCGGCAATGAAATAATTCACTCTGAATTCTCATGAAAGTAATGGGACAATGCAATCTGGGAAAATTGAATTTTTAAATCTACTATCCAAAGAACTAATGCAGTATTGGAAATAAGTTTACATGAAGAATACATATTGGGATAAACCCAGTTATTCTAAAGAAGTTTTCAATAATAGTAACAACCACTGCAATTTTCTATTACATATAATATTTGTGCATTCTCAGTGGAAACCAATAAAAACAGAAGCAACTACAAGTTCAGAAACATAACCAATGATTAGCAACAGCTAATTGCAAGTAAGTATATATTTAGCAGAAAAAGAGGGTTTAAATGATTAGTCACTAAGGCATCATTTGTACGTGACCTGAAAGTAAAGTCAAGGATGTTGGGGGAGTCTAGTAGTTATATTAGGGAGATGGTCACTGAAAACAGCCAAAATCCTAGGTACAAAGTTAAGGAATCATTCACTTTTCCATAGAAGATATCCATGCAGAATGACACATGATAGTCTCTAGTCTGTTGATTTAAATTTTCTATTCCATAATCATCTACATTTTAGGGGTTATGATTGAGTTATCTATATTAGAGATGACAAACTTGAAGGCAAAACTCCCAAGGTTGGAACTGATTAAATGTAAACAGAAAATAATTATCCAAATAAATAAAATGCAATCCAATATAAATAATGTCATTTTGTAGTTTTCTAAATCAATATGCTTCCAGAAGGGATTTGTTCTGTTTTAGTTTGACACAATGGTACTGCAACTAGCATTTTACCTAGTTTTCAGCAATTCTGCCATGAGTTACCTAAGGGGTGCCTCAAAAAATTATAGTTATTATGAGTCAGAATGGCATTATTTAAAATCACTTAAATCACATTCATATTAGCCTTTTAGAAATAAGGTAACATTTCTCTTTTAATGAGAGGTGAGGTATATTTTAAATTCACAGGAAAAAAATGGCAGACAGAACTCACATTCTCATTGGTTATGTTCTAGATTTCATGAATTATCAAAAAGTCATTGGATCTCTTTATACCTAATTCCAACCATAGATGAAACTGCTTGCCTTTTATTTCTTCCTCTTCCTCTTCCTCTTCCCTAATTTTAAATTAAATGTCATAAATGTCACAAAACCTCAGGGGTTGTACTCAAACAAGTATCCCTTCCCAGCATCCCTGGAAAGTAATCACATAACATTTGCTAAATACTCTCTATTGAGGAGAAATCCATCACCTCCCATACCAATCTGCTATACTTAGGGATAGTTTTCATTGTAACTATATTGCTATCACTGTTTTATCAAAATTTAATCTGGTAATATGAAGTATCCACATACTATTCCAAGTTATACCTTCTGGAGAAAAGCAGACACTTAAAAAGAACAATCCAATCTCCATTTTTTCTTCTTTTCCAAGGCTAATATCTTCATTTACTTTAATTGTTACTTATATGAACACAAGTACTCCAACTGTATTGATTGCTTTTCTTGGAACATTCTACAGATCATTCTATGTCTCTCTATTCAGCAATCAGAACCAAGCAAATAATAGTTATGAAATGGCTGAATGGAGAAGAGTAGTGTAGAGTCATCAAGTTTTTAGTTGAAGACACCATTCCTCTTTGATAATTATAAGATTTATTTCATAGACATAATAGGTAGACTAACTAATAGAAATGCAATTTAATTGGAATAGCCAGCATAAATTTATCTAAAAAAGCAACAAAACAAGCCAACAATCATACAACTCTAATAACCTATTGTATAATAAATAGAAGGCCTATAACAGGTGACAGGCCTTTCTTTACCTAAAATACAAGACAATGATGAATTTTGTTAAAGAAAAAAAATTATTCAGAGTCAGGCATTCTGGTTTGACAAGGTCCCATCCCCTGATCCTAGAAGGAAGACCTTCAGAACCAGAACCGGAGTAACTGACAGATAGCTCCTTAGGTGTGCCCACTCAGTATGAAAATAATTTTTTTTTCTTTACTACCAATTGATATAGCCTTATCTAGCTTATATATGACAAATTTATCCAGTGGTGATTCGGGTCTGTTTAGCCTTGACTGATGTAGCTAACGGGCCCTTTATTCTTATCAAAGAAGAAATAATGCTGATATCAATGTTTAATAATCCCTTAAAAGTCCATGACAATTCTAGCAAACTGACCTGCTGGTGTGATTTTGTGTGGATCGAGGAATGCCCCAAAACAGATGATTGTACCATGACCTAACACATGTCTTCTCTCTTCTCCTTGTTCTTATATTTATTAACAAAGTAAGGCTCAATGTTATTCAAGAAGTATTTTACCAAATACTCACTATCCAAAATGAACTGTGTCCTGGCCATATGAAGACAACGTGAACTCCTTGTTTCCAAGAATTATATATTCTACAATATGCACACACACACACACACACACACACACACACACACACACACACAAATCATGGTGATTAGAAAGCAATTTCATAAGGAAGAAGAAGTTACCAGATTGGGGGAGGGACTGAAGAATCAGAAAATGACTTTCAAAGGATGTAATACTTGAACTATGCTGTGAAGGAAAGAAAAGATGGAAGTGAGAGAAAAAAAGCTTAAAAAACTGGAACAAGAATATGCAAAGGTCCAGAGGTAGAGAATGGAACATTGTATTTAGATAATTGAATCCCTGTAAGTTAAGTGCTCTTCGCCTCTCCCTTCAATTCCAATGCTGCCTGTAACAGAGAGTCTTCTAATCATACATTGATAGACATCTTCAAAATTCATAATTTGTGTGTATCTTCACAAATAAAAATTTGTACACATTTACTTTCATGAAGCGGTTTTCTTTTACATTATTATAACCACAGGAAGTTCAATATAGAGTAGATATATATTCAATACAACATAAATTTGTCTAATATCTCAAAAGAATAAAAAAGACAATTAGAAATACAAATGGGATAAATTAAATATGATAACGTCCCATTTAATTTCCTTTTATCATTTTTATATTTAACATTTTGCAGAAAAGGAAACCTATTTCCATAATATAAATTATATAAATAACACATATTATTATATAAATATGTAAAGGGGATTTTAAAGTTCCAAAGAAGATATTAAGTTCTATTAAGTAAATAAATGTTTGTGATTTCCATAAGATATATTATAATGTTTTTTCAAAACTGAATATTATTCTACCCAATAGATCAATAAGGGGTTATTAGTGCAGTTTAACAGTAATTAAATATCCACAATCCTCATTCCCATTGTGAATGGCAATACTGAGTTGGCAGCTTTTTAGAGTATTCAGAAAAAAACCCTCACAATTCAGAGATGATCACTTTCTCACTGATATTAAATGAAAAGCTTTGCAACTTTGCTTGCCTTCCAGAACTGCAACTTGATTTCTACCCCAAGCTGAGATATAGAAAAAAACTCATGGACATATTAACTAAAACTAAGGGTCCCTAGGTGTAAGAGTACGGTTCCCACAAAACAAGAGAAGGGAATTGTAAGGGCCCTTTATATGGACGGACACATGCAACCGGAGATTCAGGCCCAGAAGAAATTTCTGTGGATATTAGGACTGCCTTGTAGGTGGGATCCTGTCCATTTTGAGATAGCTTCGTAATGGGTGACTCTCTTGCTGGTTGGCTGTGTGTGTGACTTCACAGGCCCTATATAAGCCCACTGCAGGCAGCAGTTGCTCTCTTTAACCGGGCTCCCTGAGCCAAGCGGATGGATAGCACAGAGAGGTAAGGAGTTTGGTAGTGAACACGTGGGTCTTCTGACCAGGTATTCACTCGGGAACCAACAAGTCAGGGCATCAGTCAGGGCATTATGTGAGTAGGTACAATAAAGGCTTTTAAGATTACACGTGGCTGTTCTTGAGCACGCTACCGGTTATTAAACTATAGATTCAAGAGATCGTGGCCAGAGACCTTAGAAGGCCTCAGAGAAGGCGAGCCGGGTAGAGTTGACACTGCAAAGATCAGTGGTCAAAAGTACTCTGTTGGGCCTAGGACAGACTCATAATTGTAACTGCCAGGAGAGCATGTTACACCTAGGTAATGTTTCTTATTGTACAGAGAGATAACAAGTGTAAAGTAGCAAAAGCTGCATGGTATTTACCAAAGCCATAAAAATCCCATCATTGGAAGAATCTCAGAGATGATCAAACTCAATGTATGTATGTATGTATGTATATATATATATATATATATATATATATATATATATATATATAGGAATGTCCTTTATGGCATTCATAAATGTGAATTCACAAATGTGTTATGGAAATCTAGTACTTCTAAATGGTGGTTTTATAACCCTCTCCAGTTAGCCAATCTTTCCTACTTTCCAATAATTCTTATTATTTGCAAAAAAGTCTTTATAATTAAATGAAATTTAGTGTCGTATCCTAAATTCATGCTTCTTTATTTTTTCTACTGAGGAAAAGGAGAAAAAAATCAAATCATATATCCCTATGAATGCCCTTTAAATTATTTGAAGACAGTTGTTATGTTCCTCCTAAAATATCTATTCTCCAGACTAAACATAACCAATTCCTTCAATCTATCATCATATTACATGAAATTAGCTCAATTAGTTATATTTAAGCTATGCAGAATGGTTATCCAAAGACAAGTCATTGTATTCTAATTGCCTTTCTAGATTTTTTTATATTACCTATTAGCAATTTGGAATACTAAATGCAATTCTTCAGCATGTCTGAAAAAACTTTTAGTTCAATGACATTTGTTTATATGGACAAACAACATATCACAAAGAGGAACTCTTAACATATAGATTGATTCCAGGAAGTCTGTAAATTTGGAAAAGATATATATATATATATATATATATATATATATATGTGTGTGTGTGTGTGTGTGTGTGTGTGTGTGTGATGTGTGTGTGTGTGTATTATCTTGGATTTATCCACATTTATTCAATATATGTATATATACACACATGTATATGTATAGTGAAAGTACACTACTTTTTAAGCTAATTAAATACAAAATAGTTTGTCACCTAGAACATGAGTAATTGGGGGATCAGAAAGGATTTCATGTAGAAGACAGGGTTTGAGGTATATAGAATGAGAAGGAAACAGTTTAAAACTTAGATTAAGTTTGTGCAAAAGCAATGTAAGCAGAAAATATACTCACAAGAAACACATTTAAACCCTAAACTATATCATAAAATTAAAATCAAAATCAAAATTCACCCAAAATGTTTCAAGAAGTGGCTTTTGGTCCTTTGTCAAAGTGAAAATTCATTTTTTTAATGTTAGTAATAAGGAGGACTTCCATCTTTTTAGCTTTTGTTCTTGTTGCTGTTCAGTTTCTTCACTCAGGTCTGGCTCTTCATGACCCTCTTTGGTGCTTTCTTTGCAAAGATATTAAAGTCATCTGTTATTTTTTTTTCTTCAGCTTATTTTACAAATGAGGAAACTGAGGCAAACAGGATTAAGTCACTTGCTCAGGGTCATATAACTAATAAAGGTCTAAAGCTGGATTTGAATTAGGTTTCTTTCAGGGGCTCTCTGTTATTCACAATATTGACCTCTTAAAAGTAGAATAAAATGGCATCTAAAAGTGGGAGAAAAAAACCTACCTTTACAAATATCTTATTCCAAGCAAAAATCGATATATCTCAATTGTATCTGTTATATTAAAATTAAATCACAAAAATACACTAACAGAGAACAATTGAGTAAACGTGAATGTTTCATATTGGTATTTCTAACCAAAAGTTATCATGGAACAATAGAAAAAGTCCAAGATAACAAGAAATTTGTTTTTACACACATATATTGTATCTAGGATAAACTGTAACACATTTATTGCATATGGGATTGCCTGTCATCTAGGGGAGGGAGTAGAGGGAGGGAGGGGAAAATTTGGAAAAGTGAATACAAGGGATAATGTAAAAAAAAATCACCCATGCATATGTACTGTCAAAAAATTATAATTTTAAAATTAATAAATTAAAAAAAAAAAAGAAAGAAAAAGCTCAAGATTTGGAGTCAGTGTACCTATATTCAGATTCAGTTTCTGCCATCTAATCTCTGGATGTCCTTTAACAAAACACTTCATGTCCATAAACTTCCATTTTTCTCAATTAAATGAGATGATTGGTTGATTAGCTTCTGAGATATCTTTGGGCTTTAAATTTGGGATTCTATAAGTCCACGATAAAAGACTTCATAGTATAACAATAAATCACTTCCTTTGATGACTATATTGGATTTTGTCTGGTCAGGTAGAAGTTCAAAGAAAACAACTACTTAAAGCATTTAACTCTCATATGAAGTTCCTTTTCCAGAAGGAAAGGATGGCCTCAGTCAAGTTCAGTCACCCATATTCTAAATCACCAGATTTCATTTTTTTATTGAAACCCCAGAGAGGCTTAATTCGTTCTATTCTCTTTTTCTCACTAGCAGTTCCATTCTCTTTTTCTCTTAGGTCCTCCTGATTTTTACTTGCCTGGCTCACAAATATTTTCTGCTTTTTTTATAGTATTAATATTATTGGAAGGCATGCATGCACATTTTGAAAGTTTTGAAGAAATATACCTATGAAAATGTAAAATGAAACATGAAATGTATAAACTTAGACAAATTTCCACTTCAAATGTTTTTTTTATTTTTTTTTTTCCCTGAGGCTGGGGTTAAGTGACTTTCCCAGAGTCACACAGGTAGGAAGTGTTAAGTGTCTGAGACCACATTTGAACTCGGGTCCTCCTGAATTCAAGGCTGCCCCCCACTTCAAATGTTAATATCAACTACTTATATCTGCTCTATGGGAGACTCTTTCAAACTTATGTTGGCCTGATCAGCCAGTCAAACATGATGTACCTTGACCCTGCCAAAGTGATATCATTTTGGTCCTTTTCAAGCATGAAGGGCAATAACCCAGAAGTTTTCTTCGTTCTCTATTTAAGCAATGTCACCTGAAGGAAGCCTCTCATCCCTCACCCTGCCCCAATTGAAAAACAAAACAAAACAAAAAACCACAGAAATCCCCTCTAAATCTAATAGTTTAAGAAAATATATATGAATAGAAAATACAGCTTTAAAAAATGCCAGTTGTCATCTTTCACCATCCCCCAAATTGTATGTAAACAATTTAAACCTTGCAAGTATCTTAACATTTTTAGACAACATTTTTTTTCTGATAAGTATTATCCTGGTGCCAAAAAATTTTGTATTTTTTTGCAATGAAAAAAAAGGAAGAATTGGCAAGTATGAAGAGAGAACATGAAGTAAGGATCCAATTCTGAGTGGCTGACAGAGAATTGAGAAGAGATGGCTACGTGAAGTGGGCAAAGAAAGATGAATTAAATTATATTGGCAGAGCGAGAGACCAGAGATGCTTTGTAATGTGAATAGAAAGTTGGAAATTTATTTGGAAAGTAAGTAAAAAGTTGATAGATTTCACAGGGGAAAAGTCATTTTCCTTCAGGAAAGCAACTCAAATGAACTTATTCAAGGATAAGCACTTGGCACATATGGATGAAAGACATAAAGGAACTTGTGAGGAGGAAGGGGTGAATTATAAACTCTGAAGCAATGATCGCTGAATGGAAAGATTGTAGGTAAATTCAACAGGAGGGCATTTTAGGGAATTTTTTTCCCCCAGTAGAACTGAGGTTTTCAAGGGCAAGAATTGCTTCATTTTTACCTAGGATAGTACATATTAAACACTTAAATATTTGGTTAAATCAGTTTAATTATTCCAAATAAAGTACCAATGGCTTTAAGGCTAATATGGATGTTATAAAATAATTTTCTTATAATGGGATTCCTCTGTGTAGGATAATGGGGAACTTAAGAGTGAATGTTTAAAACAATCACATGCATAGGTTTCTTGGAGCCTCAAAACACAAGCCTGATGAAACAGTTTTATATATATATATATATATATATATATATATATATATATATATATATATATATATATATGTATATGTATATGTATATGTATATGTATATGTATATGTATATGTATATGTATATGTATTATCATTGTAATTTTTCCCCTGAGGCAATTGGAGTTAAGTGACTTGCCCAAGGTCACATAGCTGGGAAGTATTAAGTGTCTGAGGCCAAATTTGAACTCATATCCTCCTGACTTCAGGGCTGATGCCCTATCCACTGTGCCATCTAGATGCCCCAATTGTAATATTTTTAAAAGAGATTCAGAGAATTCAGCCATTCTGGAGAGCAATCTGGAATTATGCCCAAAAAGTTATCAAACTGTGCATACCCTTTGACCCAGCAGCGCTACTACTGGGATTATATCCCAAAGAAATACTAAAGAGCGGAAAGAGACATATATGTGCCAAAATGTTTGTGGCAGCTCTTTTTGTTGTAGCTAGAAACTGGAAGATGAATGGATGTCCATCAGTTGGAGAATGGTTGGGTAAATTGTGGTATATGAAGGTTATGGAATATTATTGCTCGGTAAGAAATGACCAGCAGGAGGAATACAGAGAGGGTTGGAGAGACTTAAATCAACTGATGCTGAGTGAAATGAGCAGAACCAGAAGATCACTGTACACTTCAACAACAATACTGTATGAGGATGTATTCTGATGGAAGTGGAAATCTTCAACATAAAGAAGATCCAACTCACTTCCAGTTGATCAATGATGGACAGAGGTAGCTACACCCAGAGAAGAAACACTGGGAGGGGAATGTAAATTGTTAACACTAATATCTGTCTGCCCAGGTTGCATGTACCTTCGGATTCTAATGTTTATTGTGCAACAAGAAAATGATATTCACACACATGTATTGTACCTAGACTATATTGTAACACATGTAAAATGTATGGTATTGCCTGTCGTCGGGGGGAGGGAATAGAGGGAGGGGGGGTAAATTGGAAAAATGAATACAAGGGATAATATTATAAAATATATATATATATATATAAAAAAAAGATTCAGATAGAAATAGTAAAGGGACAGATCATTATCCTATTCCTATCTTTTATGTTTAATGTTTAATAGTATAGATGTATAAAATGCCTATTTCTTAATAGCTGAAGAGCAATACTTTAGTGTTTAGTTTTAGTTTAGTCACCCTCTATAAGCTCCATGAAAACATCCTTGCTACATTCCTACTAGCATTCTTGATATATACCCTATCCTGTTCTCACATGGTTTCTAATACTTCCACTAGGTTTTCCCAAGTTTTAAGATTTTCATTTCATTTCATGACATGCAAGTTATAGTACTAAGCATGGTGATATCTATTATTGTGATTCAAAAACTTTTGATCAACTATTTCCAGGTGGATGTTGGTGACAATCTATGCTTCTGGTTTTAGTTGTATTAATACTCTGGTTCTACAACAGTTTATCTGTTAAATCAGGAGAAAGAAAGGGGCAGGGAGTGGAAAAAGGAAAGAAGGGGGAAGTTAGGGGAAAAGAAAGGAGGGGATAAGAAAAAAGAGAATTAGAGGATTGCCTAGAGAACTAAGAGGCTAAGTTGATTACCAAAGATCATATAACTAGTAGGTATCAAAGTGAAAACTTGAACCTAAATTTCCTTGACTTCAAAGCCATTTATGTATCTCCCACCCTATCTCTCCTATCAATAGTTACTTTGTCAAATTACCAAGATTATGTTGAATTATGTATTTGTATCAAAGGGTTTTTCTATAAATTGATAGCTACCAAGGTACTACTATATAATTTTATTCACTTGCTTATGTCTTTATTATCATTAGTCTTATGAGGATACCTCTAATATTAACTAACTGCAAGAAACATTTGTCATGCATCCACTATGTACAAAGCAAGGGCATACAGACATAGACAAAAATTGTTACTGGAATATAGATTTCATATATGTTATTGACTGACAAAACTGTTTAATGGGATTAGACCAGTCAATGGGAATTTTAAGTGGCTATTATGTTATTACCTGGCATGATACTGCCTGACAGTGCTGCTAGCTTGATATAGAAAAGATAGGAATGTTAATGCTGCAGGCAAAATAGATTTTCTTCTTTCTAATCCATTGATAAAAGAAGAAGAAGAAGAAGAAGAAAGCCCTTGGGAACATTTCTTTATTAAAATCTTCTAGCCGATGCTCCGTGTCTTCACAAAAGGACATCATCTAAAAAGCTCAAGATAAGCTCAATCCATGTTGTTGTTGAATTATTTTAATCATACCAGACTCTCTCCATGACTTCATTCAGAGTTTTCTTACCAAAGATGTCACTTCCTTCTCCAACTCATTTTGCAGATGAGGAAACTGAGGTAAATAAGGTTAAGTGATTTGCCCAGAGTCACACAAATATTAAGTTCCAAGGGCTGGATTTGAACTCAAATCTTTTTTATTCCAATCCAATGCTCTATCCATCCAATTCACATTGATCAATAAATCTGTTCTACCAATTTTCCTAGGAGCGATCATCTGATCTATAAAGTTAATTAAAGGGAATTCCATTATCACCCGAGGCAAATCATTCAGCTGTCATTGCCAAAGTTTTTCCTGATATCAAGTCCAAGTTACCCTCTCCAATTTTCACTCTTTGGTCCAACTCTGCCCTATGGAACCATGTAGAATGCTAATTCTTTTTTTTCCTAATATTTTCTTCTTTAGGTACTTGAAGGAAGACATTTTAGCCTGTCATTTCTTCTACAAACAACAATTTTCCAATCATTTCAACTGATTTCAAATCATCTATAGAATGAGTTGGAGAAAAAAATGACAAATCACTCCAGTGTTTTTGCCAAGAAGATTCTAAATGGGGTCAAGCTAATTAGAACATGTCTAGAAGGATTCAAGAACAAAAAGAAAATTTCAACAGAATTAAGTTCTCCTATATCCCTTTAATTTTCTCTTTTAAATATCTGTGAATTAGGAAATAAATTTTCAATTGGGTAATCCCAAATTTAGATTTGGTTCCAAGTTTCTTCCCTGATTACAATCATGGATAATATACAGCAAATCTATATTTCTGTGTGTGCTGGCCTTTTCAGGGAAGAAGGGACAAAAGGATATACAAATCTGAGAGTCAAGTCCCCCATGATTGGACCTTATTTCCCACAACCATGAAATAGTTATTATGGACTATTCTGAAGTCTCAAACAATATTTTTCTTTTTATATAATGAAAAATTTTTTTTTCAAAAACAGCTATAGAAAAATGTACTCTAACAGTTGTCCTTTTTCATTTGTTATAAAGTCATTATTCCTGAATCACTTCCTAATATGTGTCATAATTAAAAAAAAAAAAAGAAGTAATAACATACTTGAAAAAGACAGATAATACTCATCTCTTTGGCTGGAAAAAGACAGAGAAGAGAAACTTATGTAATAGGTATTCTGTATTTCAAGTGGCCCATTTCATAAATAACTAGTCTGCTGTGTTCCTGAATTGATGTTATAGCAGATCTATCCAGTAACATTCTTGCTCTAGAACTCTACTCTACCCTTTCAGTTTCCTTTCATGTGTTCTCATCCTCCATTAGATTATAAGCTTCTTAAGAGGACACACTGACTTTCTTTCTGCTTATATTTGTTTATTTAAATAGTTTTCTCCCCAACATATGAAAAGAGTTTTCAACATTCACCTTTGCAAAACTGTGTTCCAAGTTATTTTTCCCCTTCCTCTCTCTCTCACCTCTCACCTAGACAGCAAGCAATCCAATATAGGTTGAATATGTGCAATTTTTTCTAAACATATTTCTAAACCAATTTCTATATCTGTCATACTGCATAAGAAAAATTGGATCAAAAGGACAATACATAAGAAAGAAAAAAATAAGCAAATGAACAATAACAAAAAGGTGAAAATGCTATGCTTTGATCCGCAGCCAGTCTCCATAGTTCTCTCTGTGGATATGGATAGTGCTTTCCATCACAATTCTATTGGAATTGCCTTGAATCACCTTATCGTGTTGAAAAGAGTAAAATCCATCACATTTGGTCATCACATAATCTTTCTGCTGTGTACAATGTTCTCTTGGTCCTGTTCACTTATCAGCTTATATTTGTCTCCTCACTGCTTACCCATTATCTGGCACGTGATAAATACTTAATCCATGTTGACTTGTGTACTAAGTCTATGATCCAATTATTAAATGAATTCCTTGTTCTCGTTTATTTCCTAGACATTGAAAGGGATTGGGCAAAACCCCAAGAAAAATCTTATGGTGGACAATTCCTGAAGACACGCTCACAAAAGAAACATGTCCAAGGATTTACAAGTCAGGTCATATTGTGGATGAATTTCATAAAAGCCTAATTCTGAGAGCCTAACTTTGCATTTTGGTTGCATCCCCTCTATTGAGGGCTTTTTTGGAGTCCCCTTGTCTATGAATTAATTTTCAGTGAGAGTATCAATACCATAGGAATGAACAAATACCACTAATCATGGACTGATGCCTAATTTTATTAGTTGTTCAGAATGAAGTTACAGAGAACATATTTTCAATATTTTTAATTTAAAAGTGTTTCTTATGTATGTGTGTCTATGTGTTTATGCAGAAATAGTTGTTAGATATTTACTACCATATTCCTTTCTTTATTTCATTAGATTATGAGCTCCTGGAGAACAAGATTTTTTCTATTTAAGTTCTTTCATCAGCACAGTACTTGAAACCTATTAGAAGCTAATAAATGCTTATTTACAGTACTTGATTCCTTCCCTTTCCCCATCCTCATCTTTTCTACAAAGAATATGATTTTAACATCAAAGAATGACAAAGGCCCCAAACAAAATATCTGACTTTGGTCAGCAAAGTGCTTTATTTGAATCCTCCCACTAACCTTTGAAGAAGATAGTTGAGGTGATTTTTAATCTTATTGCTGAGTGATTTCTATGCCAATGATCACATTACCAATAAGTAGTTATGATATTTGAAACCATCCTTTATAAATTCTAGCCCACCAATCCTTTGTCTATTTGACAGGATATTCAACTTTAACCTTTTTTTTAAGGAAGTTTGAAAGGCTTTTTGAAAGTATATTATTCATAAGAAAAAGAAGAAAGTATTTAAAGAGTGAATCAATTCTGACCAATACAGCTGTGTAATAGTGGAAGGTCCCACAAAGCTTCCATATACCTATAATAGGAAAAAAAAAACTTGATAATCACATCAGACCAAATAATAATCAAGAAATCTAATGAGAAACTATGGTGAGTGATTTTTTTTCCAAGAATGAACCCAAAACCAACTTGAATTCCATGGGCAAAGGGAACAAAAGGGAAGGAAAATGGGTAAGACTAATAAAACTGCAGTTCTTAGAAGGATCAGAAAGCAATGAAGATATGTATTAGTTGCTTTCAGTTCTCTGTGTCCACAGGAAGCATTATGTAGACCTCCTGTACAAAAAGCCCAAAACTTTAGGGCGGAATCAAAAATTGGAACCTAGATACTGTAAGGTGCAGGCCTTAACAGTATTGAAAGATCCAGACCAAGATCCTGGATATTCAACAGACTTCAGGGGTTCTGTGGTCCCTAGGATTCTATTCAAAGACACACAGAGGGCTCTAGAGATACAACTTTTTTAAACTTTTAAGATCAAGGGAAGTTTAATTCCAGGAAGCAGAAATCAGCGAAGGAACTTGGGTGACCAAGGACAATATTAAACAGGGTCACCTACTCCAACTAAAAGCCCAGCAGAGCTAAGTCATTTTCTTGGAATAAAGCCCCCATTCAAAAACTAAAACAGGAAAAACCAGCAAACAAATGAAGACAGTGAGTACTTAAAGTATATATAAATTTAAAGATAAAAAAAATGATGTACACATTATTTTAGAAAGTTTTTTGTTTTTTTTTAAACAAAGTTTACAGCTTCAAGCCGAAACTTAGAAGGGAAAATGTATTTTTCTACAAATGCTACATAAAAATCAGACAAAATGTGAGAGAAATAAAAAAAATGAAATAAAGGCTTTAGATGAAATTAAAGAAAAATATGTTAAAAAGAAAGTGGAAAATTTTACCAAATATTGGACTTTTTGAGGCCTTGAATAGACCAGAAAGAAATCAATGTCTCCCTAAGATGGGAAAAAATATCAAAATAAAAGTAAAATGCCCCCCCCCCAGATAGAAAAACAGAAAACAAACAAAAAGGATTAATTTAAGATTTATGATATTATTCTTACATTTAGGGGATTATGATTTTTAAAAGACTGGACATTATTTTAAGAAATCAGGAATGAAAACTGCCCAGAACCAAGGGGTAAAGTGAAGAAAAACAATCCTCTTATAATCTTTAGAAAGAAACCCTATCAAAGAAAAAAAAATGCTACAAATATACCAAAATTTTTTTCACATATTGATACCTTAGAGTTAAGTTAGTTCTGGGCTAAAGATTTGAAGAAGAAAAAGAAAAGAGATGATGACAGGAATATACAATAGTATAAAGAGGAAGAAGACAACAATGGCACAAAATGTTTTGTATCACTTGGGTACATGGAAAGTGTATAAACATAGAAGAATGGGGGGTAGACTGCAGCAAGCATTGCATGAACCTAATGTCATTGATGGCTAATAAAAGGGGAAAATTTAATTAGAAATAGTGATGCAAAAATATATATTTTTTTAATTCACAGAAGATAACAGAAGGAAATTCAGAAGGAAACAAAGAAGCAATATCGTTTTAAAATAGGCATAATTCATTAAATACTTTTGAAAGCAAAAATTAAAAAAAATAACAAAAATGTGATTCCATTTCATAAAGAATACTCTTTTGTAATTCACCACTACATGTGTGCATGAATAATCATTTTTATGCTTAAATTGAGAATACATATAAAATTAAAATTTTAGATTAAAAAAATACAACTAAAAACAAGTAACTTGAGTGCTAGCCCAGATATCTGGAAGATCTCATATCTGGAAAGAAATTGAAATCTGGAAGAATTCAATTATGCTCTCTGAGAGGAAACTGCCATAGGACTATGAGCCAGTCACTTTGTTCTCTAGATTCCTCATCTATGAAATTGATATCTGAAGAAGGTATCCCTTCCATATTGTTGTGAGGTAAGGGCAAAGAAAATATAGCAACTGTTAACTTCCTATTATATCTAATATCACTCTTCCATATTGGATGAGTTATTTGGCCTCTCATTGTCCAGGAAACTCAAAAGAAAAAAACAAAACAAAACATTTGGGCTGTAGAATAAAGTAGTTATTCCTTTGGATTGCAAAGGCTATCGACATTCACTAAATTTCTCTGATCACTTTACCTGGGCTAGTTACAGTTGGTGCTTAAATGTTATGTCCTTCCCAATGAATTCTGAAGATTTGTTCTTTTGTGCATACTGATAATACTAGTTAACATTTAAATCATACTTTAGAGTGTATAGACTATTTGTCACACCAGCCCATTGTGTGTAATACAAATATTCTGATCCAAATTCTGATGAAAATTCAATGTCATGAGATTTGGGAAGAGGAGTTCCTCTAGCATTCATATTACTGATTGGATGAGGCAGGGGATAGAGAGATAGAGTTGGGTAGCATTGAACTAGTTTAAATGGAATAGCTCAAGCAAGATCTCTTAAATACTGTTGTTAGCAGGATGATTTCAGAATGGCCTAGAAAGACTTAATCGTGAACTGATGCTAAGCGAAGTATAGCTAAGAGAACATTGTACATAGCAAGAACAAGATCATGTGATGATCAACTCTGATAGAGATGGCTCTTTTCAACAGTGAGATAAGTTAGGATGATTCCAATAGACTTGTGAGAGACAGCCATCTGCATCCAGAGAGAGTCTAGGGGCACTCAATGTGGATCACAACATAATATTTTCACCATTTTGTTGTTGTTTGCTTGCTTTTTTTTCTCTCATTTTTTCCCTTTTTAATCAGATTTTTCTTGTACAGCATGATAATTGTGGAAATATATAAAGAAAAATTAATAAAAATAGTCTTACAATAAAAAATTACTATTCTTGGCTGGTTACCAGGGAAGGCACTCACTCCTAGTACAAATCATTAGAGATTATCAATAGAGGATATGATTCATATTGAAGTACCCAAAAAGAGACTGAGGAAATAAGGGTTTTTTTTTAACCACACAAATCCCTAGTTTCTATTTTTTTACCACTATCTGAGAGCATCTCGATGATGCAGAAGACTGATTTATAAAACTAGTCAAGAAGATATGAATTTGAATCTTATGTCACATATATACTAGCTATATGAATATGGATTAATTATTTAACATTTCTGTACCTTAGTTTACCTATTTGTAAAATGGGGGTGATTATAGCAAATTCCTTTCAGGGTAGTTATGAGAATCAAATGATTAAACATGTGTAAAACACTTGGGAATTAAAATGTCATACGCTTATATTGTTTCTTGTAGTTGTTATTGCTGTTGTAAGAGTCTAAAACATGGAACCCACCAAGGTGAGGATTCAAGCAATCCAAAGTGCACTATGAATGACAGCAAAGATGATTCTAAAACAGGCAAAGGATGGAAAGAAAGTTTAAAATTAGAAAAATAAAACACAAGCAATTATGGGCCTTTGCCCACAAATAACCAACTATTTAGAAATTACAAAGCTGAAAAAGAAATAAAATGCCAGTAATATTAATTTGTGGTTTGCCTTTTTGAGGCATTAACCAGAAGAACAAAAACATCATTATTATGCATGGGTTGAGTTTTCCTTTAAAGGCAAACACACGATAAAGATTTACCTATCTATCTATCTATCATATGTCTATCAATCATAAATCAAATTATCATCTATCATCAATTTATCTACCACCTATCAATCCACAGATATAATACTATGAATATGACCCCTTACAAGTTATATTAACTTTTTAATCCTTTATAGGTTTTAAAGTTTTTTCTAGTTCTCATTTAATGCAGCACCATAGATTGACATATTAAAAAATAATCACTGCATACCTAGAAGAAATGAATCAAGGTCAAAGTTAATCATTAGTAAACTTTTCTATCCTATCTAGTAACATGTGAATTTTTGTAAATGCTCCTTGAGTATACTGTTCTGGATAAACTTAGGGTATATAAAAGTCTGGGGAACTAATTTTTTTAAGACTGACAGGTTTTATGGAAAATAAGTTTTTTCTGTAGACACCTGAGGGAGGGAATCTCTAGCTGTCCCCAAGGACAACAGTGTTATTTGGTGATATAAAACCCAAGATATACATACAAAGTATATGCTTTCCAAAAAACTCAATTTTTCTAAGTGCTATTTAATGGTAAACATGAAATCAGTTAATATAACTGTCAAAAGCTGTTCATTTTGAATATATTTTTTTAGTTTTTTAAAAATGTAACATATATATATGCATATACAATAGCTACATTTATATTCATAGGGATTAAATTTGTGATTTCACTGATATATTGAATTCCTGGATTAGGAAACTCTCTTAATCAAGGAAGGTTAATACCTTTTTTCTAATTTAAGGTATTAGTGAGTGGCCATGACACATAAATGGTTAAGTGACTTTTCTAAGTGCACACAGGTTTTAAATTTAACTCTTTCTATGACTGATCAAAGTTTTAATCCAATATACCACATGTTCTGTATAGATTTAGGCAGTTATATTTGTGAGAGACATATAATATAATGGATAGCGTCCCAAAATAATTGAAATTACATTCAAGTTTTGTCTCTTAAACCAACCAGCTGTGTGACTGTCTTAATTATTTCCCAATGC
The DNA here is from genome assembly GCF_048593235.1 of Sminthopsis crassicaudata. Classification (NCBI taxonomy): domain Eukaryota; kingdom Metazoa; phylum Chordata; class Mammalia; order Dasyuromorphia; family Dasyuridae; genus Sminthopsis; species Sminthopsis crassicaudata. The sequence continues at coordinate 31,401,689 of NC_133619.1, read as the reverse complement.
CCTCAGAAAACTGAGGAGATAAAGTTTCTATTCTGCATTGTTGGAAAGACTTTAAACATTGTGGGAAGCCCCTAAATAAATAAAATCACGTGTCTATATGAATGATAATAACATGCAGATTAGATAACTATATTTACATATTATGTGCATTTATCCCTAGTTAATCACAGTATCTTGGAGAGAATGCATTTCTACTAAACATACTGTGTTGTACTCCCAATCTATTATGTGTATGATCTTAGACAATCCACTTGACACTATGGCATTCGATGTCTATATGTTAAAAAAAAGAAGAGGTTGGATAACCTCTATTCTTTAAAAAAAATAATAGCTTTTTATTTTTCAAAACATATGAGGATAGTTTTCAATATTTATCCTTGCAAAACCTTGTATTCCAAATTTTTCCCTCCCTCTATTATTTTCTCTCCTTTGCTCCTCCCCTAAATGGTAAGTAATCTACTATAAGATTAAACATGGGCAATTCTTCTAAATCACATTTAGACATTTATCATGCTGGGCAAGAAAATTAAGATCAAAAGGGGAAACATGAGAGAAAAAAAAACAAGTAAACAAACAAACAACAACAACAAAGGTATAAATACTATGTTGTGCTCCCCATTCAGTGTTCATAATCCTCTCTCTGGATGCAGATGGCTCTTTACATCACAAGTCTGTTGGAATTGCCTTGAATCATCTCATTGACAATTTCTCTTCTAAGCTCTTTTCTGGTTCTAAATCTCTGATCCTATTATAAAATAAATTACTTGGAATAAAATAAATGAATATTGATTTGGTATTTTATATTCACAACAAGAGAATATTAATATTAAATCTTGGTATCCAAACTATCATCTTGCTTTAGAAGGAAAAAAAGCTGCTATCATTAGCCAAGACATGGCATAGCTTCAACTACAAAGAATCAACTTTCATTGTCTGCTATTTCTTACTCTCAGAAAAATGATTTCACCCTGATTTAGACACTTCCTCCATGAGTACAAATTGGCAACTGATCTGTCGACTTTATTCTGATAGTGGTATGGAACATGAAAGGATTAAGGAGTTTGGCCAGAGTTACTCTCTAGGTGGAACTTTAACCCGTTTTTCTGAGGCCCAAGTTGGCATTCAATTTACTATACTATATTTCCTATTTCCTATAAAAGATGTTTGATTATAAATAATTTTTATAGAGTCTTGATGCATCATTTAAATCCAAAAGATAGTATTTGATTTTGTCTGTTCTGTATCAATGATGTAAAGTTATTATCATTGTATGGACACATTCAATTGTCTATTAACATACATCCCTTTGAGTTCTTTTTTAAATCTAACATGACTTATACAACTAGCACCAAAGAGGAATGCCAATATTTAAATTTCATTTCTTGGAAGAAATTGAGTTTCAACCAATACATAAAAAAACTAAAGGGAGAAGAAAATAGAAGATCACAATAAAATGCTTTTCAGAAAACAATACAAATTTTGGTTTTCCATATTTAACATGTGTGGGACTGCTTGCCATCTAGGAGAGGGGGGTGGAGGGAAGGAAGGGAAAATTCAGAATAGAAGTGAGTGCAAGGGATAATGTTGTAAAAAATTACCCATGTATATGTAGTGCCAAAAAAGTTATAATTATAAAATTAATAAAAATGTAAAAAAATTGGTTTTCCAGATCAGATCTTTAATTTTATTTCTTTTAAAATTTTAAATAAAGTCTACAAAAACATCACTTTATCTGGGTATAAAAGGACAATATCCTGAGATAACGTTTGACATCTGTTTCACTTAGAACTCCAAATGGGAGAAAGAGTAATCTGGTCATCCCTCTCTCCAGCAATACAGAGTTGGCATTTTCTTGCAGTACCATACAACCACAGAAACAGAGGTTTGTCCCTTGAAAGATATTGGAATTTTTGTCTAATAATTTTTTAATTCAGAGTCTATAAACTTTTTAAAACTGATTTTATAACTGTTTCAATGTAATCTTTTTCCTTTGAATTTTATTTCCTATTTTATTTCTTTGTATTTCATTTTATTTATTTGAAATTTATTTCCTTTGTATTTTAGTTTATGAATGTAAAAACACTGTTCTAAGAAGGGCTTTAGCAGATTAGCAAAATAGTCTATGAAACACAAAGAGAAGACAAGAATCCCTCATGTAGTACAATAATCAATTTTATAGTAATATCCACTACCATTTATACACAAATTTATACACACAAACAGTTAATCATCACTTAACAAGTATTTAAAATAATATTGGTTATAAGGAAAGCATTGGGATAAGTATAAAACATCCAAAGAAAAGGGGGAAGAAGTACTACTGACCTCTCAAAGTTTGCATTCTAATGCTGAACATAACACATACATAAATTGGTACTTTAAAAAGGCACACATACAAACACACAGTTGTCTAGCTAGAAAACAGCAAATGTATTTCTATTCTATACATGATCATAATTATCATCCTTTTGGGTCAGCAAAATGCAGGATTACTTTGACGAAGGGACCTTAGGCTCACTAAAGATCTAAGCTGGGTGGTAAAACTCTTATGAGAGACAGACAAAGGTAGGCTAAGGAAAAAAAAAAAATATATATATATATACATATATATATATATATATATATATATATATATATATATATATATATATATATATATATATATATATATATATACATGAATGATGAATAGTTTATAACCCACAGAATGCACTGGATTGCATTTTTTCTGAGAAGTTAGGCAACAAAAAGAAAATTTTCACAAATGATTAGAGTTGGAATAAACCAGAATAATCTGTATAGACAACTGAGTTCGTTCCTGAAGTTTTGAAGCTTTATAGAAGGATATGAAGGCTGGCCTTCCAGGGATTAGGCAACAGTAATAAACAGAAGTTCCAAGTCACTTTTAGCATAATCATTTCATAAATATTTTCAGCATTTTTCACTAAAGTATATCTAATAATCACACACACATCTATCTATCTATCTATCTATCTATCTATCTATCTATCTATCTATCTATCTATATTAAATAGGATTTTTTCAAAATACTTCAACCAAGTTTGTATTTTGCTAAATGTAGAAGTTTATTTCATGGGACTTCCCAATATGATTAAAATAACTGTTCCAGGCCCAAAAAGAAAGAAGAAAATTATTATTGAGGATGTTTATTGAACTTTGCCAAATTAGCATTTTCCCATAGTATGTTTATACACATTAGAATTTTAAGCATGATAATGTAGAAAGAATATGGGACTTAGAAATGGAGAATCTAGTTAGACTTCCTGAGTCTACTCTTTGCTCTTTGAGCCTTAAACAAATCACCTCAATTCTGTTTTAGTTTACTCCTTGGTAAAATGTGCAGATTGGATGAGAGAAACATGAAATGCTATTTTAGATCGACATTTGTGATCCCATGATGTGCCTAAAGCATTTTGAAGTTCACATATTTCATACCATATCTGTACAATACAACAACCCTATGAGGAAGGTGCTATGATTATCTGTTTTACAACCTAACTGGTCATAAAGTAGGGTGACTTGTCCAAATTCACATAGCTAGGAAGTTATGTTCCAGTTTCAGATAATAAGTTCAGCCTTCTAGCTACTACTCCATGTTCAATCACCATTCAATATCAATCTTTTAATGTATTGATAACATTAGAGATAGGACCATATACCCAAGGAATGAATGAATACAGGGAGAAGCTAACTTCTTGCTTTAGCCATTTTAAGAGAATATATAAATCACTTTCAACTTAGAAGAGATAAAAACAGTGATATCCTTGGGTAAAGTATCACTTAATGAAACCCATGTCTTGCTTATATGTTAACAAGGAACTGTACACACTTCTTAAAACTGATTATCATACTCAGTGTGTAAGAATTGAAATAACTCTCATATAATTAAAGAATTTAAGAATCACTACATCTCCTTTCTCAGCAGGGAAAATTGCTTCTAATTACGGTAATATGCTCACAGGAATCCCTTTTATTGACATATTTCTGTTGGCGTATGTTATGTACATTCTAAAAGGCAATGGTGCAATAAAGATGCCTCTTTCTTTTCTTTTTCAAAGAGAGTTAACACATGTGATAGGAAAAGACTTGGCTTCCTTCCTAGACTGGACTTATCAAAGGGTCCATCTCAAATCTCAAAGAATTATTTGAGATGTTTATAAATGAGAAATAGGAGATCTAAATGGATATGTTCAGAGTGAAAAAATTTCTTACTGTTTATTTGGAAAAGATTTTCATGAATCATAACCAGAATTTAAAGACAATTTTTATAATGAACTGTAAGTATGAACTGTTGGGTTTTTTCTCTGACTCACTGAAATATTTAGCAATGAAAGTTTTACAACTGTTATAACCCAGGATATTGGGGCTAATTTTGACTAATTAATTATTAACAAATAATTGATAAGTTAATTAACTCTGATTGCCTTGAAATACAGTAACCTAATACAATATTGTAGACTACTTAGTGGAAAGAACTCTCAAACTGAGTAAAAGTACAGGTTTCGAATATATTGACATGAATATATCACAATGAATAGAAGGTAATACATCACTAATATGGGAATATATTTAAAATGATTGTACATATACAGCCTATATTAGATTGCTTGCAGCTTTGGGGAGGGTGGAGGGAAGGAAAAAATTGGAACTCAAAATCTTACAAACGTGATGTTGAAAATTATCTTTATATGTAATTAAAAAATAAAATGTTATTAAATGAAAAAAATTAACCAAACAGTAAAAAAGCATCCGTTAAGTAACTATGTTTTGCCAGGTCCAATGTTATGTACTAGGGATGCAAGGGCAATAAATAAAAATATCTCCATTCATGAGAAGCTGATAAATTATGAGCTTATTAAAAGTAAAGACTTCATTTATCTTTTTTCCTTCTATCTCAACACCAAGGACAGAATGTGGAACACATCATTGTTCAATAAGTATTTATTAATTGATTGGTTATTGTTTCAATTGTGTTTACTTGTCTTTCCAACTAAACCATGCTATATGTATCTACAACATTACTCATTAGGTTAGCCAGAATGAAGTACTTAGACTTTGCAATACTGTGATTATTATTACTATTCCTCATTATTATATTATTAATTATAAGAAATTTGTTTTTTTCTAAGAAAACAAGATCATATTAAAATGGAAGGTTACAGATAGAATAAAATGTATCAGTGACCTTCTTTGCCTTTTTTCTGGTAGAGTAAATGCACATTTATTGTAATCTTTTCAGTTTTTCCATTAAAAAATGTCACATTACAAATTTTTGTTTTAATGCATTTAGTTCTTGGAAAATAAAATAAATGAGAAATCTTAGTACTCAAACTTGAGAACTGAGTATTATTTCCTACTATGACATCATTGCCTAAGTGAAAATAATAGCATAAATATTTTGAGAAGAAACATTTAATAGTGCTTTTTCAAATGTGCCAATGAATCAAAAAGATGTGATTTTCTCAAAAATCTATGTAAGAACATTTGAACAAAATAAATAGACATTAGCTGTTCATTAGCACACATAACATCAAACATATTATCTAATTTACAACAAATTTGGTTTTTTTTAATTAATCTGGTTTGAAGAATGATATTAATGTAACACTTCTTTCAAAGAAAACTTTTTTTTTTTTTATCTTGCATCTACCCACAAAAGAATAACAATTAAAGATAGTTAACATTTACTTCCAAATGTTTAGAGGTTGTTTTTCCTTTTTTCCATACTATAGACATCCCAATAATACTTCTAATATTTTCAAAATATTTTATTATTAAAAGAGGTAAAGTAGGGCCTGGGAATGTGGTTTCTAGGGAGACTAGGTGATACAGTATCCATATCACTTAGCCTGGAGATAGGAGGACCCTAGTTCACTTATGGTCTCAGATACTTAGTGTCTGTGTGTGGCCATAGGTAGGCCACTTAACCCTATTTGCCTCAGTTTCCTCATTTATAAAATGAGCTAGAGAAGAAAATGGCAAATGACTTCAGTGTGAAGTCATTCACCAAGAAATCCCCAAATGAGGTAAAGGAGAATCAGACAGGATTGAAAGAACTGAATGGTAAATATACTCCCTTGGGAGGGAACTTCCTCTACTAATTCAGGACTTTGCTACTAACATATTAAGTAATTTGGTGAGCAACACACAGCCAATGTAAGATAAAAGCGTGACTTGAGCCTGGATTTTCCTGATTCTGAAACCAGCTTTCATCCAGGATACCGAAGTGTATGGCTTGTTAATTTTTTTTTTTAAACAATAGAGAATAGAGATAAGCATGAAAAGAAATACACAAAGAATACAAAGATCAAAAATAAAGGTTTGGGGGTATCTTGGAAAAAAACCATATCCATGAAAGTGACTGGTAAACAAATGAGGGCAAGAGTTTCCTGCGTGATACACACACACACACACACACACACACACACACACACACACACACACTCATTTACTCACGCATATATGTATAAATGTATGTATGACATACTTTGATGTATGTTTATTTACATTATTGAAGACCAGTAAAACATTTCAACACAAAGTTCTTGATGAATGCCTTGGTTAGCTTAATAATTATTCTGATCTAAACTTTATCATTGAAAATAAATATTTTCTTTTAATAAATGTATGAGGAAGACACCAGCTATTATTTTTTTTTTCCTTTTAAGAAGCTGCCTTAAAATACAATATTAGTGTTGAAGACTTGATTTTATTTGCTCGAAATTTCTCTTAAAAATCCACCAACTGTACCACTACTTTGAACTATTTTATCATTTTGGATTCTATATTACAATAATAGATTCATTCCCATCTCTCCATTCTTCTCCAGATGTGCCTCTATTATAGTTTGCAAGCCTTAATTTAATTTGTCTCCCATCCCAATATTATTATTCATCCAACCTTATCTACTCGTACAACCTTATGGCAGTGGTACATCCTTGATCTAATCTATGTCCATATGTCCTGAGGAAATTATATTTTCTCAATGGGATTCTATTCAAATATATTATTTCCCAATGTTTGTAGCCTTAAACCAAAATATTTTTCTATTTATTTTCATCTGTACATGGAATATCCAACCTGCTAATAAATATGCAGCAAATTTAGAAATCCTTAAAGATGTAACATATTGATTGGGAAACAACTTATATATTATAACAACCAAGTGGAAATCTACCAAATGTATTATAGCTTTAAAACTATTTCTTTTGAAATAACTGAGAAAAGGTTGTTCAAATGGTCTTGAAAACATAAGGCTAATGCATACATTTTATAAAGGATTTCCAGACTTTTATATCAGTGTAAACTTTGCCTGTAGTCAGTGACACAGTTATATACTCATATAAAAGCCAGTATAATACACAGAGACATTTGCTCCTGATGTTATCATAGTCTTAGATAAATAAGTATATTTATGACAAAAATTATGAAAACTCTGTCTTCGTAGGGAAAAAAGAGCTTTTGAGAAGAAGGTAAGTGGAATTTCTGTCCTTGGACACTAAATTTCTAAGGAATACATCATAAGAAATATATTATCAAAAGAGTTTCAGATTCTGTATTCTGTCATGATGCCAGGGGCTATGTTTTTATAATAAAATTGAAAGGCTAAAACCAAAGACACAATTCTCTAATGAACACACAGAAAATAGAAATGGGATAAAATGAGTGAAAAAATAATCAAAAATATATTACTCAAATATATCATTTGGCATCCTATAAATCAAGTAACTGTTCCATTATGGTTATGCTTCTTGAACTCAGCTGTAACAATTCAAAATAGTGTTTTTTAAAGATATAAAAAACCAATACCCACCCAGGCCTGCTTTAGATCCTCAGTAGAAATAAGCAAATCAAGAATAAGAAAGGTGGGTACTACATTTTAAATAAATTAGAAATGCTTACCTTAGGAAAATATGGTGACTGGACAAAAATAAATAATTAAGGAAATAATAGTTCAAAAGCCGAAAAATGAGTGAATCCTAAAAACAATTTCTATGCCTTAGAAAACACTAGAGCAACTACACACTCAGACTCACACACACAAACACACACCACAACACACACATTAATGACCAGCCTTTTCCCACTCACATTAATATATCTGATTTGAGACATACAAATGAATCCAAGAACTACACTGAAACCACGATATATGCTAAAGGACAAACACAGCATCTTTTACAAATTAATATACTCAAGACAATTAATATCCTCATTCATAAGCCAACTACTAAAAACTAAAGTCAACTCTAATTACTTTCCTATTATAATTTTTTTTTTTTGTGGGAGGATGTAAACAACATTAGTAGTGAAGTGTGTCCAAAGTAGACCCAATTGAACTGAAATTTTAAAAATTAAACAACAGACAATACATGATTTGATAGTACTTATGTACAAATAATCATATTTTAAAACATTTCAGACACATATTATGCTTGAGATTCAAAATACATCTGACATGTGGTATAGCATAAATGTGTCACAATTTAACTATGCACAGAGTTAATGTTTCCTTCTTCCCCAAAATGGCAGGTGTGAAATTTATTTTTCTCTTTTTCATTTATCTAAAAAAATAGAGTATAATCACTGGATCATGATTAAACAGAAGCACTAGGTGGTAATATAAGAGCTAACATTATCAAACAAAGTCAAAAAGCATTACAAACAAAGCACAAAAAATGATAACTAAGGATGAGTCTCAAGGGGAAAAACTTAGTAAACTTTTCATCAAATGCATTACCATAGAGGACTGGGATACTTTGATACCCAAATTAAGTCCTTCTATAACAAAAATTTATATTCCCAAATTTTCTCCCAAAATTGATATTATTACAGTTAAAATAATATTATTTTAGGCATCATGAAGTATGCATGACCAATGAAAAATATTCACACGAAAAAGAAAAAAATTCAGAGATAAGCTCTATTTATAGGTAGATTATTAACACGAAGGCATTTCAAAACATCACTTAATTTATTTGATAAGACTATCAGAATATATCAATAAGTCCACAGAAGTAAGTAACGTAAGTTTATCTTTCAAGGAAATTTAATAGCAACTCTGACCACACTCATCTACAAATATATCAAAACTTTTTATGCATGTAAAATCCTCAAAATCAGGGACTATTCCTTTTGCCTTTTTAATATTTGATGAGTTTGAGACATGCCACGAATAAATAAATTAAACTGATTTTCTTTTTGCAATGAAGCCAATGTATATTTCCTTAACTCAAGTTTATACCAAAAGAACAATTCAACATCATAATTCATATTTCTTATTGAGAAAAATAAAACTGGAAACAAACATCCAACACCAACTTTTTCCCACAATAGGCAATAACTAGCATCCAAATTCCTTAAGACAATTCAAATTCATTGCAAACCTCAGACTACTCTATCCATTTATAAGAAAACAAAAATCTCAGAGACTGTGTAATTATTCTTCAGTGTACTCTGCCATGTTGACTTCACACCATAGGACCAACATTCCCGAACAATCTGATTAATTCACTTGCTTCCATCTTTATTTCTGAAACAATTCCATTTGGTCTTTGGCAAATCATGAGACATTTCTATAGCAACAGGAAAAGAGGTGTCCTCCTTCCCCACCTCTGCCCAAAGGAGAAAACCAATCTTTATGTTAAAAAAAAAAAAAAAAAAAACAAAAAAAAAACACAACAACCCAAAACAAAACATATAACCATCAGAATAGAAAGGTATTATCATCACACATTTCTTGGATGAATGGGATTAAAAACACTTCTTACCAAGTACCCCCAGCCGATAGTTGACTGTGATGACTATCACATTCCCATAACTTGCCAGGACACTGCCGTCATATAAATTCCCTGTGCCTTCCATGTAGGAGCCACCATGAATGTACACCATCACAGGTTTGGGGCCCCCACTGTCCCGAATATCTGAAAAAAATAATTTACAGATGTTCTTATCCCCCAAATGGATAGCAAAGCACATAACACATTTTCCACGGTTGAAGATCTGATATTAAAATATTTCTAGGTTGCTGCTTTTGTTAGTGTTTCTCAAACAAGACTTTTTTAAACATGCTATTCACACCACAGTGCTGTACCACTATGGACACTTTTTAACGCAGCAGAAAATCAAACTTCATGGCTATGTAAAACTATTAATCTTGTGTTCAGAGTTAGTCATTTTAAAGTAGGTGTCTTCTGAGATTGTATTATTGAATGCCAAAGGAAAATATGCTTAGAGATCTCCTTAGGATTGTTATTTTGGGGGGATATAGCATTTCTATGTATATAATAAAATGTGTATGTATGCAAACGTCCATATGGTTATACTGATGCGTATACACATATGCTTCAGTATCAACAGAGCATGACAGTGTAATCACAGTTAATGGAAGGAAGGGAATTTAAATTCCCGTAAATTTAAAAAAAAATAGCCTTCCTCCATTCCCTTATGTGTCATGAAATTCTATTCATGACATCAATGGGATTCTGTCAAATTGTCTTTGTCTCAAAATTTACTGATGAACACAGGTAATTAAGCAAGTCTCTGGTAAGTTGCAACAGGTTAATTTCACTCCTTAAGATAACTACTAAGTGTCAAACGAGTGAATTACATTTAAGTGCTCAAGGCAGCAAAGTCATGAGCTCACAGGACTTGAGTATGTGTGATCATTTAATAATGAGTGATTTAAATTATACTTTTAGTGAACTTGGTTGTCGAACTGCTCCCTCCCTGCTCCATCAGAGAAGAAACCTAACTCAATTATATTTTATTCCTGTCAGATGTGAATGATCAGAGAGACTTATTCTATTACACTCTTTGTATAGATGCCGAACCCGGGGCCAGGCAGGGCATGGTCTAAGAAAACATTACTGAAAATTAGATTGATATTAAAGTGTCCTACTCTTACATCTCATAAACAAATTGAGATGGCAATGCTCTCACTTTTGTGCCAGCCTTCAAATGCATTATCGAAAATATGATGAGAAATTATTTCCATGGAAAACATGAAGAGATTTACGAGGTAACAAAAAAATTCATGGATTTCAAGAGTCCAAGGATTTCATAGATGTAAACTGGGCAGGAATTTGAAAGACCATTGAGTCCAAAGTGGTTTTTTTTTTTTTTTTTTTTTTTTTTTTTTTTTTTTTTTTTTTTTTTTATCTTCAGGTGAGAAAATCAAAGTTCTAAGAGATGAATTGGGTTTCCCAAAGTTCATAGAGTCATACTTTGAATGGGCCTGATAAATCATTTAAGTCAACTTCCTCTTTTTACAAATGAGGAAATTCAGAAATTCAGGCCTAAAATAACTTGCCCAAAATCAAAATGATGATAAAGGGTAGGTCTAGAATGTGAATAGCTTCTCTGATCCTAATCTGAACACCATTTTAAGGGAAATTGGTTTAATCAGGAGAAATGATAACTAGATGGCTATAAAATTGAAATATATTACTATTATTTCCTTATATGGACTTTATTCTAAGTGGGATTCATATTTTGAAATAATGGCTTTGTATTGTATACACATCATATACAACATGAGAAGTTCTGTGTACACATATACAACATGAGAAGCCATATAATGTCTAGCTCTATATACAGAAGACATATGCTGGGGTCTTCCAGTCACTTCAACTTTCACCTTCAATGACTGCTTGCATCCTGTTTTACCTTCCTGTCATTCTTATATGGCTGGCACCAAGGAAGCAATCATAAATTATTAAACTGAAATCATTAACTGACTGTTCACAGCAGAAATTGTACTCTGCTAATTGTGTGCTTGGAGGTAGCACAGAGGGAGACTGTTCCAGATTTCTTCTTTAATTAAAATTACATAGAATTACAAAGCACCAACTGTGAACAGTAATGAAATTTTGGGCTCATCATTCTGTTCATGTAAGAAAAAAAATATATATATATACATATGTGTATATATATGTGTGTTATATGTACATCTATTCATATATTTATATCTCATATTTATATGTGTGTATGTATATCCTTGAACACCTTGAGAGTACCTACCTATCCTGTTTTATGGATAGTCAAGAAAATCCAGTGAATGCTCAAAATAGAATATTGGAAGGATGAAGAATGGTTTTCTCTGTCAACAGCTTAGGAGCATTTTAATCCTCTTGAACCATCTTGTCTATGTGTAATCAGTAATCAACAATGAGCTCCTTGAGGGCCAAGACACTTTAATTTTGATCTTTATTTATATGGTTAAAGAGCTAGTTTTGAAGTCAATTAAATTCAGGCTCATGACCCTTCGCTGATATTCTGCTTGCTGTGACACTAGAGATTAGACACTAGATAGATCCTATAGTGTCTCTGAGACCCATGGGTAGTTCTTTAAAATCACAACTTGCAGGAATATACCAACTTGTATTAGTAGAGGGCATTTTCTCATTTGGGTTTTTCCAATATGCCAATGAAGGCCTAGATCCAAATTCATTTCAATAATTTTTATGAAAGAACAACAACAAAACAAAACAAAATTTCTGAGGATTAGATATCACAATGATGTTTTGAAGTTGTTTCAATAGAAATGATAGAGGGAATGATGAAAATAAACTTTTTTAAGTGGCATCTTTCAGGAGAATTAAATCTTACTGTCTTTACAAGTCAAATGAAAGCATAGATTTGATACTGTTTTATCCAGGAGACTATCTGATAGTCTTTTTAAGTTAATTTATTCATAAGTCCTCTGCATTAATAGAATGTGTTTTTTGTAAATTGTATTTATTTTCTTATCCAGGAAGTCTGTATATAAGATTATCTCCCCAGAATTTCTTGCATTGTGACTGTGGATTGGAAAAATTGGCATTTAATGATATTATCCATCCATTCTAATATACTGGAAAGTTTTTTTTTTTTTAATCTTTAGGAGCTTCACCTTTACTTCAACCCTCCTCACAATGGTATCATCATATTAATGATTTATGTGGCAGCCCTGAAATTTTAGCTAGATAGTTTTGTCTTTGCCAATGAGAAGGTTGTGTCTAAGTCCTATGAAAGATAACTAGGAATCTCTTGGCTTCCCTCATACATATAACATGAATGGTTTGACATATTTTGATACTAGTAGTGTCAAGGCAAAATTGGGGGATGGAGATCTTGGTGTCCATCTCTCACATTTGGAAAGCAAAGACAATTTGAATTGTTTCTAAATGTACAAAATGATTGAGAAATTTTGCATTGTCTCAATTAATATTTAAGGCTGACAGCAAACAGTTTATGGAAGGACTTTTCTTTATCTAAGGCAAATGCTGCAAAGTATTATAAGCATGAAAGTACATTTGCTGTACAGGATGCCAAAAAGTTTTCTAAACTACTGAAAAGGAAAGACATACCCTTGCAATAAGGACAGAATTCTGTCACATGGAGAGAGAGAGAATATTAGGAGATGATCCATTCTTCAGTGTCCTGTTTACCTAAACTTTCTCCCATGGAAGCAAGATTTTGTCCATTTTGTTATAGTGTTATCTGAGTGTAAATCTGAGATAATCAAAAATGCATTGACTTTAAGCCACAAGACAAAAGTAAACTTGCTAACTCATATAATGAATTATTCATATAATCTTGGACATGTAATTAGACTGTGGGCCTGAGGTTTTGTTTTTTTTTTTTTTTTTTTTTTTTTGTTTGTTTGTTTGTTTATTTTCCAGGAAATGAGGATGCTGATATGATTTATTTCTGTAATTAGTCTTATTTTCAAAGATAAAGTTCCCTAAATTTTTATTCATGATTTTAAGATTTAAAAGGCCTGTATAAGAAATAAATGCTTTGATATCCATCTTAATGTAATGGAAAAAATATTTTTTGTTTGTTTGTTTTTTAGTGCCTGGAATTCAGAATTAGAAATCAAGAGGATAATCTATTATCTGGCCACTTAATTATTGTCTCTGTTGAGCTTATATTCAGCAGTTTAATTATTTAAAAGATTCATTAAAATCATTATTCAAATTTATTAATGAATGGAGTATATGTATATTGACTTCAATAAAATCACTTTGGAATAATGTAGTATTTTAATGTTTAGGAAGAAAACAAGAAGCTTGATAAAGATTCACTTTCCTCTAGCAGTCCAGATGTATTATTTGAATTCTATGTTTTGTCATATGAACACTTGCCTAGCAAGAATATTCTCAGTGTTTTAAACTTCTTCTAGAGATCACCAATGTCTAGAGCATGGATGTTCATATTTATTTATGTACCAATGGTGCCCCAATTGTGTAATTTCATCTTCAGATTAAATTTCACCTATCATTGATATCAGAATATGCCTTTCATGAATACTATTGCCAAAATAATTATCTAACAGTTCAACTCCTGATAATGATTCTTTTTAAAATTAACTGTTCCTTGGACAACAAACATTTATATTAACTCTAGTCTAGCACAAGCTTTTCCATTTGGGTTAAACCCGACCAAAGCTTGAGGTCCCACAACTTGGTATTTCAGAAAACCAAGAATCCTCCATAGTAGAGCATCAATATAGTGCTTGAGTTGAGATTTAACTAATTATAAATGTACTCTATTTGTTTATGGAGAATGTTGGGTAAATAGTTGACTCTCCAAATATTCTAGTAAAGATATATAAGTCAGAGACAGTTAATTAATTTTTGAAGGATTTGAGTAACATAGAATATGCACAAACAACACTAAATAGAACTTTTCTTTCACTTGTTGAAACAATATTTATTCCTCAATCTTCTTGTAATATCACTTATTTTGAATTTTTCTGTAAATATTTAGATATGATCATTGCTTGTCTCCCTTACGAGAATGTGACTTTTTTGAGAGTAGCGATGATTCCATTTTTTGTTTGTTCATAAATTCAGAGTTTACTGAAGGACTTGACAATGGAAAGGTCCTGGTCAATATTTGGTGATGTCTGGAATATTATAATATGCTATCATTTTGAAGCCTTGCAAAATGAACCAATTTTTTTTTTCATGGGGCTTGTGGTCGGATTTTTAATCCCCATCATGTAAATTGGATTTATAAAAAAAATAGCTAATTTATTTAAACAAACAATAAATAAGATAAATTAGATAAACCTTTACATTGGGTAGATTTAGAACAGCAATGAAAGTCAGCATAGAGCAGTGATTAGAAAGCCAGAGTCAGGAATTCTAATTTCAAGTTTTACATTTGACAAGTACTACTATTTTATCCTGGGTAAGTCATTTTACTCCTCAGAAGCCTAAGTAACCCTGATTCTATAAATTGCAGAGAAGGTGTTAATTTGTATTGATAAAAGTCATTTCTTCATCAGGAGTTTTTATATTAAGGAAATCATTCAAGGTCATTGTTAATGGTCTGTAACTAAGAAGTAAAAGTCTTACTGCTCTCTGTCCAGCTCAAATCATATAGAAAGTACTGGATTTACATCTGGTGAGAACATTGTGGGAAATTCACTGATAAACTAAAGAGGACAATCAGCATAATGTAATATTCAAGAATATCAACTTAAGGAATAAAGGATATTTAGTCTAGGGGAGATAAAGGCCTCAAGGAGAACATAAAAGCAGTTGTCAATTATGTGAAAGAGGGAAATTGGACTTGTTCCTCTTGGCCCAGAAGATAGAAGTGAGGGGTAGGAAAGCACAAAGAGAAAGATTTAGGTTTGTTTCACCTATTAAGGCTGACAGCCTTAATTCCACACTATTCCAGTGTGGAATAGATTGCATCATGAAGTAATAGGCTTTTTTTCTTTCAAGTACAAATTCAATTGGGAGTTATTAGATATAATTCCAAGAGAATTCCTGCACAAGGAGGGAGATTTAGGTTTGTTTCACTTATTAGTAATTTTCCAGTGTGGAATGGACTGCATCATGAAGTAATGGGTTCTCTTCTTTCAAGTACAAGTTCAATGGGAAATTATTAGATATAATTCCCATTGAATTCCTGCACAGGACCAATTTGGAATAGATGGCCACTAATACGACTTCCAATTTTGACTTTCTGTAACTAATGAAATGCACTTTCCTTGCATGAAAAACCTATTAGCTTTGTAGGAGTTCCAAAATATAATAACCTAAAATTATGGTTTTACCACACTGAAAAAAAAAGTTTCTCATTGGTCTTGTTTTCTCTCACATGAAGGTTATTATTAGATTCTAAAATACACTTCTTCCTTTGGAATTTTAAAGGAAAAAGTAAAAAAAAAATGATTCACTCTTGATTGGTGTGGAGGTGGAAGTGTGGGTGGGTAAGCTCTGTCTGATTACTGCCACTTGTTTGGAGCAATATCAGAATGACACAAATAGCAGTTGTAAAGGAAGCAAACTACTTGATAATGAAACTTTAGCTCATTAAAGAGAGCAACTGACAGACATCTCTCAATTTTGAAAGCAGCCTCTGGCCCAAATTCTAATAGAGGTAGAGAGTTGCCCCTTGAAATGAGTAAGAAGTTTTTTAAAAAGATGATTGGGTTAGGGGTGAAATATAATTGGGATTTGTATTTTTTTCTGTAATCCCCAAATGAAGACAGTTCAACAAGGGAGTTGTTTGAAAAGAAATTTGAAAGTCTGATGGGAATAAATTGTGGGGAAATGAATCATAGATCATGATGTAGGGATTTGAATTCTTTGTCTATCTTTTCAAATGTGAGAAATTCTCTAGGCTAGACTCCAATCCTTCATTTGTAAAATGAGGACAATAATTCTCATTGAACATTTTTGCAGGGTAAATATGAGGCTCAAATGAGATAATGTATTCCATAAATGTGTATGTATATGTAATATATGTATACAACATACATAATATATACATAAAAGTGTGTGTATGTATCTTTGTGTATTATAATCATTGTTGTTTCTTTGGCTATGGGATATTGACTGAGTTTTGGCTTGAAAATTTAGCTTTGATTCTAAAAATATTACTCCATATTGAATGAAAAAAAGAAATATGAGAACTAATTGAGCTTAAAATAGTACTGTTATTTTTCAAAAGATATTTGGTTTATATATCTATAGATTTAGAACTGGAAGAAACTTTGGGTTATAGATGAGGAAACTTGAAATAAAGGTACATTAAGGTGAAATAAGTTCTCTAATATAGTACAGATGGTAAATGGCATTAAGAATAATGACATCCATATTGAGTTTGCTGATTAAAATTTTAGGATTTTCTCAACTAAACTATCATGCCTTTCATAATGATTTCATAGTGACTTTGTATTATTTGAAAAAAATAATGGGCTTATTTGGAATTAATATTTTTATATTCTACTTTTCATAGTATTTTTCAAAAAATATTTATAATTCCTATGATTTCTTCACAACCTATACCAAATGAGTTATCATCTGATAGTTTTTAAAAGTATATAAAATTTACTTAATGACCATTTTAAAACATGAAATTTATCCCAAACAAGCCTATGAATGTTATATATCTTTCTCTGGTGGATAGAGAGCAACATATTAAATATTTGCAAAATAAATATCTCCTGTACTCTTATTTAATAAAACAAAATAATCAAAATATATTTAATAAAATAGTTATTATATTTATTATATTAAATATTTTAAAAGTTATTATAACTGTTTTTCTTGTTGTTGCTAATAGAACTTAAATAATGATTTAAAATACTAGCTCATTCAATCCTCATGACATCTTTGGGAAATAGGCATTATAATTATCCCTATTATACAGATGAGGAAAAAAGAGGCAGATGGGGGGCTATGTGTATTGTTCAAGGGACATAGCACTTGTGTGTGAGGCTAAATTGCAACAAGTCTTTCTGATTCCATATCACTTGTTCTATATGTTGTTCCACCTAAATAAATGGAAACCATGTGATGGCTTCATTTGAGGGGGATATTTACAAAATTTTGATTTTCAAAACCAGATCTCCTAAATATTGACAATGATTAGACACTATCAATACTTCTATCTTCTGAAGAATATTATGCAACTTGTAGCTGTTTGAAGAGACTAAATTTGGAATTGAGTGTCCTTAGTTCAAACCCTAAATCTGACAATGTTGACTTTGGGCAGCAAATTAGTTCTCAGCTTCTTATCCTCCTCTAACTCTGTGATATTCTTGCACTGCAAATGACAGATGTTCTCCCAAATTACTTCCTTTATACTTCTTTGAATATTCTGTCATGTTTCAGGCAGATTAAAAACAACAACAACAACATAATTTCTATGCCTGTATGATACAAATATTCTCATCATCCTTCAAAGAACCTAGAAAATTTTGCAAATTGTATTATTTATCAATGCTGTGTAAAAATATTTTTATGACACATTAAAGTGATAAATATTAGGCGGATATATTTAAAATTTCATGGACTATTTGTTGTTTAATCTTTATTAATAAATTACCAAAATTCCATGAAAATCACACCATGAATATGCCATTTACTTTCAAAATTTTATTTTACATTTAATAGAGATGACATTTAAAGTATACAAACTATGATCACTACTCCCCAAAAATTGAGTTATCTAGTTAAAACAGTTGAAAAGTATATATTATAAAGTTACTAGGATTATAAATTCTGAGTTACAAAGGACTTAAGAGGACTTCTGGTCCACACCAACCTCTGTTCATTTGGTTTGGTTGACTTTCCTTTTAGTTCAGATTTTAGAACTATGACAAGAAAACTGATGTGTCAGAGACACGTAAAAATATTAAGTGACAGAGTGGAATTTCAAATAGCACCTCGGGTTCCATAGCACTACACTTATTATGCTAAAACACATCCTTATTTGCCCCAGATTTTTCATTGATCTTCATTTCTAAACAACTGATTAAAATAACTGGTAATCATATGTGCACTGGATTAATTGATAAATAGTTAATGTGGTTAAGGCAGAGGCCATATGGCAGAATAAATAGTGGGGCAATACTTGGAATATGGAAAAAAAAAACTAGACTTAAGTCTTGTCAGATACACAGTAGCTGTGAAGGCAAGGGTGACTCAGTTTATTAATAATTCTGAGACTTTAGGCATAGGTAGTAAAATGGAGCTTTGATACTAAGATTTACTCATTGCTAAAATCATAGTAAATAAATTATATTTTCCTATGGCCATAAATCTATTGAATTAATTTAATTTATCTGAGCTTCAAATAATCTCCCAGGAATAATTTGTATATTTTAGCTGCATCATAACTAGGGAAACAGTGACTAGGAAGCATTCATTTAATATGTCATTCTATGATTTTTTATTCATATTCTACTCTTTGTGATCCCAAAAATACTGGAGTGGTTCCTTTTCTAGTTCTTTTTGCAGATGAGGAAACTGAGGTAAACACAGTTGAATGCTGTCCAACATAATATGGTTTGTAAGTGCCAGAGGCTAGATTTGAATTGGGAAGATGAGTCTTTGTGATTCCATGCCTGGTACTGTATCCTGTGTTCCTGGTACCCTACTGACTTGAAAATATCAATGTAAATTCCCTAGAGATTAATGGTTTGCTTAGATGCTGTAATGAAGAGGGGCCTTAGAAATAATCTAATCTGAGTTACTAGCAAATGCATCTGATTATCAGTTGAAATGTTTATAAAGGGTGAATTAAGGTCAGGCTATGTGTAAGAATCAGAATTATGAGAGAGTAGACAATTTATCAAGTTTTTATCTTACTTGTATATGGAATGCATAATGATCATTTTTTGCTTCTCCAATGATTTATTTGCAATACATTTCATCTAAGAGAAAGAAAATCAACATCTTTTTGCCTTCTTAGAAAACTTTTCTAAGAGAGGCTGCAAGTTATATTCTCTACAACATGTGTTTTATAGCCATGAAATCATAAATTCATTACATTATTGATCTAAAGTTGGAAGAGATTTCAGACTTGGACATCTACTCTCAAACCCTTCAGTTTATAGATGAGGAATTGGAGGACCACAATTATTGTTTTGTAAGAACAGAACAATCATTGAAAAAGAAGTCATGATTTCTTAAACTTTTACTTTTGGAGGTAATGTACTGGAAAGATAAAAAAAAAACATACTTATTTTTTCAGTTATTTGAAGTCTTGTTTAAGAAACACTTCATGGCAGCTATCAGTTAATTTTATTTCTTCATATAATATGGGTGTAAGACTTTTAAAAATTAAAGGAATTACAGCTATAGATATAAACTCATTTCTGGATTTGGTAAAATACATAGGTTAGCAAACATGCAAAAGGGGGTACAGAGAGACCTTTAAAAAGAGCAGGGGGTTAGTTAAAATTCTATGGACAAAATTGTGTCAAAAGGGAGGATGAGACATGTCAAAATTTATTTTCAAGAAAACAAACCCAAAAAAAAAATCCCCTCCTCTTTAAACATTTTAATGGTTGGTACCAAAATGCAGAACTAAATAACAGTTGGTTTATTTTTTGAAAAATAAGAAAATGTATGTTTATATATATCACAACAGGCAAGAAGACAAAACACATCAAAAACGGGGATGAAAAAGAACTCTTCAAAAAGGACAAGAAGTCAAAAAAAGAGGAAGAGGGTGGAAAAATAGACTGGGGGGCCTCATCATGCAAATCAGATTTGGCGGCAAAAAAAAAAATACCTTCATCTTCAGCTCCGTCATTATCCCCTAAATCATCTGTCTGTTTCTTTGTAAGGGGACCTAGGATTGAGAATGGAGAAAAATGGAGGAAAAAAGATAATTCAAGAATATACAAGACTGAATGGGAGGGGCAATATTATTTTAAATACTAAAACTACCAAGGGTGATTCCAAAAAACAAAAACAAAGACAAAACCCCAATAACAGCAACCAAAAAACTCAGGGAAGTAATTAGCTTAGAATATCAATTTCTGTTTAAAGAAAAAATACCAATAATCCCCATTTAATCTAAAGTATCATCAGCAATGTTTGTTTAGTGTTTTTTTTTTCCCCAATACAAAAAATATATCAGGGAATGGAGGTCAAATTGCAAGCAAAAGAATAGGTTGTCTAAAAGAATACCCACCATATATAAAAATAGAAAACAGTTTTATTTTCTGACAACTTATTTTACTCAGTACTTTCACTGAATTTCAGTTGGTGAAAATAATAAACAAAATAGGTCAATATAATTTTTAAGACAAAAAAATTCAAAAGTACAGCAGCAAGTTCTGAAATAATTAGACTTTTTACTAATACCATTAACATTTGGAGTTCTAACAGTTTTTTTTTTTTCAAAACCCATTTTTTTCTTTTTCTTTCAATTAAAAAAAAACAACCTTCCCACATGTTCTCCTTTAAATGAAATTGTGGATTCAAGATTTTTGCAACCTCTGGCTACCCTTGACAGGTTTATTAGCAAAGAAAGGCTTATATTTAAGCAAAGCAAAAGGTAGAGTCGATGGAAGTCTGGGTTTCTTTCTCAATGGGCCTGCTGAGGCAGGGCTAATGTCTACTAATCAATTTAGTGACATAATGGAATTAAGCTTTAATACGATTTCATGGCCAGAATAGTTAGTTATAATAGGATCATGTTTTAGGAGAATAATTCCATTAATAATAAGTGGGAATGTGCCCGATATGTTTTATTATTTTGAATAATAATAACAATAATAATAATAATCTTCTGGACTCGAGTGAAATAGGAAAAAGGAAATCAAAGGCCATGAGAAAAGCAACTGCATCTTTCATTTTGTTTTGTTTTTTTCATCCTCAGCACACAAGGATGCCGTTGGAACCCCATCTTCTCTTTCTGTTTCCATAGACATTGCATTTAAATGACAGTCAGTAATACACATGCAAAAAGGAACCATTACAAGCACAAGACACTCCATTTTCAAAGGCAGCCAACCACAAAGCCATAAGCAAGAATTTTGCCATGCATAAAATAACAATCATAAGAAAAATAAGAGAGGAAAAGAAACAAGGAAAGACGTATCAGTAGATGCAGTGCACATAGGCAAAAAGCAGGCATTAACATAGCACACTCAATAGAGAAGATCAGTTCAACATTTTGACGAAGTTTCTAGTCATTCCTGCTGATACTGTATATGTGTGTAACTCGGGACTAAAACTGGAAAGTCGATTCTCAAAGAAAACCTATATTGCTGGAAACTGAAGGGGGAAAAACAATGAGCACATAATATACTTGCTATCAAATGGATATGACAGAAAAGTTTCAAAAGCTCAGAAATCTATTCAAAGATATTAGCTGGAAGCAAAGAAACATCACTTAAGTGTAAACATAGTAAAGGTACTTCTATAATGTCATCTGTCAGGGAGAGTTTCAAAGTCCTTCCACTTCCTTTCCACTGGAATTGTAACTGCTCATCATGCAGTCAGTGAGAATTTCTTTTTTATTTCACCTAAAAGGGGTCATTCCTAGTCATAGGTATTGTCCAGAAAAAAAATGGCCCTTTATTAATTGAAACTCAATGGAATTTTCTTGTCTTGTTCGACTGGCATCATTTCACATCAATTCCAAACACTTCAAATATGTTAGAACAGAGTTAAATTGACACATATGGTTCAAGTATTCTTGATTTTTCCACATTAGAAATTTCTACTTTTTACAACAATGTATAAATTTCACTGTAGTTTACTTCTCTATATTACAATCTTACCCAAGTGCAAAGATCATGATTGTTCAAAAACATTTCTAAAGCACAGATACATATGTCATCTTTGGGAGGACCAGTTTATTTTCTACATGCTAAAGAAATCTGTGCTCAATCACTGCTTTAGAGAAATATATGGAATATAATTCTAGTTTTAAAGGATATTCTCAAATATGAGAACTATTGAAATGCCTATTTTCAGTGTTTACAATTCTCTCTAGAAATGCTTGCACATATCCTTTGATCATTTATCAGCTGAGGAATGATTTTTATGTTCTGCATATTTGTGTGGGTTCCCTATATATCCTGGCAATCAAATATTTTGAGGTTTTTGGTGCAAAAACTTTGCCCCTGATTAAGCACATCCCTTTTTATTCTTTTTTGTTACCTATGAAAGCTTTTTCATTTCACATAATTACAAAATATTTAGCTTATGTTTTGTGATTGCCTCTATCTATTGTTTAAGAATTCTCAACTGATCCTTGGCTGTGAAATTAACCATTATAGTAAAAGGAACTTGATCTAATTTTTTTCTTTTATTTTCTATGCCATGATCTATAATAGTCATGTCATAAATCCATCTCCAGAGTAGTATATTGTTGGTGACGTGGCCATAAGCTTAATATCTGCCAAACTGCTTTCCAATATAAACATTTTCTTTTTAAATATTTCATTCACAAGTGCTCCTTGGAGCACTCGAGCACAGAAAATAGAGAGCCTAATATGACAATTTGTTGCCCAATTTCTACATCCCTATTAACATGGATAATATAGTTCTGATGATTTTACTCTTTACCTATTAATGTAGTGCATGCTGCAGATCATTACTGGATAGGAGTTATATGTGATATTTCAAGTAAATTCTTAGGAAAAAAAAACAAAAAAATCATGCAGACTAACTATATAAAGAAACAATAACATTTTCCACCTCAAGGTAGTGCTGCAGGATTATCACTTCATTTCTATTTGCTGTCACATACAAAAAGGGCCAGGTGTTGAGTTCAAGTCCTCCCTTCCATGTTGGGCATGGCTCTTGACCTAATGGGCATTGGGGAAAGAAGAGTCTTGTTTAATTTTCATCCTACAGTATCCAAGGTCATTTGACTGACTTCCTTGGAGAATAGCAAGGCTACAGGGATTCAACTGATTGTGGTTTGAGAGTAAGCCTTCTTTAGGAATGTTACATATTAATAGAAAGATTAGTTTTTTGAAGTTGTGAGATAATGGAGCAATGAAATCTCCATTGAAATACATTCCTCTGCCCATATTCCAAACTTGTCTCAGGGCCTCTCTGGCTCCATATATATACCCTACCTATTTCCTCAAGAAGACATGCTTCCTGAACTAATCAACGTAAATTCACCAATTGACCTAAGCTACTGAAGGCAATAGCCTTCAAATTCTACCTCAAACAGTAACTGGCTGTGTATCCCTGTAGAAGTTATTTAAATATTCTAGGACTTGGCTTCTTCATCAGAAAAATGAGAGATATATTCAATTGCTCTAAAAGTCTCTTTGAGTTTTAAATCTATTATTTTTTTTCCTCTAAATAAGTGTATTTCAATGTGTTTTCTTTATTTCATATAGACTTCTAAAGCCAGATGGTAATAGTAATGGATGTAGGCATGTGAAAAGAAATGAGGATATTGGGATAGAGTACAGCATCAACAGAATTTCTTCATAAAAATTTATAATAATGAATACTAGTTTTTTGATGAAACTAATCACATATATATTTTAAAACTTGCTCCTTGCATTTTAAAATCTTTCATGCTCAAGAACGTGGAGTCAATAGAAGCCAGAAAGGACATTGGAGGAGGGAATTTCACTATTTTATGGTGACATATGAACAAAACAAGGCGGCAGAGTCTAAGAAGGCCCTAGTGTTCTATGCTATAGAAATACTGATTCAGCCTACCCTACACAAGTAGTGTTGTAAAGATGAGAATGTATACCAAGGTAGATATAAAAAGCTTATTATTAGGGTTTGACAGGTATATCCCATCCCTGTAAGGATTCAAGGATGCCAATGAAAATGAACTCAAAAAGGTATTCACCTATTTTCCTCCATTTGCTGGAATCATATCATTATGATTAAACTTCCCATTTCTTTTTTGCTTCATGCTGTACTTCTTTTTAGATGATTTAGAAAATATTCTCACTTTTCTATATAAGTATATTTCTATAATAAGTATAAGAATACTTATTATAACAGGGCAGTATCCCATTAGTGTAACGTGGGTCCAAATCTTGACAAGTTTTAACCGAGGATTCTAGGCTTTCAATCAGAACATGGATATCTCTCTCCCTACTAGGTGCAACCTACTGTGATTACAGAGGCTTCACACTGATATCCCCCCCTCTCAATAATTCCCCCAACAATAGCTGTGCTCTTCCTACCCTTGTGAATAGCAATAAATAGCAATAAAGTTGGTCTAAGTGGGTTGTCACTTTTCTTCTCCCTTTTTGCTATACTTGTTCCATTGGACAGTTTTGTAAGGAAAGAAAAACAATATCTCTTTCTGTGTGTATGTTGGTATAAGTGTGCATTTGCTCTTTTCTGTGAATGAATTGTTCATACCTTTGATGACTTATCCATTGAGGAATATGTTTTGGTTTTAGGTATTAACAATAAGTTTCCTACATATCTTGGAAGTTGGATTCTTCTTAAAAATATTTGATGTACAGATTTTCTCTCAATTCCTTTTTATCCTAATTGTATTGGTTTTTATGTAAAATATGTATGAGCATATATGTGTGTGCATGCATATAGATACATAAATATATATTTAGAGTAAAGATGCCATATTATGCTCTTATTCTCAAAACTAAGCTTGGAAAAAAGGCAAAGACATTAAATCTAAGTAAGCTCTCCTTATATTTAACTGCTATTAAGCATGGCAAGAAGTATTCATTAGGCTCCTACTTTGTGGCAGGCACTATGCTAGATGTCAGATATACAATGATAAAAATGAAACCTCTTCTGCCCTTTAAAAAAAAAACTTAGATTCAATTTGAAGAACAGTAGGACTCTGCACTTTGGGAATTGAGCTCTGATTTCCTTATTCTATGTAAAATACATGTATATCACAGCTATGAAAAATGTTACAAAGGCAAAATCAAATATTATATTATGTTTTTATTATTTTTATTTAAAAAATACCCCAGTAAATACCAAGACTACAAAACTGGTTCAATATTAGGGAAATTATCAGCATAACTGATCATATCAATAAAAAATCATGATTATCTTAATAAATTCAGGAAAAGCTTTTGACAAAACAATACGTATTCCTATTAAAACACTAGAAATAAAAGAAATAAGTGAAACTTTCTTTAAAATTATGAAGGGTATCCATCTAAAACAATTAGCAAGTATTATTTGTAATGGAGAATAACCTCCCCAGTAAGATTAGGGGTGAAGCAAAGATGATCACTATTACGACTATTCCATATAGAAATGCTAGCTATTGCAATAAAAAAAGAAAAGCAACAGAAAAAAAGTAGAATAGTCAATGAGGAAACAAAATTATCACTTTTTGCAGATGATACAATGGTACACTTGAAGAATCAATTTAAAAACTAGTTAAATAATTAATAATTTTAGTAAGGTTGTAGAATTTAAAATAGACTCACATGAATCATCAACATTTCTATATATCACAAAGTCTAGTCACAAGAGTATTTAAAATTACAGAGAGCAGAGAGACAGGAGCAATGGAAAAGTTGGGTGGCTGGAGCAAACAAGCAAACAAAAAAAAAGTTGGGCCTTCTATGGCTAAAGGGAGTCAAGGGTGAAGGCCAAATTGGGCTGATTTACCAGTTGCTGCAATTATAAGACCTAGCAATGCTAAAGTATCAATATTTCTTATAAGGATTTGTTGGCTATCTCAAGAGTTGCTGTTGGATATAAGTCATGCTATGGTTAATCCAAAGTTTCCCAATGATCTTTTTCATTAATAAAATTAATATAAGTATTTTCAGTCTGGAGAGAAGGGGTATTGATGCTGGATGGAAAATTCATAATTGAGGGATTCCACTGCCCTGTGAAACCAATTGAACTGAATTTTTTCTCCAGAAACTTTTTCCTTGATAGACTCCCAAATGATTGTAAATATGATAGTGTCTATAAAGAGCAAGTGCCTAATGAAATCTTATTGGTTAACGGATCATTTTTACAATTAAAGTTCATCATCCAAATATTTAATGAATAAAAGGACATATATACAATAAAATATTTCCCTCCCCTCTCTTCCCCCTCATCTCTACATATCTTTTTAGTGATTTATCAGTATGGGGGCAGGGAGAAAATGTCAATAGAATTTTGCTAGTGATCCAAAAATCACATATTTGAGGAATATCACTTCACCAAAAGATTTGAAAATTATCATTTACATAGAAGTAATAAGTTACTGCAATCAACATCATTCCATATGACCTGCCTACACATCTTAAATTTCTGATGTCACATTTTTAACACTGGCACTTTAAGAGACTAGCTGAAATTTCTCAAAATCTAAAGCTGATGGGACTTCCAAAAGCCAAAGGAAAAAGTGATTTATTCTCTCTATAGACTATGTGAGGGCCTAGGCTACCAGAAGGACACACTCACAATTACCATTAGTGGTAATAGAAAAAAAAATAATCCATGTATCAATTATATTACTTGTCTTCTAGATAGCCAAGAGTTGTCTACTGGAACAACAAGAGGTATGTTCCTGTAAAGGGAAGTCTTCTACCCATGAACCCTATCATAAGTCAGGTACAAAATACTTCCTTCCATATTAGCATAATTACAACTCACACCCCTACTGTATTTCAAAGGTGACTGCTTTTTTTCCTCAAAAGGAAGTCTGGTCATAAAAGTTAAAATATATGCATGTGCACTTATAAATGTTTAGACTTGTATATTTTGAATATAAAGATATATTTTATTTAAAAGCAAAAATACAGCATTCCTCTGTCCTTAGCTGGAGAATAATCATGAGCTCTGAAATAATTACTCTCTACCCATATTAACATGGCTTTTTATCATTGCCTTTGATGAAGGGCTAATATACTTTTGCTCTGAAATACATTAGAACTGATTATAAATTCCTTCATTATGGACTCAATTCAGCCCAAATTATCCATACTCTGTGTCACACATATCTGCAGAAGGCAAGAAGGTTAGGGGTATTATTAGTGCCTGACTAGGGAAGCTGGTCATGAGAAATGTGTCCTTCTCCCTGGAATGAGTCTTTGAAATGTTCAGGATTACTGAAGGCTTCAGGCTCCAATGAGTTATAATGTTGTGGATGGAAAGCCTCAGTTAATGATCTTTCAATCCCCTTTCCCTCCACCCTTTACTTACCCCTGCGGCCACTGAGGTACATGTCTCTGGACTTTATGGAATCCCTAAGCCAATTTCCACAGAATTGGCAAATTTAAAAGGTATTACTGTAGCTAGTTGGGAGCAATTGGACAAAGGCTAAATATTTTTCTCGGGGATTTGTCATGTTACTGGAACGGAATTAAGATTGTCAAACCAGGAGCAGGATTGTAGAAGGTCTGATTCTGGGTTTTGAACAACACATGGCATGATGGTAAGAGTATGATAAGTCTTAAACAATAATACAGAATTACATTTTAGCTCCTTCTCCCTTCCCCAACCCCCATCCCTCATTTCTCCAGTTGGAGTGACATTAAAATACAATGACTTCATGGAATCAGCCTCTACAGATGTAGAGCCTAAAGGTTCCCTGGCTCATTACCAAACCACTGAATTTTACTTATTTGAAATCTGTTGATAGCTCTATTTCCTGTCACCAAAACATGAATCCCTTGAGGATACAAATATGATTGAAAGCAAAAGGTCTGCAATAATCCATATTCATTCTATATTATTAAATTTATCTTACTTGAAAACATCCCAACAATGAAAATCACTGGTTATACAAGTGGAAATTAAGAAATTAGTGTTCTAAAAAGTCATCAACTTCCCATTTTCTACTAGAGTTATGATTCTATATTCACTTTTTACAAATGGTAGATTTTAATTAATGTGCATATTGTTCAAATCAAAATAAAATTCAGGATTTCAAAATGGGACATAAGAAGTAAACCATGAGTCCATGAGACTGGATATAGTTAAGATTAATCCCATAACATTTGGTGACCAGTGGCAATACGGATAAAGAACACGTGAAAGATGTCTTTAGGCACGAATCAGGCTGTGGAACTTCTGTATATGTGTTAGATAAGAGGATGAAAACAGATCCAAGGGTCCATGTTCCATGGATATTTTTACCCTTTTGTTTGCAGAAAATATTAATAATGGGGCAGCTAGATAAGGCAGAGGATAAAGCACCAGCTCTGGAGGCAGAAGGACCTGAGTTCAAATCCAGTCTGAGACACTTAACACTTAATAGTTGTGTGACCCCAAACAAGTCACATAATACTAATCACGTCACCCCAAAACTAAATGAAGAAATAATCTGTTAAGTACTTATTATAGGATAGAGTACTGGGTATATGAAAAAAAGCAAAAACAGTCCCTACCCAGAGAGAGCTTATATTATAGAAAGCCTGCTATTCTAAGGAGTGGTGGTAAGGGAGGAGAGATTTCAGGATAAGGAGCAAACAAAAGACTTGGGGATGAGAGATGGAGTATACTGTGAAAGGGCTTTC
The DNA here is from genome assembly GCF_048593235.1 of Sminthopsis crassicaudata. Classification (NCBI taxonomy): domain Eukaryota; kingdom Metazoa; phylum Chordata; class Mammalia; order Dasyuromorphia; family Dasyuridae; genus Sminthopsis; species Sminthopsis crassicaudata. The sequence goes on along the minus strand of NC_133619.1, from coordinate 31,372,474 downwards.
TAGGTAGCCACTATGGCTGCATCAATGTGTGGAGAAGAGAGTTTGTAAGAAGACTGGAAAAGTGGAACGGAATGAAAATTGAGAAGTTATTTAAATGGTCAATAAAGATTATATCATTGTTCCTCAAAGTAACAGGGGTCATTGTATCTGACAAAAGGAGAGTGTCATTCTGACCTGAGATTTAGGAAAATCACCATATACTCTCTATATGATCTCAAGTTGGCACAAGAATATTCTATTTTCTCTACTTATTTTGAATGTATTTATATTCATGCAAGTTGTCAGTTTGAAGAGTATATAAGTGCTTTGAAGACAGATATTGTATTTGTTTTATTATATCCAGCACCTAGCAAAGAATCTAGAAAAGAGTAGGTGCCTAATAGATGCTGGTTTTTGATTGAGTCAAATAGGTATAAGACTGACAATAAAGCAATAATAATTAGTGTGTGAGTTGGTAGGAAACTTTGAAAGAAAAAGATGAAGTATTTTTTTTTCTGACAGGAAGACCATTTTGCATTGAAATAAAATATTTTCATCCTCTTATAATGTTATTCTCAATACTACATATGAAAACAAAAATTCTCTATGGAAGGAAATAAGGTCATATGTCACTCTGTCCACTGCATACCCTGATCTAATCTTTTATTGGTTGATAATTGACTTCCGCAAATTTATGAAAAAATTAATGAAGAATTTTAATTTATGAAAAGAAATTAAGTAGAGAGAATTCAAACAGCTAATTGCAAAGGAATAATGGAAAGGGGCTTGGTAACAGAGATAGAAAGGATTCTTTCAATGCCAAGTGGATGGAGAGAACAAAGACTATCTTTAGGAAAGTGGGATAAAAACCTTAGATTTAGAAAGATTTTGAATGAGGAAACCACCATCAGAAGGGAAATCATTTACTAAACCTAAATATCAGACTGGGATTTTGAACTCAAGTTTAACAGACTCCAAGTCCAGTTTTTTAGCAATTCAACTATTATGGCTTTCATTTTATTCAACAATAGTTATTCAGTTCATGTTTTCCAGGTGAAATCTGAGGCTCCAACCTTATCTGTCAGATTTTTATCTAGGAAGAGAAGATAAAACCAGGGAATGGAGGATAAAGCTAAGGACAGAGGATGCACTCAATCTTTGGCAATACATTAGGTATTCCTTCTACAACTTTGTAGTCTCTGTCACTTTCTTTAGTCTCTGAAGCTTGCACTTATAAATTCTCTGACCAAAGAGTTTCATGTCATTCATTTACCATCCCCATAGTCCTGTAGGCAATTTCCAATGAATTTTCATTAGGTTGTCTTCTAGCATCTTCCCAGAGAGATATTCCCTGGGAATGCAAAAACTCAAATTACTCATTGCCTTTTTTAGCTTTCTAAATGTGAGCATGTGAGTTTTATCTCAGTATATCTGATCTACCTCCTGGAGAGATCTACCTCTTTCATTTTCATTTGTTATTCAGTTATTTTCAGTCATGTCCAGCTCTTTGTGACCCCTTTTGGGTCACTTGATTTGGGGCTTTCTTTGTGATCTTTAATGTCTTAATTTTTGAGACATTACCCTGATCCTAAATTCTTGGATAACAATATGAAATATAATATTCAGAGAAGGGCTCTAAGATCATTTAAAAAATAGTTGTCAAGCATTTGCTGACCACCTACTAGGTGAAAACATCTATCCTGTGCTAGATGCTGGAGAAGACTTCCTTTACAATTGTGTCATTCAGAAGTAGATTGAGCTACCATACATGCTAGTAGTTTGCTTTTCATTTGAAGTTTTCAAATACAAGTTGGATGAAAAATTAATATTGGAAAGGGGATTCCAGTTAACTTAGATTTCCTCAATGGTCTCCAAAGTCATTTGAATCTCTGAAATTCTGGCAGCAGTCATGTGATTCCATATATAAATTAATTTTCCTATTGAAAAACAAAAGAAGGCGTTGTAATGGGAATACTTCTACAGGACCCAGCAAATGACTTAGCACAGTGTAAATACTTAATAAATGCTTTTATGTATTCCGGACTTGAATAGTATCTAACTCACTAGGATACTGTATGGGAAACAGTTGGTAAAGTTTATGAAAAACATCCGAGAAAATATAATAGAAAAAATGATACTTAATTACAATAAAAGGGTAGTCATAAATAAATAGTTCTGCTGTGATGTGACATGTGCATCATCCTAAAGCACCAAACTAAGCAAAATCATGCAATTATAAAATTACAGAGTTTAAAAGGAAGATGACTGAGGGGCACCAAGCTCCAAACTTCTTGAGTGACATATTAAAAATAAGAATCTAATAAAAATAGCACTGTTTTAAGCATGCTAAATGGTTAAGAAATACCTAAAATATGGTACAATAAATCATGGTGGTATCCATGGCCTTGAGCTGCTGTAAATCTGGGGAAAAGGGGAAGAACTGGGGTAGACCAGCTTTTCTCCTCAACTTGAGGCATCGACAGCTCCATATACATAAATATGACATGTTTCAAAGTTCTAAAGTTTGAGTGTACAAGGGGCCATCGGATTGGAATATGAGAATTATTGTGAATTGGGGCAGTGTTCCTCATTCTCACTGTTTCTTGAAATTTGCCTTGTGCTCAAAATGTTCCTTAATATATCAACTTTGTTGAAACAACTTTGCATTTTTAAAATGTGTACATATAATTGAAGTGACTACAAACATTTTAAAACTTCCATTTTCATGGTTAAGAATCATTAGTAGATATAATATAAAATCCACTTATAGTTAATATACTCAAGCATATTATTTGGGACAATTACGGAAACTTTAGGTATCTTCTCTGAAAGTCTGGCTAATTAAAATGATTTCTGGTCAAAAGAAATATCAGGGGAAGAGAGAATATAACCTCACTCATTTCCTGCGTATGATTATAATGTCATCTTAAATGATATTTTTGGAATTTTTTATTAAATAGCTTATTGTGAATTCTGATTATTTGACTTTCTGAAACAGAAGGGAAAGGAATATGTATGAGGACTAAAACAAAATGGAATATAGACTCCTGCAGCCCAGTCTTTTCAGTTTACAAAGGAAAATTCTGAGGACTCTAAGGAGCTATAGTGACCAATCCAAGGTCACACAGCAAGTTAGTGTGTGTGTATACTTCATGCATTCTGATTTCCCATCTAGTACATTTTCACTATTTGGTCTTACAAAATGATAGCATATTATTTTAGCTCAATACTCCAATTCAGTCTGCCCATCCTTTAGTCCACATCCATATTTTATTAAATTTTGATTCTATTTTTCCCCAATTAATTGTCTAATGATCCATGGAGTATTTTGAAATGTGACAGTGAAAAAATATAAAATAAATTATATATATATATATATATATATATATATATATATATATATATGTGTGTGTGTGTGTGTGTGTGTGTGTGTGTGTGTGTATGTGTGTGTGTATATTTGCATATTTATATAAACTCTACATTGTGACTATATATACATAGGATATACACACATACATGTACATGAACACATGTCATGTATGTATATATATATGCATATATATATATATATATATATATATATATATATATATATATATATATATATATATATATATATATATATATATACTGGTATAAATATATATTCACATATACAAGGAAAAACCAAAAGTCTTAATGCAGTTGTATAACTACGCAGAGAAATGGGAAAATATATAAATCTATAAATATACTTTTGTCCAAGTATAATTGTAATTTGTATTGTAATGTATACATATAGCAATACAAGCAAATAAATTTATATTACAAGTAACATAATTATGATTCCACAGCATGTTTCAGTGAAAAGTAAATATCTAGGTTATAAATGGGTCTGCTTACAGTATAATATTGAGAAACTCACTTAATATCTCTGAACTTCAGTCTTCCCACTTATAAAACAGAGATTATTCTAGATTATCTCTAAGATCAAGAAACATTTCTAAGACTGCATGGTTCCCCACTAATACTTTATCCTCATACTCTTCAGTGAGTCATGGTCCCCAAATTCTTTAAAGCTGTACTAATTAATAAAGAAGTCAACACTGAGGAATAGATAATGAGTTATGGCATTAAGGAGTATATTAAGTTTGAGATATCTACAAGACAACTAATTAGAAGTGTCTAACAGATAAGTATTCATGAGGGACTGGATCTCAGGAGAAAATTAGGGTTTGATATATAGAGCTGAAATCATTAGCATAGAAGTGATAATTATAGGAAGGAGAAGGAGGAAGAAGATAAGGAGGAGAAGGAAGAAAAAGAAGAGGAAGAAGAAGAAAAGAAGGAGGAAGAGAAAGAAGAGGAGGAGGAAGAGGAAGATGAGGAGGAAGAAGAGGAAGAAGAGAAGGAAGAGGAAGAAGAAGAGAGAAATGGAAGGAGAGGGAGAGGGAGAAGAAAAAGGAGAAAGGGAGAAGGCAAAGAGAAAACAGAGGAATAAAAAGAAGAAGGAAGAAAGGACTCAAGACAAAGTTTATTGTTTAAGATGTAAGCCATACAATATGGTTCAATGAAGGATACTGTAAAGGGGTTGCCAAGTTAAGTCAACAACCATTATCTACCACTTTCTATGTACCAAGCAATGTGCTGAGGGCTGTGTAGGCACAGAAGCAGAAGGAAATACAGAATGGCGGCCACTGGCGTATGCATATCGTTGGCCACAACAACTCATGAAACTATCTACTCTAGTGTTGAGAGGATGCTGTCTGAAATCACAGATTTCACAAAGTATTGATGCATGTTTATTTGCCATACCCTTAAAAATCCATCATCTAAATTCTTTCAGAATTGAAAAGATTACTCAGGGTAACGTTCTGGAAGAAGTTAAGGAGGCTTTTTTTTTTTTTTTAAAGAAAAAAATGTATATTCCTTGAAGTCATTTAGTTTTGGTCTGTTTCCCCAGAGCTTAGAATACTGTCTGAAACAGAGGCAGTGCCCATTGGATTGAAATCTTGTTGAACAGAAGCATTTGCTGAGTTGAGCAGTACACTTTGCCTAGATAGTGCCACAAAAGATTTGCAATAAATAAGCTGATGAAATCCATTGGCTTCTCTCTTCTAGTAAAGCAGACAGAAGAGACATTGTAGATGAAAACAGGTGTAACTTCACATAGAGTCATTATGTAGAAGTAAAAAAAAAAGTTCAAAATGGTCTCATTTTTAAAGGATTCCATTTCCTACTTTCTCCTTGACTAATACAGAAGGGAAGCTGTTTATCCACAAAAAGACAATACAAATAAAAACTCCAGGCAAATTGTCAAGTTTGGATATACTGAATATTTTTTTAATGTAGAATTTTTAAAAACAAGATGTCATCAGAGTTTTTGATTTCCATTCTAATCGTCCTCATTAGGGTGAGAGTTGACAGGTTTGGGACAAGTTGGCATTTCTAATACTTTAGCTGGTGACAATACCAAGACTTTCTGGGAAAGGGTAAAAATGATATATTCCAAAGAAAGCCATATTTTTAAAAATATATATTCATACACAAAACACATTTTCTGGATCTTCATTCTCCAAGAGAGATTCTTCAGTTTTCTGTACATCATATGAGAGACTGAAGAATAAGATGACATCCTTTTCTGGAAGGTACTCACAAGAAACTGTGACTAAGACAAGCTTTCTTGAATATTGGGAGGTTAAGAATGACTTTGAGGGGAGAAAAGGAAAGTTAAAGTGGCGGAAGTCAATTTAGAATTATTGCATTTGGGAAACCCATGAGCAAAATTAAAGCATTTGATTTTTAAAATATAAACAAGTCATCTTAAAAGAAGCTTATCTGTCAAGTGGTTAATGGTTGCTGGATTACAAGAATCAATACAGGATAAGAAGCCTGAAAATTATCGATTCTTCTCCCTTCACTCAGTCTTCTTATTCCTTCAGGCAAATAGCATGCTCCAAATCAAGCTGCTTTTTGTCAGAGTTCAAATTCATCAAAGACAACATAAGTAACTCACATATTTAACTATTGCCATTTTATCTGTGCCTTTTGGGGGAAAATTAAGAAAAAAAATACCTTAAACAAACTATTTGTTTATTGAAGCTGGATTTGGAGTTAAGACAGTCTGAGTTCAAACTTTTTCTGTGATATTCAGTAGCTGCATGACCATAGGCAAGTCATTTAAAATCAGATTCTCACTGCTCTCATCTAAAAAATGAGGATAGAAATATCATTGTACTTACGTCTTAGGTTTATATGAGGATCTACTGGGATGAAGTACATGAGACATGTTTTTGCAAACTGAATAATACCTCCTTACATCTTAGTGTTTTGTTGTAAAGATTTTTTTAAATTAAGAGATGAATGGATTCATGTCTAATTAGAATTCACTTTTTTGGACTATTTTATGGGATATTATACTTGGCAGTACAGACTTTTTCTTGAGATATGCTGTCTTTTTTCCTAGGAATTATTTTTTATCCATCTCCATTTGCTCTGTACTTTCATTCCCTTTTTCTAGAATCCTCCATGATTAGATAGTTTTACAATGAATTACCGACCCCATTCTATACTCATTTTGTCTTCCTATTAGAGTGACATCCAGGTTAATGTTTGTCTCCTTAATACTCAGGGCCCCCAATGTACCCTTTACCTTTTGCCTTCTTCCCTTTTTTATATATATTCAAATGTTCTGGAGTGCCTCAAGTTAAGTCTCAAGGCTTCCTTTGTGTGAGTTAAAATGTGTCTGTAATGAAGGGTTATTGCTTGGGCATCCCTGAACAATCCACAACTCAGTGTCTAGAAAACAACTGCAATGACTGTGTTAGAGCTTATATTTAAATAGTATACAAGAAAGGTAGGATGTGTTCATACAATTTACAAATTATACTAAATTTTGGAACAATTATGAGGTAATTGCTTCTTACACACAATTATTTCTGAATGTTTTTTCACTTTGACTTGGTTTCATTTTTAAATAATCACTTTATAATAATTAGCTTCATTAATAGAAGGTGATAATAATAGTAGATACTGTTGTTGGAACATTTTAAACTTTGCCAATTGTTTTTCTCTCACCACAGCTCTGTGAAATAGACAGTAAAATAGTGTTATTCCATTTTGTAGACATATACTATCACAATAGCACACATTGATCCTTTTCCTGTGACCTATGGTAAAAAACAAAACAAAACAAAACAAAAAACACAAACAAACAACAACAACAACAAAAAAAAACATGGACCTATGTTTCAGGATCTGAATTTTTACAATCTCAAATGATTTGTCAAGAGAAGAGTCCAAAAGAATAGGTAGAGCAGAGAGAATAGTGCTGAAGAAAAAGGAACATCATAAAAGCAATTGTTTCTTCACAGGGATTGAGACAGGAAAGAAAATAAACCACTGAGTCTCTGGGGAACTTGGGGATAAGTTTCTTGTAGAGAGTTTCATGTGTTTCTCAGGATCTCTCTGTACTGTGACTTAAGGATAATCTCTCCACTGAAAACATTATATACAAGCTCTGTAGTCTTTTTCTTGACCCCTGGAGGATTCTAACTAGATTTAAAGCTGAACATGACCAATAAGGCAGGTTTTACAGTATTTACCTTCTCTGTGGGCCTCCAAAATGAACTATCTTAGTTGCATCTTCTCCTGTTACCTCAAATTTAAGATGTGTAAAAATAAACTATTGATAAGTCTTGTTCTCCACATTTCCATCTCAAAGCTCTTCTATGCCTTGTGTTCTTCTTATTAATCGTATCCCCATCCTCCCAATCACCCATGTTTCCGCCATATCTGATTCCTCTCTGTACTTTCTACACCTAAATAGTAAAGTATTTCTTTGTAATATCTCTCTTTTTTCTTCCCCATCACCATGGCAGGTATTTGTAATCAAATAATTTGTCATGTGAGAAGAGCGTTGGATTTAGAGACAGAGGGTTTGTATTTTAATCTTAGCTCTATTATTTATGGTAGTTCAGTGGACAGAATATTAGACTAAAAGTCAGGACCATCAGAGATCAAATTCTACTTAGAGCCTTACTAGTCCTATAGTTCTATAGTCACAGGACTAAAGTGAGCCAATCCCTAAATATCCCAGCCTGTTTCATCATATATAAAAATGGGAATAATAAAGAAAATCTTCCTCCTAGACTTGTTTTAAAAATAAATTATGTAATATATGTAAACATTTTATAAACCTTAAAGCACTATGTAAATACTAGGTATTAGTATTAATTATTATTAATTAGTATCTGCTTTTGTGATCATTGATCTGATTAATCAAAAATTTTTTCTGGGATGTGGTTTCCTCATCTATCAAAAGTGTTGAACTAGGTAATATTCCTGCTCTAAAGGATATGATATATGAAGTATCTGCTTGTTGTGAATACAGTAAATTAAAAACAACTTTATCAAAACCATTTTGTCTTAGCATTTAAATAATAAGAACACAAAATCTGCATATTATTTTAGTGTTTGTGGAATACTTTCTTCTCAATTACCTTATAGGATAGATTTTTGGCTTTAACTCATTATAAACATATTTAGAGGCATGCTTTCTCCAACTTTCCCCCAATCACACTACATTCAAGCTAAAGTGCCCATCTACACATTTTCCATACGTGGTGCACTATCTCTCCCTCTCTATAACTTGCTATCCCGTCTGCCTAGAATGTTCTCCCTTTTCATCTGCACTTGTTGGAATCCCTATACCATGAAGGCTTTAATCCAACTGCTACATTTTATATGGGGCCCTTCCCAATTGGACAAGGTATTAATCACAACCATGATTATTTTGTATATACTCTATTTAGAATCAACCATGGCATAGTGGATAATAAATTGATTTTGGAAGATCTTGTATTGACTATATGATTAAGTTAAAGATAGTATCACCAACATCATCAAGAGTTTCCATATCAATGAAATCATGGAGTCATTCTTTGAGAATATGTCTCAATGCACTCTCCCATGGAAAAACACAAACTTCTTAGGGGCAGCTAGATGGTTCGGTGGATATAGCACTGGTCCTGGAGTCAGGAAGACCTGAGATCAAATCTGATCTCAGCCACTTAACTAGCTGTGAAGTCCTGGGCAAGTGACTTAACTCCCCTTGTCCCCCACCCAGAAAAAAAAATTCTACAAACTCCTTGAGGGAAGAAACTATTTTGAATGTATTTTATGGTACTTTAGTCCAGATCCAAGACTTTTTTGTGTATTTATTTACCAAGGAACTTATTTTTGATTTTATCAGAATGGTACATTCCAATTTTGGAGAATCTCTTCATTAAAGTAAATAAATAATTCACCCACAACTTGAACTTTTAAAGTTATTTGGGAATCTGAGATGTTAAATTGCTTACCTTCAATAACAAAATTAGTATAGTTCAATGGCTAGATTTGGTATCTTTTCCTTATTGGGATATCTCTCTGTGTTTCTCTATACCTTGATATCTCTTTGTCTCTATCTTTTTATATCTCTCTAGCTCTCATGAAGAAATCATCTTATAAGAAGAGAAATATCACCTCACCAAAATAGAGCATTGCTTTCAAATAAACATTGTCTACATTACAAATGTTAAAAAAAAACAGGGGCCTTCAAAAATGAAAAAAAAAAGCATTCAAATATATACATATATGTAATTCTTATTTAAGCTGAGATAAACCAGCATAAGTAAATGAAAGGATTCCCTCTCAAAAAAGAGGAAAATTATGTAAAGAAATAATCATAATCATAATTTATTATTTCTTAGAAGAGCTACAACCCCTCTTTCAGTTGTGATTAGAGCAAGGAAAAACAAAATGGAGCCATAATCTCCATTTTTTTTTTCTGATCAGGGTAGTTATATGAAGAGTGAGACTATCATCTTCTTAGACCTAAATCTATTCTGAGACTTTAACATCACTTTAGATTTTTTTTTCCTCTTAGCTCATGGAATTTACAACTCATTAAAATCCACATCTTTTTTTAAATTTTAAATGATTAAGTTGCTTATCTATTAAACTTTACATTTATTTTTTTGTTTGTTTGTTTGTTTGTTTGTTGTTAATGGCATGTTAGATTTGGGCCAATGTTCTGGTTCATTAAGCTATTTTTGTATCTTGAAGACATCACTTAAAATTGTTATTTTTCTTACCTCTGTGTTATCAGTATATTGGATAAAAAACTAGTGGTGATGTTTTTATAAGACTCATCGAAAAAAAAATTAAACAATACAGGAAATACCGGAATTCTGATTTGTGCCATTGGAAAGATCTCAAACAGGCACAAAATGATTAGTAACTACTCCTACAATGCAACTAATTTTATTGTCTTTGAGTGCATATCTATCCATAGTATCAGGGATTTGGTCATGTACTTCGATATAATCTAGGAAATTTCTATTTTGCTTCATTTATTTGTCCAGGCCTCTGATTTCATCTCTGTGAGGAAATTCTTAAAGATGAATCACTCATTTGTAGTTTTATATTTAAAAATTGGTTATCTGAGGGACTGAGAGATTTCCTGACTCACTCTGTTCACAAATCTAGGGTTTTGTTTTTGTTTTTGTTTTTGTTTTTTTGGTGGTAGGATGAATAGAGGTTTTCCAGATTCCTTGGTTAAACCAAAATATCCTTTAAAATGCTAAATATATTTCAAATAAGACTGTGTATCTTCATTTTTTTGTGTGTTTGAAGCAAAATAAATCAATGTCTTTCTTTTCATAATCTTATTTTTCTATAAGTATTTACTTATATTTACTTTTTCTATAAGTAAGCACATTTCTAGGGCCTACAGAGCCCTTAATAAACTTAGGTTTATTAAGCATAAAAACGTAAAGTATAGTTACCCTTACTTCTAGAACCTGGAGGGAAAAAAAAAGTCATTCATCCAAAAAGCTCTTTTGAAGGACTGTGCTAGATCTTAGTGTTACAAAGGCAAAAAAGGAAAGAGCCCTTGCCATCAACTAGCTTATTAAATTTTTTAGACTATTAAAATAATTGGAAAAATCTTACTCATGCTAAAATTTATAAATGGTTAAAATGGCCAAGAATTAGATTTATGCCATAGAATGTTGACATTATCTTTATTCTTGTTTATTTTAAGGAAAACTGAATCAAAGTCAATCATGTCAACAATATCAGAGCTAATAATTAATGTACGTGACAAAACATCGGAGCATCTTCAGTCCTACATTTAATAATGAACTCCACACAACGTTCTTGTCAACCTCTGTGCCCAAGTTTGTCAAGCTTTCCTCCTTCAAATATTGCATATGCAACCCGGGTTTCACTCTTAAAGTCTTAGGATCTTATTATTCCAAAGTTAAGAGAGCTTTGAAATCACCAGGGTCAATGGCATCTTTTGAACAATAAGGAAATGAGTTAATTAACTCTATAGTTTCTGGGCCCATTTTGGTTTCTTTTTGCTTGAGAGCAGAAGCATGTTTAAAAAAATGCAAATGTGTCAACTTTGAACAGGACTTGTGCATCCATGCAAAATAACCCAGCTGAAAGGCCTTTGACCATTAGGTTACTAAAAAAGCAAATAGAGCTTGAGGGATGTTAAGATTTGGATCCAACGTGAAAACCAAACACACCGTACTGGAGCTAGTACCATTTGTATAGTCACAGCTGTGAAATCTATCACAGCCTAGACAAGAACTGAAATTGACAGTCAGAGCTGTTGCTGCTATGTTTGGGCCCTGAGGTTTGGAGGTTAAAGCATCTCCATCCCAGAGACACTTCAGTTTCACCTCAAAACTAGATCACCCATCTTATTGTCAGAGTTGAGCATCTGTATCAATCTTTCTGATGTAGTGATCTGATCAGTGCTGGAAATTCATACCTTTCCCTTAGCTGTCAACAACTTTTTTCAACTCTCTTACTCTATCTTCCTTCATGCCTTCTACAATCTGCTAACCCAGTCTATTCATTACTATCTAACCTCATTCTCCTGTTCTACCCTCTCTTATCTCTAAGACTTAAGTCTTGCCCATCTCCCATACTATGAAATGGGCCCCTCAGCCTTTTCAGAGCCATCTATGCTGTTCCTTCAAGAAGAGGGACTATGTTGGAATCCATCTGAGACAGAATCAAAGCTTGTCTTAGAAATTTACTGTCTGATGAGTCATTAACTTGTTTTAATGATGATACTATAATAACTGTAGCACTTAAATTTCACCATTATCAAGAGCATTGAATTCAAACATTGAATGGCTGTATGAGAAGAGTTTTTTTTTTATGTGTTTTGGACCTCTCTTTTTAAAAATCTGGTGAAGTTTATGGATTCCTTTTCAGAATCATTTTCTTTTTAATGTTTGAAAAAACATTGCAAAGGAGATCAATTTGGTTGAAGTAGTTCTAAAACAATTAAAAGAAAACAAGTTCACATAACACCATATTAAGCCTCTCAGATCTGTGTCTCACCATTTCTATCTTTCTCTTTCCCTTTATTCCCTCCCTTCCTCTCTATGTATGTGTGTATAGATGCACATAAGAGGGAAGAAAAGTCATTCAATTGCTAGAAATCAATGTTCAGGATGATTTCATTGGTTATAATGATTTCTACCAATATCCAGCAGCATCTAAGCATTGAATTTCTTCAGCCGTCAACACAAATGAGGAGTTGGTATGTTTGGGGATAGGTGAAGCTAGAATTATATAGCATCTTTGAAAAGGCCATGAAAAAAGGATCATCATTTTATGGGGCTCAGATCTGAAACACTATTGTCTTGATTACCAGGACATACAAAGCTGAAGGCACTAGTAAGTCATTCTAACATATATGCCAAATAAAATTTCCACTGAATCTTTAGTTTTCCAGTTAGTTGCACCCGTCACATCCCTTACATCATACAGACTCTGCTTAGAAATTAAAGCTTCTTACAAATGGATTTCATTCAATTTGCAACCTTAAGAAACAGACATATATACTTCTCTATATGTATGCTTGCACCGCATATGTACACAAAGGCATCCGATATGATAAGCAATTATATTAAGCACCTACTATGTGTAAGACATTAAGAAAGCAAAAGGAAAAAACTGGACAAAGCCAAACAATGTGCATAGTGTATCAGTCACATTAAAGATATGAACCAGCTGACAGAAGTAACTGAATTCTAGGTTAATATAATCTTTAACACATTATTATGTAGAGAGGCAAGGAGCAGTACAGCATGAATTAAGGACAAAGTGTCAATGTTAACTTAAATGTGGGCTTTTCATAAAACAAATTATACATTCCATGGACAGCTGCTGAGAAAAAGTGTTTCTCTTATGCAATTTGGAAATTTCATGGATTTTAATTCACTGACTCACAGATCTACCAGGTCACTGCATGTATCTTGTCTCTTCTTATTTTTCAGTTTTCTTTTTCCTTCTTCTGGTTTTCTTATTCTTCTTTGTCCTCTTCTTCCTCTCCTAATCTTTCTCTTTCTCCTCCCAATCCTCCCAATCCTCCCAATCCTCTCATTTTTTTCTTTTTTCTTTCTTCTTATTCTTCTTTAAAAACTGACACAATTAAAATTGCATACATAATAGAAAAATGCTATTTTCTTTTGTTAGAATTTTGGACAAATAGAGAAAGAGACTAAAATAAAGCTAGAAAGACTAAGGGGATGGGGAAAGAGAGAAAAAGGAAAAGGAAAGAGAATAAGGAAGGGAAAGAAAGACAAAAGGGGTCAGGGAGAGGAAGAGAGAAAAAGGAGAGGGAAAGGGAAAAGGAGAGGGAGATGGAGAAGGAGAGGGAAAAGGATAGGGAGAATGGGAGAGAAAATAAAGAGTATTTTAGTACTGAACTGTAGTTTTTAATAATTTAGAAGATCTCAAAATTCTTGGGGAGTTCCTCTTTGCAGCCTTAATGGGAGGAGAATACTAAGATAAGGTATTTGTGGGGTACATTATATGTCAGTGGAAGAAAGAAGTGCTCAGATAGATGGAATCACAGATACATAGAAGCAAAACTAATTTTAATGCAATTTGAGTAAAGACACTATTCACTTTTGTATCTTGCATGTAACTGGCACTTAATACATATTTCAATTAGATCCAGAGTTAATTATACTATAGAAAAATCTCAAAAAAAAAAAAAAGACCCCACCAGAATATACATAAAATGATAAAATGCAATGGCTAAAACATTCATCACCAAGAAATCTTTCCATTCTATGTCTGCCTTTATAAATTCAGTTTTGTCCTTGGCAAATAGACTTGATGTGTTGGAATAACCATTCTCAAAATCTTTCCATAATAGTAAAACTTACCAGAGCTTATACTTTGTTAGCTTTTAAGAACATTGTTTCACCTTCCCACTACAATGAAATATTAAGACAAGATATAATTAACCATATCCTTCATTTAACTAGACTTTTCTATGTATATTTTCCCCTCCAAGAGTGAATTTGCAGCATCAGAGGCAATCTTACATCATGTAGTTAGTGACAAAGCTATGATCATGACATCCCTCTATATTCCCACCAAACTGGACTTCTTGCTACTCCCAATATATGACATTGCATTTACCACCATATCTTTCTATGGGCTATTGTTTCATTCATGGAATACACTCCCTCATCTTCATGCCCTGTTACTCCCAGATCTTTTCAAAGCTTGAATAAAATATCGCCTCCTTCAAGCAAGACCCTCTCCCCAAACATTATTTCCTTTTACTTTGAATATCAGTTATATCTTCTTATCTGTATACAGACTACTTCCTCTCAGTAGAATGCTAGATACTAGAAGGCAAGAAATGAAATCAAGCTTATTTTTATAGTGAGAATATTACACACACACACACACACACATACACACACACACACAAGGTATTTAACAATGCATTTTAACTCTAAATTGTGACAGCTATAACAAAAAAACAAGAAATACTTTCCATAAAAATGGGACTTTAGAGCAACAGAGTCTTTTCTAGGTGTACAATCCTGTGATTCTCTGATATACAAAAAATAAATAGTCAAAAACAAGGATGAAAAATGTATTATGGTCATCCTTCCAAAGCTTGGAATGCCAGATTCAGGAAATTAGAATTATTTGAACAAGATAAAGGCATTAGGCCAAAACTTTAAAAAGAAACTGGGGCCTGGAAAAGACAAGCTTAGAGAATTGGCAAAGACTAAATCTTTGGGGAAGGCCTGTATTTCATTTTCAATATACATTGTAGTGTGTTCTATTATTCTAAATTGTTTAATATATATATATATATATATATATATATATATATATATATATATATATATATATATATATATATATATATATATATATATACATATATATATATATATATATATATATATATATATATATATATATCATTGTTTTGAAAGATTTTTAAAAATGTTTCCTTAAAAATATCAATAGAAGCTGCAGGGTTTTAAGAAAATTCGATAAATCTGTGTATAGAATTAATTTATTTGCTATAAGTAAGTTTTAGTATCCAGAATTAAGTTTAATTTTCAGTAAGATTCATGATCTCATCAAAGCTCCATAAATTCGCCTATTGCAAGGGTCAAGGCAAGTATATAGATAATAATTTGTAGCTCAATATCAGATTGCCTTGTTCCTCGATCCCCAAGCCCAATTTGATCACCTGCATCATTCTCTGCAATGAATGTGTAAGTACTAGGGGGGTGAGCTGGAAGCGGATCATCAGGGTCAGAAAGAGGAGTCATTTACTTGAAGAACAACTATTCATTTCACCCAAATAGTAGATATTTATAAAATACAACAATCATATACAGTAGTAAGTAAAAATATTACCTCTCTTCTACGGGTAAAGGAGATGAAATGATTGCTTATAATGCTCTAGCATCTAAGTCAGATTAAGAGATTTAGATTTAAACTTCCCTTTAAGTCCATAAAATAGCCTTTCAAAATTCAGATTCTCTGATTTAAGTCATTCCTGAATAAAAATCCCATTTATAATGCACTTGAGAAGTGGTCACCCAGACTTTACTTGAAAGCCCAAGGATAGCAAATCTGTTTCTGTTTTGTTTTTATATCCCTAGCAAGCAGAACCATGCCTTTACAACAGTTAATACTTAATAAATGCTAAATTTGGTTGGACTGAAGAGTATTATATTGCCAACTAAGGCAGATCATTTCTATTTCAGATATTTCTATTAGGAAAAATTTCCTTATAGCAAGCAAAAACTGTCTCTAAATTCTACCGATTACTCTCATTTCTCATAGCTGAGTAGAACTCCTTAGCCCATCCTTCAAATACTTGAAGATACCTATACTGTCCTCCTTTAATCTACTTTAGGTTAATCAGACACATTAATTCAAATTATTGTTAGAAAATATTTTATATGCAATACCTTTATTTATATTTCAAACCTCATCTCATTCTAATGCCTTCTTTCAGAGTTACAAGTTTGCTTATCAATGGCATTTCTAAAATATGGCTTTGAGTGTCCTTTCCACCACAGATATGATAAATATTACCACTATTCTTATCAACTTTCCAAAGTCCTTAGCCATACAGAACTGATACTATTTTTCTATTGATATTAATCTTATTGGAAGGAAAGAAAACAGTTATGGACTGAACCAATCAGTTGACTATAGCTCATCTTCTCTATAATGAAATATTATTCTCAAGTTGGTCTCCTTTGTCTATCAAGGAAGGGCAGATAAATTAAAGCAGCAAACTTCGGGAAAGATTCATCACTATTCTTCTAGGTACACTATCACTTGCATATTTTTTTGAGAAAATATGACACCTTTATTGATTCCCTCTCTCCTTTATCTGTAGCCATCCTAAGCCATTTGTAATAATAAAAATGAAAACATTGGCAGAAAAAAAAGTATTTTTCGCATTTACTTCCTAAGATCAGTGGCTGACAAATTTAACAGGGTATTTTGTTTCTCAGTGGTATGTTCTGTCCAACTCATTTCTCACAACTAACAGAAGATAATCAATGTGTTCAAATAAATGTCCACTGATATTTCATAATTCCATTTTTCAGATGGATTTTGGCCACTGCAACAAGAATGAGTATTCTTTTTAAAAATGTACTTTCAGAAATTGATTCCCATGTGAAAAACAAAACACAAAAATTCAGCAACTGCACACATCTTATAGCATATTTAAGTTAAATTTTAATAATCTGATCTCTTCATCAGAAATTACTTTCTAAGTGCTATAATATGCCTTGCATTAAAAAGTTAATTCCATAAATAGAACAATAGATTTATATTTAATAATAACTATCCTGTAGCAGCAGGGGATACATTTAAACATTCGAGCGCTAATATTTATTGCCCTGATTATTCTGACAGTCACAACGAGTAAAAATTTCACAGTATAGATTAGACACCAATGGAAATTACTTTCAAAGCAACATGGATTTGAGGGGAAATAATGGGATAATAAGGGAAATAATTCAAAGATGAATTTCACTCTAACAATCATAAAAGAGAGGATACTGCTCTTGAAGTCAGGGAGACGTAAGGATATCATTTATTGGACAAACAACTATTAAATATCTACTATATATGAGAACAGATATTGAGATAAGTTTTATGACATTCATTATTACTTGTTGCTGTTCATCATTTCATGACTGATTGTTTGGGAGTCCATCTGGAGTTTCTTGACAAAAACACTGGTTTGTTATTTCCTTTTCCAGCTTATTTTGCAAGTGATGAAATTGAGGCAAACTGAGTTAAATAACTTGCCCAGGCCAGGTCTTCCTTTTGGAACTCTATCTATGGTGCCATTTAGTTGCCCCCCCTTCACTTCTATTTCTGATGATGAGGAACTCCTTCATTTCAACAAGTTGAATCCTTCTACATATACAATTAATGCCTCTTTCTCCCCTCTTCTTCATCTGATTTGTCCTATTATCAACCCATCTCTCTAATTTTCTAATTCCCTATTTACTGATTCATTCCCTGCTACCTATACATTCATAGAAAACTTCTATATCTTTAAGAAAACCCACAAGCAGATTGTTACCTTCCCTGATACACTTTTTTTTTCCAGTGATATTTTGTGTCCCTTTCTTAGACACAAATGTCTTTGACAATACTGTCAGAACTCAGAATCTTTACTTCCTCTCCTTTCATTTCTATTTTTCCTCCATCTTCTCCCAATCTAATTTCTTATTTAATCAATCAACTGAAACTACAGTCTCTAAAGTTATCAGTGATCTCTTAATTATAAAAGCTAATGGTTACCAGTTGCTAGTCCCTTGAAATTAGCTTTCCTTAAGTATGTATATATTTGCATCTCCTTATATGTTTATATGTATGTATATATAACATAAGTTACATGTATATATCGATAGAAGATAAGATCCTTTGAGTTCAGGGACTATTTTACATTTGTCTTTGTATCTCCAGTACCTAGCATAATTCTTGGCACATAGTAGGTGATTCATAAATCCTTGTTTATGTCAATCTCAAAAGTCGGACATCTGTGTTTAAATGCCACCCTGGTGCTCATTACCTGTAGAACCTAAAGCAAGTCACTCTCCCTGAGCCTATTTCCTTAGCTTAAAAAAATGAGGGTAATGGGGATTAGATCATAACTAACTCCTCAGAGATCATTTTCAACTGTATATCTAGGATTCAGGGACTGATCAATTAGAATTAGGAAGTAACATGTATAACTGGGGATGTCTGTTTAAAGACTCCATTTATTTTATTAGAATAATATATTAAACAGGTTATCCAATAAGTTTCCCAAGTTTCTGGAGCATCCCACAACAATAACAAAAAATTCTTTATATTTTCTACTTTTCTCTAAGCCTTTTTCACTTCCAGTCCTGATAAACACAAAGTCCTTCAAGACAAAGGGCTATTTGTCCCAGTAAATGGGGGTATTTAATAAATGTGTGTTATGTGAATGAATGTTGTGAAGTTCAACAAAATTGATTCCTCTACAATCCATCTCAGAACAATCACCACAGAATTCAACAAATAGATGATGAAACTTAACAATAGTTACATTTCTTAAGACTGACTTTTAACAACAGTGTCTTCTGGCTATATTTACTCCCAATTGGCAAATTAACTTTCTTCAGGTAAGTAATATTCTGTTTTAATGAAAAATAGAAACAGACTGCAGTTATAATTAAAGACTAGTCCTATTTGCTATCAATATATTTTAAAGCTCTTCATACCAAATGTGACTAATTAAATCCCACTTTCTTACTCAATGTGCATGTTTAGCTGAAGGGCTCCCTGCAGCCAGCAGATATGGTTTAGAAATTTAAAGGGGTAGAAAATACAGGGCAGTAATAATCTTTTAAGCAAATATTATCCAATTCCTAGAGTATTTACTGTATTGGTACCCTTTCATAGAACACTAGGAAGCAAGGCACTCTTTCTCATAAGAGACCTTAAAAGCAAACAGTAAGCCTTTTTTTGGATAGAGAACAATCTTGATTGGATCAAATAGGTTCATTACCTGGGAGTAAACTCTTATGCTTCTGGAGAAGTAGATTTTGCTTTGAGCCTCCAGTGCCCTGTGCAGGAGAAGGTTTAGAGAGGACCTTCACAGACATATATAGTAGTTATGCCACGAGAGAAAGATGATAGGAACTGATTGTCACATGATATTCTAATGAGATCTAGGAAGACTTATATAATTTTTTGCCCACTAAATATTCATGATGTGGTGGTCATATGAGTGAATGTGAATAAGAACAAAACTCTTCCCCTCGTCCTAACATGTCTATTTCTGTCAAACACAAAATCATCAGTATTATATTAATTATATTCTTCACTTGTCTTTATTCCCAACCCATAGCAATCACCAAATTTTGTCTTTTCTTCCTCCATGGCACTTTCCAAATCCTTCTCCTTTTCTATCCTCACATGGCTACTATGCTAGTTAAAGTTGTCATTAGCTGTCTCCTGTATTATTTCTATGGAACCCTAGTCTCCCTCTTTCAATTTTCTCACCAAGCTAATTCATGCAAAACACTGTTGATAAAGTAATTTGCCTTAAATATAGGTAAAACCATGTCCCCCCACTATTCAATCTGTTCTAAGGGTTTCCTGCTACACCTTGGATTAAAAAAAATGCTATAAAGGACAACTAGTTGGTATAGTGGATAGAGCAGCAATCCTGAAGTCAGGAGGACCTTTCCTGCTACATATTGGATTAAAAAAATACTATAAAGGACGACCGCTAGTTGGTGTAGTGGACTGAGTAGCAGTCCTGAAGTCAGGAGGACCTGAGTTCAAATCTGAACTCAGACCCATAGCACTTCCTGGTTTTGTGACCCTGGGCAAGTCACTTATCCCCAATTGCCTCAGCGAAAATAAATGAATGAATGAATGAATGAATGAATAAATAAATAGAATAGAATAAAAGCTATAAAAGCTCTGTTTATCTTTTAAAGTCCTTCACAATCTGTCCCAACCTATCTTTCTAGCCTCATTGTATATCACTCCCTCTCTAGCATTTTATAATCCAGTCAAATTGACCTTCTCTCTGTTTCTAAATCATAATACTAAATTTCCAATTGCCACCTCCTATCTCCATGCCTTTGTAATCAATGGTTATCCTCTATGCCTACAGCATCACCTTACCTTACTTAAACCATTTCTTACTTCCATTTCAGAAACCCAGGCTTCATTTAAAAACTCAGCTGAACCACCATACTCTACAAGAAATCTTTCTCAATTACGCCAAATACTAGTGTGTCCCCAAGACTATGCATAATATAATTACTTCTGTATTTATGTGAATTTATTTATTGTGTAAGCATTATTATATGTTCTTTTGCTAATCTTTACTCTTATTTTCCTGACTTTCTCTGATATAGTTGTAAAACATTTAACATATTTCCTGGCACATAAGTGTTTAATAATGCTGTTTTTTCCTGCCCTTCCCTTTCCTTGATATTTACAAATTTGCCCGAGTATCTTATGTTTGAAGGAAGTATTCATGTTTAGTCTAAGGAGAGAATACACAAGGATGGAGAAGGTGGAAAGGCATATGGGAGAAATGGAAATGAGAGCTATCATTAAGTATTTGAAGACATTTCATGGGAAAAACACATTATATGGCATCAATTAGAACTCATGAGAGGGAAAAGGGCAAAAGGTAAAATATATAAAGAGGTCATTTCAGTCTTTATGTGGAGGAAAATCTTCCTAAGTATTCAATCTATCCAAAATTACAATGGGTTGTGTGGAAACATTGTGAGCTCAAATTCCTTGGAGATCTTTGGATGACCAATTTGATTGTTATATCATAGGGGATGTTTCATTCATGTATATTTCAAACTAGATGGCCAGCAAGATCTTTTCCATTTGTTTTCTGCAATTCAACACTTTCACTGCACATGGAAAACATGGTTTTCTTCATTTATATTCATGTTTGCTATTGTCAGATTGTGAGTTGCTCAAGCAAGGTATCTTCTTGAAGTAGTCCAGAGGACAACAGCCCAGATTATGAAGGATCCTAAATCTAGATTACAAAAAGTTCAGTTGAAGGAACAGGCGATAAGGAAGAATGACCTCCTCCTCTATTCTACCAGAGGGATGGCCACAAACTTGATCATGCCTCACTTATTCAGAAGTGAAATTATTTTGCCTTGTTACAAGGCAATAATATTTATTCAATAAATATTAATTTCCTTCTATGTGCATGGCTAGTTTAGACATTCTGTTACTTCTTTAAGCTTCCTACAATGCCCTTTGCTCTATCCCACTATCTCAATTGAGGACTAAGTTTTATACTTTTGTGAGAAATGGAGATCATTATTTATCAGTTGCTCTGCTTCCCTTCTGTATATCAACTCCATTCTCTCCTTTACTACAATGTTTGATGATGATATCTACTTCTTGTTTAAACCAATCATATAAGATTGATACATATTTGTATATCTTATTCTCTTTTCTATGAGAATGGGATCATGATCACGCAATCTCAAACTCCCTAATCTATGATTCTTTCTTTCTTTTTCTGCTGCCTACAACTATGCCCATCTCGCTCATGCTCAAAAAATCTTAACTAACCAGACCAACCAACACCTCAAACTACTTTACTACATCTCTCTTTCTTTTCTCACAAAGAAACAAGTTAAAAACATTTACTACACTCATTGATCTGTTTTCTATCCTCTCACTTACTTAAGTCATTTATAATAGGATGTTATCACTCAACCCAAATGCATCTCTATCTGAAATGGGTCACTTAAAAGAGCCTTCATTTTCTATGGATACTTATGCTATTTTCAGAAATCTAAAGAAAAGCTGTAGGTAATTTGGATGGACCTCATGTGGAGGATTTATAAGAATCAAGGGGAAAATATAGATAGATTTTAAGATCATAGATCCATTGAAGTTTTGAAGTATCATTTGTTATCTAACAATTCCCCCTCACATTCATATCCCAGTTCCTTAAAGAGCAGCTAGCAAATTTTTCTGCCAGGTTTCTCGAGATAAACTTAACAGGCTGTGGTCATTGTGCTATCGCTCATGAGTCCATATCCAGTGTGTTCCCTATTGATTATCATTAAGAATTTGTAGGGATTTAGAAAGGGCATTTACTAAATAGGTCTAGCAAGGAGAGTTGTCAAAGAAATATCTTCCCAGTCTCAGGGTATACTCCCTCTTTGTACACTGAAGATAGCATGGCCAAAATTAAAGAATGTATATGGCCAAAAGGTAAACTCATGGCTCTTAATTATTGAAAGTCTGTTTCTAATTTTGTGAAGTCCTCACAAAGTTCCCATTAGGTTGGCATGATACCAAGAGTCAGTGCCTTTGGACTGATCCTACCTTTTCTTATGTATTTAGTCCATCCTTTATGTGTCTCCTAGTTGTTGATACCAATGCTGCCATTGACTACTGCTGCACTAGGAACTCTGCTATTAGTTCTGGTCAATGTTACTACTGACCTTTTTAATATTAGTGGGATCTCTGATGTCATGGAGAAATCTCCCAAACTTGGGTGTTTCTTTAGAGTGAAATAGAATATGAAGGAAGACAGAACTCTTCCTCTCCACAAGAGAAGATTTGGGTTTCTTGTGAGGATTAAATGACATCACACTTGTAGAGTATTTCATCCAGGCTCTGACATGGGATATGTGTTTAATACATGCTTGTTTTCTTACCTTCTCCTTCCTTCCTTCCCTCCCTTCTGGTTTTCCTCCCTCCATTTCTTCTCTCTCTCTCTATCCCTTCCTTCCTCTCTTTATACCTCTATTTTGTTTCTCCTTCTCTTTTTCTTCCTCCTCCCTCCTTTTCTTCTGTTTACCACACAACACAAAATGTTCAAGGAGACTGACATTATCCACACTTATTATGCTATTGTTGGGCTATTTTGATGCCATTTTTAGTTTGTAATCTTGCGCAGAAAACTATAATATAAATGTCCATTATTAAAAAGAGGAGGAACAGATTTTAATCTATTAAACCATGTGGCTAATGATCAAAGTGTGGGAGGCAAGGAACAAAAACCTTTCCACAAGATTGATTAGCTTTAGACATATCCTTTGGATAATGATGAAAAAATTCCACAGAATCCAACACTTTAATTTATCTTAAAAATCTTTCTTTAATTTATTTGGGAGGGGATGATCCCAAATAGATCAGATATTAAGCATGAGATAAATATAAAAATGAGGATCCTAATTGAATTTTCCATCTTTTTGTTATAAATGAAATAGTATAGGACTTTAGAACTTCCATCTTTAAGAACATGAAAGACCTATATTTATACCCTATTTATTGCAAAAAAAATAAGCCACTAATCTTAATAAAATATTTTTCACTTAATGTGAGTAAAGAGAAAATAAATTTGTCAACTCTTTTTCTTAGCCTTCTTAGTCTATAGACTGGAAAATAGAACTAAGTCAATAACTTGTGAAATCTCTTCTCTTTTCATTTAATGACTAAAACCAAACTGAGTGGCACAGTAAAAGTGTACTATAGATTTTGTTTTCTTGCTGCTCAATAATTGTAAGGGCCCTTTAAATGGGCGGACACAGTGCATCGGGAGATTGAGGCCCGGAAATAATTTCTGTGGATATTAGGACTGCCCTTGGGCGGGATCCTGGCCATATTGAGATAGCTTCGTAATGGGTGACTCTCTCGCTGATTGGCTGTGTGTGTGACCTCACAGGCCCTATGTAAACCCACTGCAGGCAGCAACCGGCCTCTTTAACCTCGTGCTGTTCACCCTGGCTCACCAGCCTGGGTGGCCAAGCCAAGATGGGTAGCCAAAAGAGGTAAGGGTTTTGGTAGTGAACACATGGGTCTTCTGACCAGGTGTTCACTCGGGAACCAACAAGTCAGGGCATCAGTTAGGGCATTATGTGAGTAGGTATAATAAAGGCTTTTAAGATTACACGTGGCTGTTCTTGAGTGCGCTACCGGTTATTAAGCTATAGATTCAAGAGATTGTGGCCAGAGACCTTAGAAGGCCTCAGAGGAGGCGAGCCGGGTAGAGCTCACACTGCAAAGGACAGTGGTCAAAGGTACTCTGGTGGGTCTAGGACAGACTAGTAATTGTAACTGCCAGGAGAGCACGTTACAAATAATAATGATTGATATCTTCACCAAAGAGAAGCACAGAGTATTTTTTTTAAATATAAGATTACACTTGTCTGTTTTGTGATCAAACAAATAAAACAAACATTAGGACACTTTAAAATCATCTTTTACCTGTATTGAAATTTTGAGGTAAACCAAAAATCTTAGTTCTCTTTTCAGCTTTATTAGTTTAAAAAAACTCAATTGAGACTTTGGTGATACTCTGTTTATTATACATTTTTTTTAAACTTAGAGTCTAGTAAAAATCAAGGTCAATGAGTCTCATCTTTTTTTCCTCCCTCTTTCCCTCTCTCCTTTCTCTGTTTCTGTGTGTGGGTCTCTCTCCCACACAATTATTAATTCATCACATAATTTATCCAATTTATTCACTCATCCAATTCATTAAACCATTCATTCATTCCATTCACCCATTAATTCATTCCTTCATTTACCTTTTCATTCATTCAATAACTTTTTTTTGAGGAACACTAAACAGTAGTTTAGCATTGACCAAATGAGCTAAGTTCTTATTTAGTAAAGTAAATCACTTCCCCTGCAGTTTTCTAGAATTATAATGTCCCACAATATGCTCATATACCCTAATCTTCACATCTGCATTTCTGTTTATAGATTTTACAAAGATGGCATGTTGCAAAAATCAGATGAGTCACCATAATAAGGAAATGAAAGGCATTATTTTCTGCTTTATAATCAGGTGAAAGCAGATCTCAGTTATAATCCCTAGGTTTTGGTGCTTTTGAAATGCATATGGGCATAGTGTTAATAAAAATGAGAGTTAATAAAAAAGCATCTCATATGTATAACACTTTAAAGTTTCAAAAGTTATTTTCTCATATCAACACTCAAAGTTAGGTGGTGTAAATACAATTATTCCTATTTTACAGATTAGGAAACTGAGGGTTTGAGAGATGTATGCTATCAAAGTGATAGTTTGTAAATATATAAACAATTCATCATAAAAAGCATATAAACATAAGATACTTTACAAATGTTATTCAGTCATTGTCACATGTGACTTCATATTTTTTTTTGGGGGGGGGATTTGTGTTTTCCACAAAAATACTGGAGTGGTTTGTCATTTCCTTCTTTGGTGTATCTCCAATTTATGGATTAGGAAACTGAGGCAAATAGTGTTACATGACTTGCCTGGCATCAAGCAGTTAGTGCCTAAGGCCAGATTTGAACTCACATCTTCTTGATTCTAAATCAAATATTCTAGCCCACTGAGCTACCTAACTGCCTTTCCCCTGGAGGGGAGGGGGGAGATACATCTTTGTTTTTCCTACTCTCTATTTGAAATTTAACATTTGTATATTTAAAAACTTATTCTGAGAAGGGATTTATGTATCACCAAACCCTAAAGGGTGAAACTCCATGACACAAGAAAACAATAAGAAATCCTGTTCTATCCAATCTTATTCGCAAATCTATTAATCCCACTTAGGCTTAGGGATTTCAATTCAGGAAGA
This sequence comes from Sminthopsis crassicaudata, assembly GCF_048593235.1. Classification (NCBI taxonomy): domain Eukaryota; kingdom Metazoa; phylum Chordata; class Mammalia; order Dasyuromorphia; family Dasyuridae; genus Sminthopsis; species Sminthopsis crassicaudata. The sequence continues at coordinate 31,346,528 of NC_133619.1, read as the reverse complement.
GCAGATCTACAGAGTTGTAATTTCATCCATGTAGAAAACTCCCAATGTGGAAATAACTGCTATGAATGCAAATGGACAGCTCTTCTCTAATTTATAGTCTTACAAAGAACTTGTGACTTTCACAAATTGATAGATTTGTTCCCTAAGGTCACATGGCTAGTAACTAGGCCTCTAAGACTAGAAAGCCAGACTTTTTCCCACTCTATTTCAGTTTCTGGAACAAAAAAAAGTTTAAAAAAGGCACTAGTTCCTGATGATGTCTCCCCTATGGATGGGGTTACATTTCATTTAAAACATTTTGAAGCTAAAAGTGTTCCCAGAGCAAGAGGACTGACTTTGTGATGATGAAATTATTTATGGTGAGTGGGATTTTGAGTCAAGAAACTCCAACAGGCAAATTCTGTATCAGTTATATTTAAGGCCAAACTAAGCAATGGACTTGAAGTCACAAGATCAGGTCTGTTTATTATTTGTTTTCTGACAATGGACAGTTACCAGCTTCTTTGAGTTTCAGTTTCAAGTGTATACTATTTAGACTACATTCCTTGGTTGATTGGGATAACCTTCTATCAAATTGCTTTTCATCTATGTCTCTTTTTTTTATGTCTCTTTTTTACAAGCATCTAGATATTGATATGTTGCGACCCACAATTAAAATATAGGCTTCTCAAGAGCATAGATACTGTTTTTACCTTTCTTTTTATCCCATGTATTCAGCAGCTCTGGGAATACAGCCAACACTTTAGAAATTCTTGTTGAATAACTGATAATAATAGTATTTATATTTTATATTTATATTTTCACCTTGGAGAAAAGACTCAAATTTTAAAATGCATAAATTAGTCTGTATCATCTCCTACATTGATGAAGTTTTTTTTCCTCTAAACTCAGTATGTTTTTAGTATCACTTGGTTTACCATGATATTCAATAGGCTGATATTCAATAGAAAATAATTTAATTCTTTATGCAACTGAAAACAAAGAGAAATCAAAATCCCTTATCTTGTTATTTTTCCTTAGTGTTAATTTTATTGTCATTCTTTAACTCAAAAGTCCAACTGCTTCTTAGCTTTGAATTTGTTTTTTGTTTGTTTGTTTATTAAGTGTCTACCTCTCCCCTATATTAGGTTTGATGTGGTGGCAAGAATAATGGTTTTGGAATCAGAGGACCTGATAAAATCCCAGCTCTTCCACTCACTCCCTAACCCTTGGTGACCTTAGACAAGTTTTGTAATATATTTAAGTCTCAGTTCATTTGTATACAAAATTAAAGGGTTGTTTTAATATGAATTTATTATTTTCTCAAACATGACATTCATAAATAAAGAGTAATCAGACATGATCTGATGAGGGAAGAGTATAAGACATCTATCTCCCCTTTCCCCATTGTGAACACACTGCCCCTCTTCAAATCTCCTATGATGGCTAAATCTTCATTTTTGGTTGATATATATTATTGTTTGCTGACCCATTTTAGGCTTGAGATCCACAAAAACCCACGAATCTCCATATGTACTGTCTTAGCCATTCCTTTTCCATCTTTTCCATGTGAAGTTTTTTTTTCACCCCAAAATAGAACTTTACATCTAATCCCAATTAAAATTCAGCTTCTAAGAGCTGGCCCATCTTTCAATACTGTCAAGATCTTTTTGGATCCAAGCTCTGTCACCCAACATGTTAGTTCTCCCTTCTAGCTTCATGCTATCTGTAAATTGGACAAGCCTGCCATCCATAGCCTTTGAAAAGCATGTATAGGGGCAGCTAGGTGGCATATTGGATAGAATACCAGCCTTGAAGTCTAACTTCAGACACTTAATACTTAATATTCCAGCTGTGTGACATTGGGCAAATCACTTAACCCAATTTGTCTCAGGAAAAAAAATGTATAAAAATACAGGGCCAAGAAGGGATCTTTGCATGAATTCATATTACTCACCAAAAAGTTAAATATTATGCTAATTCAGCAACCAAATTCAATAAGCATTTTTAAGCCCCTACTATATGTTATGTGCTATGGTAAATGCTGGGGATGCAAAGACAGAAATGATACAGTTCCTGCCTCCAAGGATTTTGCAATACCTTAGGGATGATAACAGTTACACAGAGAAGTAATACACAATATATTCAAAGCACATACGCAATAATATTTCACTGGACCTAACAACTTGGGGTATCAGCATAGATGAACTAAAAAGATTGTACTCCACTCCAGTCTAGAGCAGTGGAGAATTCCGTAAGGAGAGATCAGGAGTAGTATATTTCAGGACTTCATCCCAGCCAAATCTCTAGACAGAAGATAAAATGCAGGACAACAAATATGAATGGAAGGAAAAACAAAGGGGTGTGTTTATCTGAAATGAAGAGTGTGTCAAAAACAGTCATCTTCCAAAGCTTGTCAAGACAGATTTGAGCTAGATTCTGAAAGGCCTTAATACCCAAAAACAGAAGTTTATGTTTTTTGAGATAAGAAGGGGAAGTTACAGGAAGGAGCTTCTTGATTAGGAGAATGACCCAGTCATTTCTGTTTTAAGAACTTCAATTTGGTGGCTATGTGGGAGATGGATTGGAGAGGAGAGACACTGGAGATGGAAACTTTAAGTAGAAAAGTCTTTGGAATAGACCATGTAAGAAGTGATAAAAGCCCCTTCACCTCGGAGGATGGAAACACCTTGAATGAAGCAAAATGGAAAGGGTGTGAGATATGCAGCTAGGTACAGTCAATAAAGAACTATCAAATAATTAAACACATGGATGGAATGAGAATGAAGAGTAGAATGGACTAAAAGACCATCTCCAGTTGACTAGAAGGATGCTATGTCCTTGAAACAAGAGGGAAGTTCCAAAGTTGGTTAGATTTGGGGGACTTGCGGGAAAGAGAACTGATGTTCTGTTTTAGATTCATTGAGTTTGAGATGCCTATAAGATATTCACTTGGAAATGTTGAGTGGGGAACTGTTAATGCAGGGATGGAACTCAGGAACTAACATGATTCAGTTGATGCAGATTGATCAACAGATTGATCATTTGATAGATGGATCTTTATAATAGTTTAAGTTATGTATTTCTTAAACACAAAGAGAAGGCATTTATGAGATCTTGTGAAAGGCATAAGAAGTTGTGCAGATAAAACCAAACACTGTGACCTTCAGGAGCTAGCCTTCCACTAAATTTGTCATCTTCATCCTCATCCTCTTTATTATTCCTCTATTCAAATTCTGTTCAAACTAAAAGGAAAATTAGATAGCATTGGGGCAGAAGATGTATGCAGATCAATTCTTCCTCCTATACCATAGCAGGTATCAAAGAGATGAACAATCCAATATTTCCATTAAGTTATGCTATAAACAAATAGTGGAGAATGGAATATTATCTCTATCCTAATCATCAAGGTGTGTGTGTGTGTGTGTGTGTGTGTGTGTGTGTGTGTGTGTGTGAGAGAGAGAGAGAGAGAGAGAGAGAGAGAGAGAGAGAGAGAGAGAGAGAGAGAGAGAGAGAGAGAGAGAGAGAGAGATACACAGAGACAGGTAGAGAGAGAGAGAGGGAAGGGGGGGAAAGAGTATGTGTGTTGGAGAGAGGGAAGATTTTTACTTAGCTATAATTTAGAGGAAGCTATAAAAAACAAAAATTGTGAAATTAATTATATACAACAAAAATTAAAAGCAGATTGTTTAGGCACTCAACTTTTTTCTCCTATTGGAATCCTAATTTATAATCCTATAACATCCTATTGTTGACAAGTTATGTGCTCATATTTCCCATCATCTTTGCATCATACCAAAGCTTGATCTCTCTCTCTCTCTCTCTCTCTCTCTCTCACACATACACACACACACACACACACACACACACACACACACACACACATTGTTGCCTGCAATGCAGAGCAGAGGGTAATGATCTAGGATGCTAGCTCTGCTTGTTCCCTGAGGCTAGCTAGTGAGGTGGGGGATAAAAGTGCTTAATTTGGATTGTGCCAAATTGAGAAGCCTTCAATACACTGCTTTATCCCAGTTTTGGGATCTGGAATGATCATTCTGAACCTGAAACAGGAGAAAAGAATGAGAAATTTTGGTGCTCCTTGCTACAAGAGGATGTAGTAGTTACTAGTATATGTGTTGTCTTAACAGAATTTTCAGATATGTTTTTGTGGCCTTGTGGTTTTAATCTATTCTCTACATATAGTATTCTTAAATGCAGACAAATAAACAAAAACCTGACACATCCTGAATGAAGTTTGTCTAGGACAGCTAATAGGAAGAGAAGAAAAGGCTATACCAAGAAAAAATTTTTTGAGACCATCTGTAATTTAATCTCTAAAACTCATAAAAAACTTTTGCTGATTTAGGATGCAGGCTTATTGGTGCAATGTTATATCTCTGTACACTATAGTTCTACCAGAATATGACTAGACTAGAAGATCCCACATTTGTAACATTTCTAGGACACTAAGACTTTCCTAAAGCCTTGAGTTACTGGGAACCCCCTCCACAAATTTAATGCATTGTAAATATTATGTATTTCTTTCTATACCCATGGGTTGATGTAAGCACTATGAGAGCAGAAACTGTTACATATTTGCTTTTTATTCCATCATGCCTGAGACATAATGGGAACTTTATAAATATCTGAGGATTGACTTATTAGAAGGAAATACCAACCTCTAACAGTCTCAGGTTCTTCCTCCTTAAAATAAGAAGACTGAGCAAGATGGCAGCCATTCTAGTTGGAAATCCTTGATCCTATGCATTCAGGGTAGGGGGAAAGAATGGGAAATCTTGAAGTGGAGGTACGGTAAGGGGACTATTAAGGACTATAGTCCCATGGGTAGTTCTAAAGGATGTCCTGTATGGTTACAATGAATTGAATATGTTGTAGGAGAAACGGCAGAATGGGTTAGGATGGAAAAGCATGTAAGGAAAAAAGATACATAGCTAGCTAATCAAAAAGTAGAAAGAGGTTCTTCTTACCTATTTTGTATTCATAGAGAAAATTTCTCCCTCTCTATTTCATCTTCAGCAACATCCTCATCACTTCCTTTAAGACTGCACAGGCCATGGGCAGAAGCATCTTATGACTCCATGGTAAATTACTTTTTATCATGGAGCCATTGGACCTTTTACTCTCCATTACTTAAGGTTTGGAGAACAGGTTGATCAGCATATTTAGAAAGCTAAATGAAACCATTTCCTGATGCTAGTGTTTTTTTTTTTTTTTTTTTTCTCATTTCTAGCAGATTGTAGGCAACAAGCTGAATAACCTTCCAGATACAGGCAGCAGATTTTTTTTTAAGACATACTGATTCACCTTTAAATCATTACAACTTGATAATTCAGAAAGTACTTTTTCCCAAGTGAATTAGGATATCCTCAAAATTGCCAGGCAACTGGATGCCATAGTGGATCAAATGAAAATCTTATAGTCAGGTACTTTTAAAATCAAGTACTTCCTGATGAACTTAAGAGTGGTGTGATTATAGTGAGCCTTTAAACTTTTTACAGCCTCAGTCTCCTTTTCTAGAAAATGGGGATGATAAAAGATCTAATTTTTCCCATTTGCCTTGATGATTAAATGAGATGATAAATGTATTACACGTTGTAAACCAAAAAGCACTATATAAATTCAGCTGTCATTAACAATATTTTCATTAATTATTGAAATTTGGCAAAGAAGTTGTAAATTCATCTGTAAAGGGCTGAAACTCTTGAGTCAATGCACAGGGGGAGGGGATGTCAGACAACCGAGCACTTAAGGCTAATTACTGATTGGACAATATAAGAATATGCTTGGAACATGGCCCTTCCCACTATCTTGTGCTGGCCCAATTGTTTGGTGTATACAGAGAATTTTGGAAGGGACCAGGAGGTGCAGTGAGATTAGCCAGGGTCACTTTGGGGAGAGAGACTATGAGGTGATGTCTCAGAGATCCCATTCGTCCACTCTCTTCACCTCTACTGCAAAAGATCAAGAATAAAGACTTTTGCTTATCTTGACTCTGGCTGATTCTAAGGTATCCAGGGTTCTAACCCGGTCACCACACTCATCAATGTGGATAGTGCCTTCAATAATGATAATTCTTTTGTTTCAACTAGTTTCCTCCCTTTTTACCCAACTTATTATAGTAATTTGTTGTTGTTTTATCATTTTATCATTCTCCCCTTCCACTGTCATTCCTGAAAAATACATTGTTAACCAATTCTAGTGGAGGAATTAGGGAGGGTTATTTCTATCAATACTTTATTCACAAAATAGAAATAAGAGATTAATGAATTAGGAATGCAACTAAAATACTAGAAAATGAACAATTTAAAAATTAAATACTAAAATATATATATTCTGAAAATCAAAGAAGAGATCAACAAAATTAAAACAAGAAAAAATATATCAATAAATGAATCTAGGACATGCTATTTTTAAATTGATAAACCACTAGTTTGACTAAAAATGACAGGAAAATCAAATTGCAAGTATATAAAAAGAAAAATAAAGGAAATTCAAAACAATGAATAACAAATTAAATATTAGAAACTGTTTTCCCAACAAGGTAAATGAAAGCTATGAATATTCACAAAAATAGGAAATGCTTAAATTAAAAGAGCAAAAAATAGAAAATGTGGGCAACTAGGTGGCACAGTGGTTAGAGCACCAGCCCTGAAGCCAGAAGGACCTGAGATTCAAATCTGGATCAGATGCTTAAAGCTTCCTTTTTTTTTTCCCCTTTTTCTGAGGCTGGGGTTAAGTGACTTGCCCAGGGTCACACAGCTAGGAAGTGTTAAGTGTCTGAGACAAGATTTGAACTTGGGTCCTCCTGAATTCAGGGCTGGTGCTCTATCCACTGTGCCACCTAGCTGCCCCCTGCTTAACACTTCCTAGCTGTATGATACTGGGCAAGTTACTTAACCCCAATTGCCTTAGCAAAAAATAAATAAATAAATATATATACATATATATATATATATATATATATATATATATATATATATATATATATATATATATATATATATATATATATACATATATATATATATATGGAGAGAGAGAGAGAGAATATGTTAATATAATATAATATAATGCTAGCTATGACAAAGAAATTAAAGAAATAACTGCAAAGAAGAAACAAAATGATAAGTTTTTGCAGATGGTGACAGTATACTTAAGAACCCTAGAGAAAACTAAAATTAATTAAAGCAATAATAACTTCAGCAAACTAAGAGAAACCATCAGTACTTCTTTTTGAAACTAATAAAATCCAACAGGAATTTATAGAAAGATAAATTTCACTTAAATTTACTATGGAATATATAAGATATTTGCTACTCAACTTCAAAGATTCACAGAATTATATAAAGACAACTAACCATGATTAACAGGAATAAAGGAAGAGGTAAATAAAAAAAATATTAAATAGTCATGGAAAGGATAAATCAACATGATAAAAAGGAAAATGCAATTTAACTTAATTTACTCATTTTATGCAAACAAAACTACCAAATTATTAATTTCTAGAAACAGAAATAACAGTACTAAAATTCACAGAAAAACAGAAAGGAAAATAAAAAGAAGTTTACATAAAGTGAGTGCAACAATACCAGATCTCAAACTGTGCCACAAAGCTTCACTAAATGCTTTAAATTCTTCTGTATTGCTTTAAGAATAGAGATATCTATCACTCAGTAAATCAGATTACATACAACACATAGAAAATTTATCTGATGCCCTAGTATTAGATAAAAATAAAGATCATAGCTACTTGGATAAAGACTCACTTTTTGACAAACATTATGGAAAGATTGGGTAGGAAAAGGAAACTAAAGGAATATAATCAAATGAGGAATGGCTGAATAAGTAGAAGGATGTAACTGTGAAAAGTATGACTGTCATCAAAAATGAGGAAACAATTGATTTTAAATAAATATGGAGAATTGCATAGGAACTAATTAAAAAGCAAAGTGAATGCAACTAGAATAATTTACACTATAATATCAATGTTAGAAAAAAATCTTAATTGAGACTTTAATGAACTAATAAAGAAGGAAATGATTAGAGCAATGACAAAAAATATATAATAATAATATAAATATAAAAAATGTTCAAATCTATAAAAATATGATCATAAAGAACTTTTGTAATTCTAAAGGACTTGTCATGAAGATAACAAGCTGCTTCTTAAAGAGGTATATATATTTAGAGTGCAGAATGAGAGATACATAGTTTGGTTTAGAGACAATAGGGAAGATTGTTTTGATTGTGCATAGTTGTCATAAGAAATTTGTTTTTCTTTTCCAGTGGAAAAAGGGGGAAGGGGAAAGACAAAGAAAGATTACTATTCATTAAATAAACAAACAGAGAAGTGGGAATGGATATTCTATAGATGTAGTATTTTGCAAGCAATCTCAGATGAGATCACTCTAATAGAAGTTTTACTTAATTATTTTGCTTTACCACAAAAGCCCTCAAATTAAGTTGGGGATAAATATTTAGTGCAAAATTAGTAATAACAATAATAATATTTTTTTTAATTTCAAAAAGCCAGTGAATTCAATAACTACCCCCAGAACTTTCCTTACTAAAATAGTACACTTCTTTGGGTATTGTATTCACCTACTTAAATATAAGCTTCTTAAAGTCATGGACTTGTTTTTTTGAATTGTTTCCTTGGCATTTAGTGTAGTGGTTCCCACATATTAAACATGTAATAAATACTTGTCATTCATTCATCCATTTATTTACCCATCCATCGATCTCTTCAATTTTCCCCTGACAACTTCTTGAGGACAAAAACTTTAAAAGCTTAAGTTTGTATTTTCAGGACATAGCACATTGCCTTGTATATAGTAGATTCAGATTAAAAAACACACCTCAATTTCATCAATATAGGGAATTCCCAAGTGTGTTAATTCCCTCTATGAATTCAGTCCAGAACTTTCCTTTCAATTTATATTCTCAATTCATTGTCTAGAACACAGAGAATTGAAGGAACTCTTCAGAATTAAACAGGCAGTATGTGTGAGGGTTCTTAATAGATTAGTGTCCTAATAAATAACCATTTCATTCAAAAGTAGAATGGTGGCCATAAGAGATTTCTTCTGGGGTTCTCTACTGAAACCATCATGTGAAGGCTTATAGGAGACTTTGCAAAGGATATCTCTGTTAGTACTTGTTTTTGAAAGCCTTTGAGCTCCTAACCAACTCTGAAAATCTGTGATTCTGTATGAATGTCCCTGAGTGTTGTATTTGAGAAATTTTTACATAACCACCAGGATGGATCAGAAGAAGTGCTTCAGAGGAGTGGAGCCAAGATGGCAGGGAGTGGACAGGTCTTTGTCCAAGCTCCTCCTGGCTTCCCTCAGATTAACACCAGTTCAAGTCTCTGAATTAATTTTGAATGACAGAACCCACAAATATTTGAAGTTTAACAAATTTTCAGCAGACAATATTTTGGAACATCTTCAGAAAAGATGTTTCAGCTAGGCAGGGGGGAGGGGGAGTGGTAAAGTGTAGGTACAGCTCAGGACCCAGGGTAGAGTGGCCTTTATACCAGGGGAAATTACCAGGAGGCTCTTAGCCAAAATACAGCATCATTTACTACTCTGGACTGATTTAGAAGCCAGTGGATCAGCAGACAAGCTGCAAGATATCCTATACAACTACAAAAGGCAAATAGTAAGCCTCTGAAACTCAGAATAACATGGGACTTAGCCACACCCACCCAGCATGGGAAAGAAGCCAGGATCACCAGCCCCAGACTATCATGAAGCTGTCTCCTGTAGAGGAAACTTGGGACAAACTCCTTTTTTCTCTAAGAGCAGACCTCTTTTAAATCTTTTAAAATGATCAAAAAAGCAAAAAAGAACTATGACAATAGATTGCTTTAATGGAAGCAGGGAAGAACGGACTTCAAATCCTGAAGTCAATAAAGGCAAATTGTCTCCACATCAAGCCTCAAATGGTGATATGAATTGGTCTCCATCTAACAAGGTTAACTTAGAAGATTCAAGAAGGATATTAAAAGATAATTAATATAAAAATGGGGAAAGAAAATGAGAAATTTGCAGGAGAGTTTAGAAAAGGAAGGAGAAACTATCTGAAGAAAACTCCTTAAAATAGATTTAGTGAAAGGGAAAAAGCATATAACTCCTTATGAAACAGATTTGAAATAATGGAAAAAAGAGAACAATTCCTTGAAAAACAGAATTTCTGAAATAGAAAAAAAATTCAATAAAGAAAACAACTCATTTAAAAGTTCAATTGGCCTAATACAAAAGTAGATTTAAAAAATAATAATAATAATAATAAAAACAATAAGAAAATAATTCACTAAAAATTAGAATTGAACAAGTGAAATTGAATGGATCGATGAGACATCAAGAATCAGTCAAACAATATCAAAAAAAATGAAAAAAAGAAAATACCAAATACCTTATTGGAAAAACAACTGACCTGGAAATAGATCCAGGACAATAAATTTTAAGAATTATTGGATTACCTGAAAACCATGATGAGAAAAAGAACCTAGACAACATCTTCAAGAAATTATGAAGGAAAAATGCCCTAAAGTACTAGAACTGAGGATAAAATCACCACTAAAAGAATCCAACAATCAACTCCTGATGGACACCACAAAATGAAAACTCCAAGAAATATTGTAGCTAAATTTCAGAATTATCATATCAAGGAGAAAATACTGCAAGTAGCTAGAAAGAAATAATTTAAATTGTGAGGAACCACAATCAGGATTACCCAGAACCTAGCAGCTTTCACTTTAAGGGATGGAAGGACCTAGACTATGATTTTCTGGAGAAAAAGGGAGCTTGGATTAGTCAAGAAGCAACTATCCATCAAAATTAAGTATTATCTTTCAAAGAAAAAAATGAACATTCAATGAAATAGGGGATCTTCATTTCTTGATGAAAAGATCAGCACTGGGGAGAAAAATAGATCTTAAAATACAGAACTCAAGAAAAACAAAAAGGTAAATATGAAATAAAAATGTTTTTTTAAAGGTTAAAATGTTTATATCCCTATATAAGAAGACAACATGTTTAACTCTTGAGAATTTATCTTTTTTAGAAGTATTCTTAGAGGATATAGCTATAATTTGACTTTACTATGATGATATAAAAGGAAGCTAGGTGTAGAAAAGGGATAGCATTGGAAGAAGGAAAAAAAAAAGATAAAATGGGGTAAATTATATCACACAAAGAGGCCAAAAAATACCTATTACAGTTGAGGGCAAAGTAGGAAGGGGATGAGCATTGCATGAACCTTAATCTCATTAAATATGGCTGAAAGAAAAAAAATATCAGACATATTTAGTTTAAAATAGAAACTTGTCTCATTCTACAAGGAAATAGGGGAAAGAGGAAGGGAAATGGGGAGATAATTGAAGGGAGAACAGAAGTAGGAGGAGAAAGGATAAGAATGAAGGAGGGCTATAAAAGGGGAGAACTTTTTGAGGAAGTTAGGTGGTGGTCAGACGCAAAACACAGGGGAGCAAAAGATGTTGGGAAATACATTTAGTAATTTTAATTGTGAATGTGAAAAAAATGGAAGCAGATAGAAGAGTAGATTAAAAGGCAGAATCCTACAATATGTTGTTTGCAAGAAACACATTTAAAACAGACTGATATATACAGAGTAAAGGTAAAAGGCTGGAGCAGAAACTATTTTGCTTCAGCTAAAGTAAAAAAAAAAAAAGGGTCTCAGATCAAGTAAAAGATTTAATAGATCTAATTAAATAAGATAAGGATGGAAATTGTATTTTGTTAAAGGGTATCATAGACAATGAATATAAATAATAAACATAGATGTACCAAGGGGTATATCATCCAAATTCCTAGAGAAGTTAGGAAGAATTAGACAGCAAAACTATACTGGGGAGGAAATCTCAGCCATGTTTTCTCATAATTAGATAAATTGAACCGCAAAATGAATAAAAAAGAAGTTTAAGGAGGTAAACACAATTTTATATATGACCTACCACTGAAGAAGATTGAATGGAGAAAGAAAAAATATACTTTTTTCTCAATGTTACATGAAATCTACACAAAATTGACCATATATTAGAACATAAAAATCTCAAAATTAAATGCAAAAAGGGAGAAATAGTAAATGCTACTTTTTCAGATCATGATGCAATAAAATTACATGTAATAAAGGTCATGGAAAATAGACCAAAATTAATTGGAAATCAATCTACTCCTAAAGAATGAATGGGTGAGACAACATATCATAGCCACAATCAACAATTTCATCCTAGAGAATGACAATAATGAGACAACATTCCAAAATTTATGGGATGCAGCCAAAGCAGTTCTTAGGGGAAGTTTTGTATTTCAATGCTTATTTGCATAAAATAGAGAAAGAAAAGATCAATAAATTAGCCATGAAACTAAAAAAAGCTAGAAAAAGAACAAATTAAACCTCCCCAATTAAATGCTAAATTTGAAATTCTGAAAATAAAAGGGGATATTAATGAAATTGAAAGTTAAAAAAGCTATTATACTAATAAACAAAACTAAGAGGTGGTTTATGAAAAAGACTAACAAAATATATAAACTTTTACTTGATTGACTAGAAAAAGGAAAGAAGAAAATCAAATTGTTAATATCAAAAATGAAAATGATAAACTTCCCACCAATGAAGAGGAAATTAGAGCAATAATTAGGAGCTATTTTACCCAACTGTATGCAAATAAATCTGATAATATAAGTGAAATTGATGAATACTTACAAAACCATAGATTGCCCAGATTAACAGAGGAGGAAATAAATCACTCAAATCCCATTTTTAAAAAATGAATAAGCTATTAATACAATTTCTAAGAAAAAATCTCCAGGGTCAGATAGATTTGCATGTGAATTCTACAAAATATTTAAAGAACAATTGATTACAATATTATGGAAACTATTTAGAAAAATGGGGAAACAAGGAATCCTAGCAAATTCCTTTTATTACAAAGATATTGTGCTGATACCTAAAACACAGAGGATGAAAGCAAAGAAAGAAAATTAGAAACCAATTTCCCTAATGAATATAGATGCAAAAATCTTAAATATAATATCAGCAAATAGATGAAAGCAAGTTATCATCAGGATAAAATACCATGACCAAGTAGGATTTATACCAGTAATGCAGGGCTGGTTCAATATTAGGAAAACTATTAGCATAATTGGTTGAATCAATTACCAAACTAAATAAAATCTTTTGATTTTCTCAATGGATGCAGAAAAAGCATTTGACAAAATCCAACATCCATTCCTATTAAAAACACTAAGGAGTAAAGTAGTGGAGTTTTTTCTTAAAACGATCAGCAATATCTATTTAAAACCATCAACAAGCAAATATAATGGGTATAAACTAGAACCATTCCCAAAAAGATCAGGGGAGTAATAAGTTTGTCCCCCTATTACCACATTATTTGATATTATATTAGATATGCTAGCATTAGTGATAAGAAAAATAACTTAGAGGAATTAGAGCAGGTAATGAGGAAATCAAATTATCACTCTTTGTAGATGATATTATGGAATATTTAGAGAATCCTAGAGAATCAATTAAAAATCTACCAGAAACAATTTATGACTTTAGAAAATTTGCAGGATACAAAATAAATCCACATAAATTATCAGCCTTTCTATGTGTTACCAACACATAGAACCAACACAAATCTAGCAGCAAGTGATGCAAAGAGAAATTTTATTAAATAAAACTGTAGACAATATAAAATATTTGGGAGTCTACCTTCCAAGACAAAGTCAGGAGCTATATGAACACAGTTACAAAACATTTTCCATATGAAAAAAAGTCAGATCTAATCAAGTGGAAGAATATCAGGTACTTATGCATAGGCTGAGCTAATATAATAAAAATGACAATTCTACCCAAATTAATCTACTTATTCAGTGCCATATCAATCAAACTCCCAAGAAATTATTTTACAGATCTAGAAAAAATAACAAAGTTAATCTAGAATGACAAAAGGTAAAGAATTTTAAGGGAATTAATGAAAAAAATGTAAATGAAGGTGGTCTGGCTGTGCCAGACCTAAAACTCTATTATAAAGCACCAATCATCAAACCATTTGGTACTGCTAAGAAACAGAGTAGTGGATCAGTGGAATAGTTTATGTTCACAGGACAAAATAGTCAATGACTATAATAATCTAATGCTTGATAAATCCAAAAATACCAGCTTCTGGAATTAGGACTCAGTACTTGACAAAAATTTCTGAAAAAAAAAGGAAATTATGGCAGAATCAGACATTGACTCACACCTAACACCCTATATAAGACAAGATCAAAATGGGTTGGTGATTTAGACATAAAGAGTGATAAAATGAGCAAATTAGAAGAACACCTTAGAGATATGTGAAGAAAGAAGGAATTTGTGACCAAAGAAAAATAGAGTATATTATGGAACACAAAATGGATAATTTGATTATATTAAGTGAGAGTTTTGTTGTTGCTGTTGTTGTTGTTGTTGTTGTTGTTGTTGTTGTTGTTGTTGTTGTTGTTGTTGTTGTTTTTAACAAAACCAATGCAGAGAGGATTAGAAAGGAAGTAGTAAACTGGGGGAAATTTTATATCCAAGGATACTGACAAAGATCTCATTTCTAAAACATATAGAGAATTGACTCAAATTTATAAGAATTCCAGCCATTGTTCAATTGTAAATCATCAAAGGATATGAACAGAAAATTTTAAGATGAAGAAATTAATATGATTTGTAATCATGAAAAGATGCTCTAAATCACTATTGACCAGAGAATTACAAATTAAGACAATTTTTAAATACCACTATGTACCTCTCAGATTGACTAAGATAACAGGAAAAGATAATGATGGATGTTGGAGAGGATGTGGGAAAACTGGGACACTAATACATTGTTGGTGAAATTATGACCTGATCCAATCATTCTGGAGAGCGATCTGGAACTATTCCCCAAGCGCTATCAGATTGTGCTTACTTTTGATCCAGCAGTGTCTCTACTGCGTCTGAATCACAGAGAGATCATAAAAAGAGAAAAGGACTCATATACAAAAACGTTTGTAGTAGCTCTTTTTTCAGTGGCAAAGAGACTTCAAACTGAGTGGGTGCGCATCAGTTGGAGAATGGCTGAATGCTATGAATATGGCATATGAATGCTATGAAATATAATTGTTTATAAGAAATGATCAGCAAGATGATTTCAGAGAGGTTTCGAGAGACTTATCTGAACTGATGCTAAGTCAAGTGAATAGAACCAAGAGAACATTGTACGTGACAACAAGAAGATTATACAATGATCAATTTTAATGGATATGTCTTTTTTCAACAGTGAGGTGATACAGGTCAATTCCAATCATCTTGTGATGGAGAAAACCAGCTGTATCCAGAGAGAGGACTGTGGGAACTAAGTGTGGATCACAATATAATATTTTCACTTTTTTGTTATTTGATTGCATTTTGTTTTATTTCTCATTTTCCCCCTTTTTTATCTGATGTTCCTTGTGCAGCATGATAAATGTGGAAATATGTATAGAAGAATTGCACAGGTTTAATATAGATTGGATTACTTGCCATCTAAGGGAAAGGATGAGGGGCAAAGGATAAAGAAAGAGATGGAAATACAAGTTTTGCAGTAGTGAATGTTGAAAATTATGCATGTGTTTCAAAAATTAAAAAAAAACTTGAAAATACAAAATAGGAATGATAAAGAGGCAATGAAGTTAAGATTCATACTAACAAAAAACAAAAAAACAAAAAACAAAACAAAAACAAAAAAACTTCCATACTATTTCTCAAGTTCTTGAGGGATGCAGGGACTCATTGTTTTTATTTATATACCCCTATATACTTTCTCTTTTATCATTCAAGGTTCCACACTAAAAAAGTGCAATTTTTAACTTTTAAAGCCAAAAGTTTAAATAATTAAAGTTTATAACCACACAAGACTTTTGGGACTCCCTTACCTCCTATTTTCTTTAAATTACTCAGCTCCAACACAGGTCATTTAATGTGTAGAATTCAGGGCCTAGCGTAAGTCTTGCCTCCGATATTGACTAGCTATGTAATTAGCTTCTGCCTACTTCAGTTTCTTCATCAATAAAACCATAAGATTGGGATTATTATGAGGATTATCATAGTATGTATAAAACACCATTTCAAAGCTTAAAACTTTATATAATTGTCTGATATTTTTGTTGGATGATGATAATGATAAAGATGATGCTCATGATCATGCTGCTGCTGCTGCTTAGGTGAATAGGAGATGATTGGACTAAGAAAGTCCAAGATCTTATCCCTTGGCATTAGACCATTCAGTTTCCTTTTTTTGCCCCTCATTCAAGGTCTGATTGGATGCCTCCTGTTTGAAAGTCTGATGACTCTTACTGGAATAAAATATCTTTTGCCAGTCTAGGAAAAAGGACTAATAATATACAAAAATGATCTACAAATATTATAAAAAAACAGGAATTGTATCAAAGCCAAAATTACATGATAGTTGACACAAGAGTTCGATTGCAATCTCGAAGCAATTTACTAATGAGACATTCATGGAGAGGAGGGAATACTAATTTTAAACACCTGGGAGGGGGCAACAAAGAGGGCACTCACAATTCAATCTCCCAATACACTTTCATACTGAATCCCCAGATCTAGGTATTTGTCTCTTACCTACATATCATGCTGGGAAAAAAAAACATGAATATAGTTATAATTTTATTATTAGCTCTATTATAATAGCTAATCTTGGGGAAATCACATAACTTCCATTTCTTTTGTAAAATCTTGGATATGGGAAGATAATTTTCTCATCACTTCTCCACAGTGCTTTGTGAGCACTATAAAAATGTGAGCACCCAATTAATCTCTCATTTAGTTATTAGTATATTTAACACTATCACCACCATCGGTGAGATAGCTTCTTTGAACTCCTACTGCTCTGATATCTCTGTCTTCTTGCTGCTGATTCAACTGGGCCCAAAGAAGTACTGTTTTATGTAGCCCAAGACATGGGTTCTGATTTAATTAGAGTTCCAAATAGTGCAGTTTTGTATGTGATCACATGTATTAAAGTTTAAAACTGCACAAAGACTTTTGGGAGAGTGTATAATACCCTCTAATTCAGGGGTTCTCAGTCTTTTCCTGTATCTTGGATCCTTTGGAAAAGGAGGGGGAAAAAGGATAAAATAAAAAAAAACAACAACAAAGGAAAAAAAATCATCTCTAAGTGACATATGGATACAGAAGAAAAATAAATGCCTCTGCATTTCTTTAATGAATTTTCCAATATCTCTGGGTAGTTTTACCAGCTCTAGATTTGTGATCTGATCTGTGTCACTTGGGACAAGCAACTTAACATGTTTAGGCCAGATTTGAATTCATAAAAATGGGCTCAATGTTCTATGTCCTATGGCACCCTCTAGATGCCCAATACCTTAGGTTCTAAAAATCAGATTTAAAGGGGCTGCTCCCCAAACTAATCCCTTAATAAATATATGCAAAGGCAATGAGACTCTTAAAAGCTAAACATGCAGCTGAGATCACCTGCCAAATGTATTCTTATATAGAGAGAATAATATATAATTCTATATATTATTTAGAATATAATCTAAATATTCTAAAATGTATTTAAATACATTTGGCTAATTATGCTGTTTCAGAAATTCTAGAAGAGCCTCTTTGTATCCCCAGCCCTCTCAAAATTCATAACTGCTTATCAATAACTAATATTGGACCAAATAAGTTTTGTTGCTATTTAGCCCCAAGGTTTATATTTCTATTAAGATACTATGCCCCAAAAGTCTTAGGGCATTTGTAACATATGAGGTGCCGCCTATCTCTATCCCAAGAGTGCTTTACTTCTTCATGTATTAGGCTCCTTTAGCAATCTGGTGAAGACAATAAAGTCTTTTATTTAAAGAAAATAAATAAATGCAATACTAAATTTTAGTTAGTGAAAGTAAAATATAATTCCTCAGCTCAATTCAAATTCCAAGACTTTCTAAATCCATTCATGAGTTAGCATCACCCCACCTCAGGCCTAAAATCAAGTTTAACTCCCCATGCTTCACTAAAAGATAGAAAGATCCATTTAGTTTAATATTTCATTTCCACTGTAGTTTGTGACTCATTCTGAGGAACAGATTTCATTAGGGCGAAAGCATGAGGCAAGTGTTTGAGAAGGGGTTGTCACCAGCAAAGGGGGTAAAAATAGAGTAGCTCAGGGCAAGATAAACAAGCTTCACTGACTTGATCATTGGACCCAGATGGTGCCCTATGCTGGACTACTGGAATCTGGGCCCTCATCATCCCTCCTTAAAAGCGATAGATTCATGTGTTCACTCAACCAGTCCACAAACATTTATCAGGGGATGAGATGTATTTAGCAAATTAATTTTGAAATATGGGAAGATTTATATGTACTGAGGGTTGTAAGGACAGACCTGTGATTTCATTAGTATTTCTTAAGTTTCCAATGATAGAAAGCTTATATCTTCTCAGAAACTTTTATGGCTAGAGGGTTGACTGTGACAGAACTGTGAAACTCACCACCACAGACCACCTGTAGCCTACAACACTCCATGATGTATTTGGAATCAGATTCAAATGTATTGGGGAAATATTTAAAAACCAAAATAAAATAAAAGTTGATTGCATCTCTATTTTTCAACAACTACATTTGGACCAAAGAAATCAGATTCCTGTTTAGCTCAAGAGTTGGATTCCTATTTAAAATAGTGTCCCAAAATATAAATAATGCGAATTGGTGATTTTCTAAGTCAATATGCAACCTACAAGGATCTTTATATATAATTTACTAGACCCTCATTTCTATGTGAGGTGGTTACCACTATCTTTGAGCAAAGAAAGGTTAAGTTATTTAAATATAAATACACACAGCCAGAATGTGTTAGGGCAGGACTTAAATGCAGGCTTTCTTGGTTCAGAGGTGGTACAATAGAAAGAGTACTGGATATGGAGTTCCAATCTGACCTTAAAAACTTACTAGCTGAATGATCTTGGGCAAGTAAGTTAACCTCTGTTTGTCTCAGTTTCTTCATCTATAAAATGTGGATAATAATAGCATTGGTTAACTCTCAGGATTGCTGTGAAAATCAAATGAGATAATTCAGTACAGTTTAGCACAGTGCCTGGAACAAAGTAAGTTCTATTTAAATAGCATTGCCTCAGTGGTTGGCTAACTTCATCACCAACTGCTATGAGGCAAATTCATCATGATAAGCCATACTGCCTCTCTTGAGCTAATAAAAGGTGAAAATACAAAAAACAAAGTAATAGTACACATAATAAATGCATCTATCTAAATGAAAAAAAAATACTTAAATTAAAGCTAAGGGAGATCAATTGAAAAATCAAATAAGGATACTGAAATACACAAATAACCACCGTTCTCTTGTCAAAGTCATGGGAGACTTTAGATTCTCACTGAATTGAAGAGTTTGCTTTAATTATTTTTCTTTAACACAAGTCAGCTATAGTTTGCAGATTAAATGTGGTTGAGAGTGAAATGAATGTGATTTAAAAAAAAAAAAGCCATCAATGCAACTTACATGAGAAACAAAAATATATTTTTAAAAAGGAAAAGATTTAAAAAATCAATTTTGTTTTAAGAATTGCAATACTCCCTGGATATGGGGCGTCTCACATCAGTTCTAGGAATTGCTTGTCTAATGACTTTCACAATGCCCCAATCTTTCATTGGTTCACGGGAGAGATAGGATGAATAATTATTCTTTTTCTCACTCACACCCAAGTTATTCTCAAGTAGTAGGCTAAGCATTTAAGGAGACACATTAACTTTCAGGTCACTTGGGTACAATTCAGAGTAATGGTTTATAATAGTTAATAATATATAGCATAACTAGGGAAATGCCGTAGGCGGGCTTATTGTGTAGGAAACACAAGGAAATCATTTCTTTTTAGTATCATTTGGGAAGCACACACCCCCTCTTCAGAGATAATAAACAAATTGCTTGGGAGAGTCATCTCCCATTTTAAGGCCTCAGTTGCCTAAGGAAGACATTAGCTTCGATGCTCTCTTAGGTCCCTCGTAACATTAAATCTTTTCATCTATGAGTTTTCTTTATTTGCATGACGCTTCACCTCCCTAGGCATACAATAGCAAAAACATTTATTTTTCATTTTTCATTTATTTTCCCTTTGTCACAAGGGGGAAAAATAAAACTTTTTTATCATAATCATAACATTTATTCGTGGAGTTAACAAAATACTGAGGCAATAAGAAAATCCCTCTCCTGTTTGAGTGCCATGAAAAATAGTAGGTGCTTAATAAATATTTACCAGATTGAATGATGGATGAATAAATTCTTATGCTTTATAAGGACATTGTCTTACTGGATAGTGCAAAATATAAAAGGAAGCTTGATCAACAAGGAGTAATGTTTTATTGACATATGTTGCTATCCATTCCTCTCTCCCTGTGCTTTCCAGAAAATTACCACCCAAGTTATCAGAGGAAATACAGAGATCAATCATTATCCATCCCAGATCTTCCAGACAGAAGAAAGTACAGGGCTCTATCACATGCAGTAGAACAGTCCTTCCTAAGGCTGCTTTGTGATCATAATCCCAGTTGCCAAGCCCCAGGTTACCCCAACTTTACTTTTATTTCCTGTACTGTAGAACAGCATTAGCCTCTGACTGAGCCAGTACCTTCCCTACATCAGATTTCCTCTGCATGCTCTGCTAGCCAGTGTCTCAGTTTCCTCATTGATCAATGGGAAAAGTGATTGAACTGCTTATTTTTCAAGATCCTTTTAACTCTTAACTCTCTATGGCTTTACTATTAATATCTATTCTTGTACCTCGCTGAACTCTTGCCTTCTACACGTCTCTTAACCCTTTTCTTGTCCCAGTAGATTCTTGACACACTATTTGCACCTGTTTGTGTCCCATATTAATCTTTGGCTTTCCTAAGTCCAAGAATATACTTCTTTATAGCTAACAATCACAGTCTGACAGGAGGCTCCTTATTCTTGATTAGGAATTGTATAGCCTCCATTTTCTTGACAAAGAATCTTCATTCTCTGTTTAAGATAAGATTTCTGAGCCACACACACACACACACACACACACACAAAAAAAAAAAAAAAAAAAAAAAAAAAAAAAAAAAAAGGTGGGTAAAGAACCAAAGAGAGCCCAAAGCTTGGAAATTGGCTAACTGTATTCAGTCACATGATTCCATGCCTCTTCACTGGCTGCCCCCAGGTCTAGAATACTCTCTCCTTATTTCTACTTTCTGACTTGTCTTACTTCTCTCAACATTCTTCTTAAATCCCATTTTCTTGGGGGTCCTGAGTCCTTCACTATCTCCCCTCTTGGGTATACTCCCATTTTCACAGTGTGGTTGGTTAGTGGATGACTACTTGCTTTCCTCCATTAGACTGGGAGTTTTCTGAGGACAGAAAATCTATCTTTTCCTCTTTGTATCCCCAGAACCATGCACAATACCTGGCACGTATAAGGGCTGAGAAATGATTTTTTTTTTGTCTGTTTCACAGATAGGGTATTTCACAGTAAGTTCCTTCTCATAGGAAACATTTGATCAGCACCTCTTTTGCAATGCTTATGGAGCTACAGTGACTTTAATCAATAGAACTCAATTTAAGCCAATTAGAATAATTGGACACTTATGAAATGCCTATGATCAGTCAGGTACTGTGCTTGACAGTGAAGATATAGGACAAAAATCCTTCTCCATGGAGGGAAACAATATTCAAGTCAAATGTAAAATAAATTCAAAAGAGTTTGTTACATATATGTGTGCATGTTTATATGCGTATATCTGAATATGTATACATATACATATATATATACACACACACACGTTTGTATGTGTGTGTGTGTGTGTGTGTGTGTGTGTGTCTATAATATGCAAAGGAACAGCTCAAGCAACTGAGAAAGGATAAGAAAGGAAGATGACCATTGTAGTGAAACTTGATGTGTACTAGTGGTAGTTTTAAGAATTATAGTAAAAGATTGCTATTTGCAAAGCTAGAGGTAGAAAATAGGAGGCAAAGGATGGCTGGATGAGTACTTAAAGAGCATGTGAGAACATAGGATGTGGAAAACCAGTGATGCTTCTGAATCATGCTAGAAATGGACAGCTCTCACAACTTAGGAGCTCAAAGCCCTAGGGTCAAAGCGAAAGAGCCAGGTGGATATAGTGGCTACAGTAAGGAGACATGAGATAAAAATGCATGGAGAGCCAATGTGTCCCTTATGTTGCTTGTAACCATCCCCTGCTAAATTCCAAATAACATTTCTAAGAGGATCTATCATACTCTCCAAATTCTAGCTTATAGAAGGTCTACAGTGACTTAGACAAAACAGGAGAAAGGCAGACAGGCTGCTTTCCATTGTTATACAATGAATGCCCTTTACCAAAAATGGTCTGAATCAAACCCATTCTCCAGCTTTATTGTTACTTCATGCACATCTCCCACAGCTACTGGATGGTCCTTTAAGCTCTTGCTCAAGCTCTGTGGAATAGGAGTGTAGAAAACACCTCTTTGGTATGAGCCCTCCACAAACACCTGCTCTCCCCTGGATCTTGCTGCCTGAAAGAGGGTTTTGACCATTTAGATAGAGTCAGGACAGTCATTCCTGTTAGTATGTTCCAGCCAGTACTGGGACTCCAAAGACAAGATTACAGAGAGGAAAAATGAGAGAAAGGCTTTAGTACCTGATTTAGCTTAAAGTCATTCAGAGAAGTGGCAAAGCAGTCAAATCCCCTGATGCCATCCATTGTCTAGAGAAGTCTCTTGAAGGGAACTAAATTAAACCACCCTGTGGTCTGTTAAATTCTCAGACAATAGCAGAAGCATTTGCAGGGATGTCTAAATTTATTTGCCAGGAAAGAAAACACTAAAGACATAAATTAAAAATAACATAAAGATTTTACATAGGGTTCCAGCAAGTACCTTGGAGGTAATGCTGATTTCTCAGCCTAGTTTGCTTTGGACAAATCCCCACCCAGCTGGCACAAATCAGACACAAGATGTATCTGATCATCTGTTCACTTAACTAACCTTAGCATGAAGAAGGAGACAGTGAAGGAAAGACAAGGAGAGAGGAGGAGAGAGATAGAGAGGGGAGAGAGGAGAGGAAGAAGAGAGGGAGAAGAGCAGACAGAGATAGGACATAGAG
This sequence comes from Sminthopsis crassicaudata, assembly GCF_048593235.1. Taxonomy (NCBI): domain Eukaryota; kingdom Metazoa; phylum Chordata; class Mammalia; order Dasyuromorphia; family Dasyuridae; genus Sminthopsis; species Sminthopsis crassicaudata. The sequence goes on along the minus strand of NC_133619.1, from coordinate 31,323,350 downwards.
ACAAGAGACAGAGAAAGACAGAGACCTGGATTTTGACTAATTTCCTTTGTATCTAAGATATGATTCCGGGTAAGAATCTTCAGCTTCATTAGACTGATGAGAAGGATCCATGAAACAAAAAAAGTGCAGAACATCTGCCAAGACTGTTAGGCCTCTACCTAACACAAATTACTTTGTATTTATTGTGCTTATAGTTTTCATTTACTTATTTGTAACATGAGTTAACATGAGCTCTTTGAGGACAGGGCTACTTATTCTCAGAATATTGGAAAGTTCTTAACGCCTAACAACATAACAACATAACAACATAATCTATTGTTAAGTTGCATCACTCATGTTTGACTTGTGTGACCCTATTTGGGCTCTCTTGGCCAAGATACTGGAATGGTTTGTCTACCTGATTCCTCATCTACCTGATTTTATAGATGATGAACCTGAAGTAAACAAAATTAAGTGATTTGCCCACAGTCACACAGGTAGGAAATGTCTGAGACTGGATTTAAACTGAGAAAGAGGAGTCCTCTAAACTCTAGACCTGGGAGCTCTATTATATCACCTACCTGCTCTTTCTTCGCATATATACATGCTAAATAAATGCATATTGAATTGAGTAACATAGGTTTCTAAAAAATGATTTTGCTTCTTGTGTTTAAACCAAGTGGTAAATGGAACTATTAGTTTATCCAAACAACTTTATGAATATTTTAAAATTTCAAGGACAGTAAATTTCACATATTATCTGCTTCAATGCACCCCTCATTCATCACCCTAGCTCTCCATCTGCATCCCTACCACAATATGGTAGAGAGCCTTTATTAGTCACCTTTGACCAAGGAATCTTTTATCTTATGGCCATCCTGAAGATAAGCCTTTGTCAAAACTTGGCTCCTTAGATTAGACATATATGGCAAGTCTCACTGGGCCTCCTAGTCAAAGCCTTTATTATTGGGTAGCAGCAGCTAGAGCTTTTTCCTGCTGGTATAGCTTTTAGGAATACGGGTCATTGCCAAGCCAGAAGGAGACATCAGAGTAGAACATAATGGTCAAAGGCTTTATCTTTGCCATCACTGGAATTTGATGTAACCAATATTGTTTGCCTCCCTGAAGAAATACTAATGGGAAACAAAAAGTATCCATGTAACATCTTTGTAATATGAAGTTTATATTTTTCCAGGGGAAAAGATACACTTAAATTCAATGTTAAGAGCAATTTTAGGCCATAGATGGTTTCTATGGTTTTGCAATATAGTATTTCTTAAAACTATGATACAATGTGGGTGATAACTAAGTGAACTGCACAGAGGAAAAAAAAAGATTATAATCAGGGTTTCTCCTCTGGTCATTATTTATAACATGGGACCAACACCACATAATAGAAAAAATATAAGTAGAAAATATTTTAAACTTTGGAAATAGTTAAATATGTATTCCAATTTCCAGAAAATGGGCAAAATGTTCTAATCTCTGTGAGTGTGTCTGTTTGTTAGGATTCCTGCAAGGTACTAAATCAGTGGAATTGATAGGGACAATAGTTATCTAATTTAGCACGGTTCAGTATGATTGATCTGATCCTACTAGATGTTATGGGCCAGAACGTGAAACAAAGTACTGAGTGGAATTGAGGAGACAATGGTTAAATCTAGTTTAGCATTGATTTAATCCTACAACAAATAATGGTTTCCTAGAGATATAATGATGGGTGTGTACTCAATGTGGGGCATATAAGCAAGAAGCTCTCAGGGCCAGACACAAAAGCCCACTCTCAGAAGAGGAGACAGATTCGTTTTCCAACTTTGTGCTGGTTGGAGGCTAAAGTACAAACTTTTGGATTCAGACACATTTGGAGGGAGCTAGAGACAGAAGCTGGCAGAGGCAAAGGACTAGAGGCAAGATGCAGAAGGCCTCCAAAAAACTAGCTGAGCCCCAAATGAAGGAGATAAGATTTTGATGGAGATAATAAAGGATTTGGACTTCAACTCCTGGCTGTATTTGGGGTTATTACTCTGAACTGAAACTAAGGCTGCCTCCAGAAGTCCCCAAGAAACCTGTTCCCAGAGAACATTATATTTTAAGAAGAATATTACATCAGTCTATCTCCATCTCTTGCTTCTGTCTCTGTCTCTCTCTGTCATTCCCACTGTCTCTCACAATCTATCTATATGTGATTATAATATATTATAAAAATTTCAGATTAATTCTATGGATTATGTGTTTTTTGGACATATTTGAGACTTGATCACAGGAATCAATAAGAACATAAAAACTAGAAATAGAAGTTGACACATTAAAGACCTTCAGAATCTAGTCCACCAGTTTTTCATTTACCTTATAGTATTGTCACTTCAAATTTTTTCTAGTTTAAAAATATCTTCATCCCAAACTGTCAAAAGTCTTCCTTAAATCCAGATGTACTTTGTCCCTAGCATTTCCCTGATCTACTAACTTAATAATTTTTCCTCCCCCACCACAATAAAGATGTTCTTAAGGAACTCATTCTGACTTTGTTGATCACTGTCTTCCTTTTTTGTTCTTACAAACAAGCTATTCTAATATTTTACTAGGAAATAGTAGAAAACCCCCAAGACTCACTGGGAGCCTTTCTCTCTTCCTGAGAAATCAGAAAAAAACATCTGTCTTTCTCAAGACATCTTCATTACTACCCCAATTCTTCAATGACCAAAGAGGTAGTTGTATGCAGGACTGAACAATGAGACAAAAGACCAGCTAAGGGAATGAATTAGCAGACTATTGTAATAATCCAAACATAACATTAATGAAGATGCAAGCCAGAGTATTAACAGAAAGGCTCATTCAATAAAAAGGCAAAAAGAAGAGAGATATGTTAAGGATGAGTCAGAAAATGATAGGGCCATTTACAGAAATCTAAGTTGAAAGGGGGAACTGCTTTGAAGGAGAGATGAGTTGGGTCTAGGTACAACAAGTTGGGGTTAAAGAAGTTAAATCAATGGATCACTCAAACTAGCATCAATTAAGAAGTTACTTTGAAACAGACATGTACAATGCTTGGTACTGAGAATACAAAGAAAAATAAAATGGAACAGACCTTTAAGGAACTTATATTCTACTAAACAAAACATCACATGTAAGTATATTCAAAATATTTGCTAGTATCTAATATTTTTTTTTACATTAGTAGTGAAAAACCAATTAGAAAGTAAGGTAGAACGGACTCAATTTTTCATTGGTGCTCCCTATTTTTCATCAAATAACTGATAAATGCCTGAAATTGAGTTATGAAACATCTTTTTATTCTTCACTTGGCAGCTTAAAATACAGATAATAATTTTTATATTCATTCAAAGGTTGGTTGAAATTCATTCACATTAAAATGTAGTCAATGGATAATCAACTATATTTTAGAATTAACCAGACTGATAGGTTTTTCTTCACTTAACCAATCAAGTTGTTGATTATAGATAAAAAAAATACTTTTGGTCAATTTATTATAGCCACAGCATATTATTGAGTAATTAGATATATTTAATACTTAATGTCATAATTTTATAAAAGATAAATCAAATTGTTTTGCAATGAAACTTCAACAAAACACATTTTTTGGCACCCAGAAAGCTGAAACTTTAATTTATATGCTTTTAACAGTGAGGGAAGTAACTATTAATGATGCTGAAAATCTAATAATCCAAAATACCCAATAGTGCAACATGCCAGATGACCAAGTAATTCTAGATTCAATTTGCTCCCCTTTTCCCCAGTGCCTTTTAAATCACTCCAGCTACCATATTTTTTCCGCCTTTTTATAAAACAAAGTCTCTAATTCTAAAGAAAATGGCCTCAAGCTGATAATTGGTTTAATGAAAGATAGCTCTTCACATATTTGGCAAAGTATGAGGCATATGGAAAAAGATTTATGTGGGGAAACATTGAAATTGTTCCCTAATCTCTTTTTTGTTATTTGATATAATTATAAAATGAAAATGAAATGCAGATTTGATGAAAAGGGTCAACTAAGTTTAGATTTACATCTAAACTAATGAGATTAACAAAAAGGGAGTAGAGATATGAGATAATTTCCTTGGCTCTTAACTAGCAAAATTAGAAATGTTACTGATACAGTAGTTAATAATTTATGATAATCTCCCATTTCTACAAAAATAGGTCTTTTAAATTATAAGGACAATATATTTTTTTCATAATCCTGAAACAACTGACTTTGTGGGAGCAGTTACATATTCATTTTTCCTGAGGCAGACAAAGATGAGGATTCTGTGGGTAGTAATAAAATAGAGCACACATGTCTTCTAGAATACCCTTCTTGTATGAGGGAGAATGCCCATATGCCTTGCATATTACTTAATTAGTCCTATCCTTAAATTACCTGATTGTGAGTTTTTGTCTTTGTTCCTCAAAATCTTGAATCCTAATAAAATAAGGAGTTAGATCAGGCAAAAATATGGGCAATGAGACATGTGGTAGAGTGTAGCAGATCTGGATGGGAATAAAGGGGGCATTGCAAAAATGGATTTAAAACAAAAGGAATGCACTGAACATCCATAGCTCAGCTTCTTAAATTGTAGGTTGTGACTATATACAGGGTCTCCGAAATGAATGTGGGGAACATAAAATTAATATTTGTTATTGATAACTGTTTGACTTGTATAACTATTTTATAAACCTATATATCTGGAGTCACAAAAATTTATTGGGCAAAAAAGAGTCATAAGTAGAAAAACTTTAAGAAGCCCTGCTCTAAACAATGGAAGCTAAAGACGTGAGATATGGAAAAAGGGGATGGAATGATGGAAAAGACATAATGTTTATTTAAAATTCTTAGATTGATTCTAAATCCAGAAAAAAAGGGAAAAAAGTTTTTTTCTTCCTTCTTTTTTTAATCCCCTTCTCTATCACATGACTTCTTTAATACCAAAGGATTCTAGATATCGGAAATCATGACTAGAAATACTGATATTAGATGTCACCTATATCATGGATAAAATCAGCCTTTTATTGCATGTCAGGATTATATGACCTATTGCAAACACTAACTGTCTTGGGAATATGTTCTGAGTTAAAATATTATTTTGCAAAATAATAATAATAATAATAACAACAATAACAATAATAATAATAAAGAGCCTTTCCTCAAAGAAAGGGCTGCAGGGATTGTACATTACAGTACTGTGGAGGCACAAAGCTCTTGGAAGATCAGAAAAGTGAGGCATTCTTATCATCCCTTAATAGCCAGAAATGTTTTGCTTTATTTTTACCTTATATTTTTGACATCTAGTATAGTACTTCATCTACAGGAGATTATTTATTAAATGCTTGTCATGTTGAAAGGGATTTATTATTTCATATATCAGTAACAATATCCATAAGAATAAAGGTAGTAGCTATAGCCAGTGTGTATTAAAAAAAGAAGAGCCAGAGTTGTTGACTTTGCTAGATTTCTTCAAGGGAAGTTAATTCTGGATAGTATCATTCTATGACCTAAAACCTGATGAACACAAGCACTCAAAAGATCAGATTCCAATTGTCAAGCTAACCACAGATGGATGAAATCTTCACTTTGTGCTTTGTACTGCAAAGTCCTAAAGGGACAAATGAGTACAAGGGCAGGAGATCAAAGGATCTTGATTTTAGATGATGTAAATTTTACCCAATAGAATTCACTCTGTCCCAAAACACAGTGTCTATAACCAGAAGGCTATCTACCTTCCATCTATCATATCCTGAAAATAGATGAGAAAAGGAAAAACACAATAGTTAGAAAACACCCCAATTAGAAGTGCCTTCTACTTCTTGATGATTTCAAGGTATCATTTGTATATTCTGTTCTATTTAGTTATTTGTATTCCTATATTATCATCCATACTAAATTACCATCTTATTGAAAGCATCCACCGAACTTTTCTAAATTTATAACCCCAGTGTCTGCTACACATCAAAGTTGAAAAGGAAATGCTAATTAATTGATAAATACCTACCTAATAAATGATAAGTAATTAACTTAAAAAAATCAAACATCTAAAGCTTTTATATAAAAGATAGGCTAAGGTATCCCTTCCATGTCATGATTCTTCTTCATGCTTTCCTTCCCCAGGAAATTCATCAGTAGGAAATTCCCTTAAACAAAAAGATTGAATATGTATGGTATTCATTTCTCAGGAACCTTTGGACCTCTTATTGGACCAATTGACTGTAAGGTGGGACCATTGATCCTAAGGCCTCCATTTAAAAAGAAAGCTCAACAATCTGGAACTATGCCCCAAAAGTTATCAAACTGTGCATACCCTTTGATCCAGCATTGCTGCTATTGGGCTTATATCCCAAAGAAATACTAAAGGGAAAGGGACCTGTATGTGCCAAAATGTTTGTGGCAGCCCTTTTCATAGTGGCTAGAAAGTGGAAGATGAATGGATGTCCATCAATTGGAGAATGGTTGGCTAAATTATGGTATATGAAGGTTATGGAATATTATTGCTCTGTAAGAAATGACCAGCAGGAGGAATACAGAGAGGCTTGGAGAGACTTAAATCAACTGATGCTGAGTGAAATGAATAGAACCAGAAGATCTCTGTACACTTCAATACTGTATGAGGATGTATTCTGATGGAAGTGGAAATCTTCAACATAAAGAAGATCCAACTCACTTCCAGCTGATCAATGATGGACAGAAACAACTACACCCAGAGAAGGAACACTGGGAAGTGAATGTAAATTGTTAGCACTACTGTCTATCTACCCAGGTTACTTACACCTTCGGAATCTAATACTTAATGTGAAACAAGAAAATGATATTCACACACATATATATTGTATCTAGGTTATATTGTAACACATGTAAAATGTATGGGATTGCCTGTCATCCAGGGGAGGCAGTAGAGAGAGGGAGGGAGGGGATAATTTGGAAAAAATGAATACAAGGAATAATGTTATAAAAAAAATTACTCATGCATATATACTGTCAAAAATTATAAATAAAATAAAAATTTTAAAAAAAGGAAGCTCAATATGCTTTTTCTCCCCATTTACCACCAGCTACTTGGCTTTGGGACTTCTTTGGAATGATAAATCATCCTTTTTCCCACAATGGGTTCCTTCTCTCTCTCCTTCTGGGAAGTAAAACCTGCCCTTGCTTCAATTATTTTATCCACAATGCTAAGCTTAATGCTTGGCATATAGTAATTCATCAAATCATACAATTTAGTGTTGTTTTTTTTCAATATAGACATCCTAGATTTTATTCTTACTCTGACAATTCTGCCATTGCTTAAACTATAGTTAGAATTCCTTTGAAAATCCTTTAGAGCTAGTATTTCAGAATATAACTCATTTTTTTCTTGAACTTTCTTTTTTTGTTGTTTTTTTATTTTCAAAACAGATGTAAATATAATTTTTTTCAACATTGATCCTTAAAAAACCTTGTGTTCCAATGTCTTCCCCTTCCCTCCATCCCCTCTTCTAGATGGTATGTAATCTGATATATGTTAAACATGATAAAAATATTTGTTAAATAAAAAATAGGCATATATATATTTATAAAATCATCTTGCTGCACAAGAAAACTCAGATCAAAACAAATAAAAAAGAAAAGAAAATTCAAACAAAGCACAACAAAAAGAGTGAAATTCTATGCTGTAATCCAGCTTCAGTTCCTAAAGTTCTCTCTCTGGGTGTAGATAGCTCTCATCATCACAACATCATTGAACAGGACTGAATCAGCTCATTGTATAACTCATTATGTTATGGGCATACATTTCCAATAAATGGACCAATATTCCTTTTTCACCTTCCTACATCATGTAAAAATATCTATGTATTATTCCTATGGGATAATAATTTTAATATGTTTTGGATATTTAGACCAATTCAATCTCTAACTAAAAGATTTAACTGCTGGGCAGATAAAGATTGTTACTATTACCTGGGTAACTGTGTTACTGTTTTTCAGCCTCTACTAGAGCCTCTTCATTAATGGTTTCACTTAAACTGCCCATATTATCTTGACTAAATACTTTGTAACTCTTCTTTATGCCATAGTAAGTCATAATATTGATGTGTATCTCACATATTTTAGCTTAATTTCCCACAATATCTTCTCCTTCATATTGTAAGCCTTCACATTTTTTTTTCCCAGTGAGTACTCTACAGACATGCTTAAGTATGAAGTTCATTACAACTTGAGTGGCACTGATGTGTCATTATTTGAATAAAAACATCTTGAGAAATAATATGGGAAAATGGTTTCAAATTAAATTTTGGAACCTGGAAAACATTTATAAGCCAAGAATAAAAAAATAGTACTTGAGTAGCACAACGGATATATTATTTGTATTAGTAGGAAATAATTAGAAGGACAACCACATCTCTGGGTTCACAACATTCAGAAATAAATAGAAAAGCATAATTACTAATCAATAAAATTGTCTTCAAATGTTGAAACATTTTTTGATTAATTTTCATAGTGAAAATAATCATTGCACAAGGAGAATAAATGCAACAACTAGACCAGTTTCACTCTTCTTCCATCCTGTTTGGTTAATCGCTTCCTCTTCTGATGATCAGTGACTATGATCTTCAACAGCTTCAGTGTCACAGCTGCTGATAATTCCAAGCCAAGTTACTCTAGCTATCCTCAAGGGGCTCATCAATTTGATCATTCTGTTTCTAAGTCTTAATGATTTGTAGCAAAATAAGTTTATAGAATTCCTTTAGGATGTGCTTTCAAAAAGAAAGAGAGAAAAACCAAGACAATTCAGAATGTTGAGAAAACCCTCTGAAATTATTTCCTGATTTTCCTGTCATTATTTACATATTAGGTAAGCATTTTTATAATATTTTCAGCAATAAAAGAATCCAAATGTTTCTAGATTGAATCAAAGTTCTAGATAAAAAGTGAACATTAAAATTTCCCAGATGTTTCTACAGAACTTCTCTGCAAAAATCTCTATTCAATGACTCATCATGATAAGGGATTGACCTTGGGTTCTTGAAGACTATGCTAGTGAACTTGTGGATTTGATTGCAGATTGGATCAACTAGTAAACATAAGCCTAGCAAAGACCATACAAGCTCATTAGTGTTAACTGGATAAATCAGGGATGATATTTTTTCAGCTTGGAAACGAATATGCAAAATGTCTTAAGGCTTGTATATCAGCCTTCTGCCATTCTACTGCTATTATCAGAGTGGGAAGGACAAGGAAAGGGAATAAATATTAATATAGTATCTATTATGTGCCAAATACTGTGCTAACTGCCTTATAAATATTTCCTTTGATACTCATAAAACCCTAGGAAATGCCAAAATTATTCTCATTTACATCTTATAAAATTGAGACAGTCAGAAGTTAAGTGACCTGGCCAGGGTTACATAATAATTGAGGTTAGATTTGAACACAGGCTTTCATGATTCTTGGCTCAGCTCTCAAATCCTTTTACTACCTGTCTCCAGTGAAGGAAGCAGGGCATCTTTAGAATCATATGGCTTTTAGACCACATGCAAATATTAATTTGATTATTAGCATATATAAATATAATTTTCTAACAATAGACATGGAACTAGAGGAACTGAACAAAGATCAACTTTGTTATTTCTACTGTAAATGTAGAGAGAAGACATAAGGAATCTGATATTAAATGGAAAGATGGATCACAAATTATCCTAGGAAAGACAAATAGAGGAGTTCATTCCCTTACATATGCAAACAAAGTGTGAATAATCATTGAAGGAAACACTTGGCCATTCCATCTTATAGTTATCATTTAAGAAGAATAATAAAAAACTTAACAAATACCACTACAATACTATTAGCAATGATGAAGGCTAATCTAAACCATCTAAAATCAAATACATACCTCAAACATTCAGTAATTTTAGTACAAAGATGGGCATAGGAATGGAAAAGGAAAATGCGATGAGAAAATAATGTAAGAGAAGGTAGGGAAAAATGAAGGAAATAGGGAGGGTGAAAAAAAAAGAAGAGAAAGAACAAAAGGAAGATAATAGAAGGCAGAGTGTAGAAAAGGGACAGAGACAAAGAGACAGACAGAAACAAACACAGAGACAGGGACAAAGAGATAGGTATGCTAAATATTGTGCCTATATATAAGCAAAATTTTCTGAGAAAAATAGCCTGGTAATGACCAGCTATGATTCCAGAAGACTAAATGTTATCCATTTCACGACATAGCTGGTAATGGATTCAAGAATTATATATATGTGTATGTATAATTGTATTATAAAAAAATATAAAATATAAAACATATAAATATATTTATATATAAAATATGTCATATTTTATACATTATATATATCATATATAATATCTCATATATACATATATATATATGCTATTGTTTGGGATTTTTGGTTTCATTATGTATATATTTTACCAAATCTTTGTTTTCTTTTTTTCCCAATGTGTGTACACAGGAGAACAGAATAGTAATGAGTAATTGAAGGGAAATGAAGCATGTTTTAAAAGTGATAAAAAGTCATTGAAAGATCATAAAAAATCAAAGGTAAGCAGAACTGCTTCCAAAATTAAAAATTGAACTTACTTTATTAAGGTAAACAATATAGGGATTTATGATTGTAACATATAATTATGTACATCTGTCCTATTCTGTAAATGGATATACCCATTTATTTAATATTTGTTAAGTTCAGAATAAAATATTAAGAAAATAATCTGCTGGATATAATGAAAACTGAAAAATACTAAAACAAATAAAATTGGCTTTGCAAAAAAGAAATCTCTGTTTACCAATTTTTTTTTTCAATTTTAGTTGAGTTTAGGCTTTGAGCAAAGATAAACATCAATAGGAAATAGCTATACTACATAATTAAAGTAGTTTTAAACTAACTTATTCAAATAAGCTATTGAGCCCTCAAACTTAGATATGAATAATAAAAAAGATATAGACAAAAGCAACTCAGATTTCTAATAATAAAAGTTTAAGTAACAGAAAACCACAAGGACATAAACAAATTCATAAATGACTTTCAACATTAAATGTGTTTTCTCTTTGACAAGCAAAGAGACAATATTTTAGTCCAACAGGAACCTGAAATATAAAGTTATTTACAAAACATGACAGAGAAGGAAGGTGAAAGTTATGAACATGTTAACTTATAATAATGAATGATTCACAGATTAAGAATTGTTGGCATGAGAGCCAAACTAGGTCTCCCTAAGGTTTTTTTCTTTTTTTTTTTTTTTAATTAATCTAGGAAAACATACGATTAAAAAATAAAAGGGCTTTGTAAATATTTATAGAGATTATGTGATAGTGAGTAAAACTTTTTTTATTGAAGAAAGATGTACCTTTTGAATATAATATATCTTAATTGTTGATGGATTGATCACATAAGAAAGTAGAAATGGAATGAAAGATAACAATATCATACATGCAGTCAGACGGAACAAAGATATAAAAATTGGGGGAGCAACAAAATTTGGGTGGAATCCAAGAATCAGTTGTCAAGAGACAAAGAGAATGAATACCTTAAAAAAATCAATATCACATCATTACTTAAAAGCAAAATTAAAATTAGCTCAATATTTATTGTCTATAAAATCTTCATAATCAACCAGTCAATAAATGCCTACCATGTGCTGGGCAATATGAGAAGAATGTATTGAATAATCCCTAAGGTTTCTCCCAACTATTAATTATATTTTATCAATATTTCCAGAATGCTAGAATTTATAAAAAATTCTAAATCTAAAGTATTAATATTAAGACCAAATGAATCCAGGGAATCTAGTTCTCATCAAGTTCTGTTACCTTGTATTTAATAATAACCTTGTGTTTAATTATCTCTTTTCATCCTACATTTTCCTTAAGTAGAATGTAAAATAATTGAAAACAGAGATGGTTCATTTAATGTTTGTTTTTGTATCATTACAATTTAATAAACTGTGTCTAAACATGGGTAAGTGCTTAAAGTTTTCTTTTCTTTTGAAAATAGCTGAATTTAAAATTAATTACCAAGGTTCTTTCTAGTACTAATATTCTATGACTTTTAGTGAAGGAGCTCATAGTCACTTTTTGAGAGAATTTAGGAAGCTAAGTAAGTATTTTCATCTTTATTATTGGAGAGAGTTCATCACTTAGAGAGTCTGGCTTACTACATTGACTGCAAATATGTTGAAATCAACAACAGTGAAGATAACAGAATAGGAACCTGCTTGAGCTCTCCAAGTTTCCCTTGAAAATCACATGAAACCAAGCTCCTGAACAGAGTCTGATGGAATGAAACCATTCTCCAGCTCAAGATAGACTGCAAAAACTTCAAGAAAAGTAAGTCTCACTAGAGTGAAAAGGGTGTTCAGCCCAGCTCAGACAGACTCTTGGAAAGCCAGTAAGAGTCTTTCAGCAAATCAGCAACTAAAATCCTCAGTTCTGGCTCAGTAGAGAAGCAAATCAATGAGAGAGCTTCCAGACTCAGCTCACAAGGCAAATTCTGCAAAACCAGGATGCTTCCTGAAAAGAGCAGGAAAAACTACCCCTACAAACAAAAGGGGTCCCTGTGCTCAAAGCCAAGGCTCAGTGCTCCACAGGAAGCTTGGGACAGAATCCCCTTTAGCCCAGTAGCAGAGCTCAACCATAAAAGTAAACAAAACAAAACAAAACAAAACAAAAACAGAGGAAATACACCAAAAGAGTAAAGAAAATGAGCAAGAAACAGAAAAAAATTCTTGGCCTACTATGGTGACAGGACAGGCCTAAATACAAACTTAGATGAGGACAGAATGTTCACAGAAGAAATCTCAAAGAGTAATATCATTTGATCTCAAGCCTGTAGAGGCTTCTTGGAAATGCTCATAAAAGACCTCAAAATAAGAGAGGTAGAAGAAAAAATGAGAAAGGAAATGAGAAGTATGCATGAAAGAGTCAATAGCTTGGAAAAAATTGTATAAAGAAAACTTAAAAAGTAGAATTAACCAAATGGAAAAAAAACAATACAAAGGATAACTGAAGAAAATCACATTAAAAATTAGAACAGGACAAATGAAAGCTATTGGCTTTGTGAGACAGCAAGAATCAGTCAAACATACTAAAAAAAAAATGAAAAACTGGAAGAAATGTGAAATTCTTTATTGCAAAAACTGCTGACCTGGAAAAGGGTTCCAGAAGAGACAATTGAAAAATTATCCGCCTACTTGAAGGGCATAAATAAAAAAGAGGCTGAATAGCATTCTAAAAGAGATCATTAAGGAAAACTTCCCCAATATTCTAGAAATGGAGGGGGAATATTCCTTAAAAGAATCCATCATTCACCTCTTGAAAGAGATCCCACAAGGAAAAGCCCAAAGAACTTTGTTGTGCAACTCCAAAACTACAATCTCAAGGAAAAAAATCTTGCAAGCTGCCAGACAAAAACAATTCAAATATCAAAGAGCAACAGTCAAGATTACCCAGGATCTGGCAGCTTCTACAATAAAGGATCAGAGAGCCTGAAATACTATATTCTGGAAGTCAAAGAACTTAGCATTATGACCAAAAATTAACCCCAGCAAAATCTTTCAGGGGAGGTGATGGTCTTTTAACCATTTCTATTAAAAAAAAAAAAACACAAAACAAAACAACAACAACAACAACAACAACAACAACAAACCACAGAACTAAACAGAAAATGTAATCTGCACAGAGGGGATTCAAGATAACCATAAAAAGGCAAACAGAGGAAATATATATTTAATTTAAAGGTTAAGAGCACCATCTCTGAAGTCAGGAAGATCTGAGTTCAAATTTGGCCTCAGACACTTAACATTTCCTGGCTGTGTGACCTTTGACAAGTCACTTAACCTCAATTGCCTCAACAAATAAATAAGTTAGTAAAGGTTAAACTCTTTTACATCCCTAGATGGGAAAAGATATCTATAACTCTTGAGGACTATCTGTCACTGGAATAGACACAGTGGGGCATCATGTAGAGTGTAGGTGTGGTTGTGAATGGACTTTGATGGGATGACATCAAAGAAAAAGGCATTAAGGGGCAGAAAAAGAGAAAAGAAGTATAATGGGACAATTAGTTCACATGAAGAGGGGCAAAATAGCTATTACTATGTAGAGAACGAAGGGAGGGTGATGAACATTGTGTGAAGCTTGATCTCATCAGTTTTGGATCTACAAAGGAATAACTTAATCGTTCAGTTGGATATGGAAATGTAATAAACCCTATAAAGAAGTAGGAGGAGAAAGAAGAAAAAAGTGGAGGTATAGGATAGAAGGAAGGGCATAAACACTAGGGGAAAAAGATAATATAAGGGGGAGGAGGTAATAAAAGATAAGATAGTGGGTAGAGTAAGTTAAAAAAGCACTACTAAGAAAAGGGGGGGTTATAAGAGATAAGGCAATGAGTGGGTGGGTAAAACAACACAGGATTAAGTAATACTCTTTACTTACTTAATGATTAAGTAATTACTCTTTACTTTAGAAAGAGAGAACAAAACTATAAACAGGGAAGAAATAGGATCATAACTGTGAATGTGAATGGGATGAACTCTCCAATAAAACAACAGAGAATAATAGAGTAGATTAAAAAAAAAAACAGAATCCTACAATATATTGTTTACAAGAAACACATTTGACACAGAGAGACACATATAGAGTTAAGGTAAAAGCTGGAACAGAATTTATTATGATTCAACTGAAGTAAAAAAAAATAGGGGTAGCAATTCTGATCTCAGATAAAGCAAAAGTAAAAATAAATATTATTAAAAGAGATAAGGAAGAAAAGTACATATTGATAAACAGTACAATAAATAATGAAGTAGTAATACTGCTAAGTATGTATGCACCAAGTTGTAGAGCAGACAAATTCCTAGATATTTTAAGCTAGTCACAGGAAGAAATAGACTATATTATGTTCTAAATCAAAAGAAAGGGGGAAATGTTAGGATTTTACAAGGTGCTAAGTCACTAGAATGGAGATAATTATTAATTTAGCATGGTACTTAAAAGTTCTCTAGTTCAGTAATGTATTTACTAGAATTCAATGAGATTCACACCTTTAAAAGAGCATACTTTTAAGGAGCTCCCACAAGCCAAGGGAGTATCCAAAAGCCCACTCTCAGAGGCGAGTCTGATTCCCACACTCTAGGAGATTCACAGTCAAGAGTCATTCGAGATTCCACCATGGTGCTGGCTGGAGACATTGGGGAGGATAAGAAGCTGGAGGCTCAAGGACTAGCCTTTGGATTTGGAGACATTTGGACAAGAGCTCTCTAGTCAAGAAGAGAGATAGGCCTCTACTAAAGCCAAACGGGCCCCAGGAAAAGTTTTGGGATTTTGAAGAACACAGTATAGGATCTGGATGCATTTTGAGATTACTGAACTGAAACTAAGACTGCTCCCAGAAGCACCCCAAGAAATCCTGCTCCCAGAGAACAACTACAATCTAAAAAAACAGAACATTACCATATTTGTGGGGGAACTCAACCTTCCCCTCTCAGAATCAGACAAATCTAACCACAAAATAAACAATAAAATAGAGAGGCTAATAAGATCCTAGAAAATCTAGATATGATAGATCTCTGAGGTTCAGTGATACAATGCAATTCAAATAGATTTTGGACAGAGAATGCCATCTGCATCCAAAAAAAGAACTATGGAGACTGAATACAAACCAACATAGGCTATGTTCACTTCTTTTTTCTGTTTTTTTTTTTTTTTCCTCTCTTTCATGGTTTTTGCCTTTTCCTCTGATTTTTCTCTCCCAACATATTCATAAAGTAATGTGTATTAAAAATAAATAAATTTACTAAAAAAACCCATACATATACACAAAGAAATCAACAATAGCCCATATGATGATATTCTATGAATTTCTAAATAATGTGATTTCTAGGAACTTTGTTAACCTCCATTTGCATTAAGCTACTAGAGAAGGAATAGCAAACCTCTTAAGTTCCTTTGCTTAAAAAAAAAAAAATTCCTTGGACAGTATGGTTCATGGGGTCACAAAGTGTTGGACATGACTGAACCAATTGAACCAATCGATATGGAGACTACAAAGACATGATTCCCAACCCAACCTCTGTCAAATTTTTATGTGGGTCAAAAATACACTCTTTGCTCCTGTGCCAACAGAAGACCAGGGAGTTAACTTATCATTGAATTGTATGTATGTCCTTATCATTCCTAAATTGTCAGTCTTCCTCTCCAATCTTCTTAGACTTTCATCGTCTTCTTGTACTCTTCCATCCAGCCATACTGTTTTATTTATAGTTCTTCAAATACAATGGTTCATTTCCTACCTAGATTTTTTTTAACCTGTATGCTTCCTAAACTAAAATGTCCTTGTAATACCTCCAATTGTATTTCCCTGGGTTCTTTAAAACTTTTGCCCAAATGTTGCTTTCCAAAGAGAATTACCCTTAATCCTTTTAGTTGCTAATGTCTTCTATTAGATTATCTTCATCTACCCTGTATATGTCTTGTTAGCTTGTAATGATTTCCATATTGTCTTCCCCATTGAATGTGAGACCCTTGAAGGTAAGGACTGTTGTGTTGTTGCTTCTTTCTTTCTGCATTAACACAGTGCCTGTTACATAGAAAATGCTCTATGTATTTGTAAATTGGTTTTAATAATAGTTGATTGATTGAAATAATGTGACAATTCAACAATTGTTTACACAACATCTTCTGTGTGCTAGACACTGATGTAGATGCTGAGATTAAAACAATGCAAAACCAAAACAAAACAAAACAAGACTATTCTTTTCAGCAAGGTTATTCTATATTGGGGCATAAATTAGAGTCAGGAATCTATGAAATGTTGTTTTGTTTTTGTTTTGTGTTTTTTGAGATATATTTCCCTAGACAAATAGTTCTTAACCCTTTCTGTGTATCATGCACCCCTATGGTTATCTGATGAAATTAAATGGACTACTTCTCAGAATTGTGTTTTAAATGCATGATTAAATAATTTTGAAGGATATTTGAAGTATGATTCAGATTGTTCTTTATGATGAGTCTAACAACCTCTGTGAAATCATATTTTTATGAGTCCACAGATTCCAGGTTATGAACTCCTGTCTAGGAAGAAAATAATCAAAGAAAACTGCAAGAATAATTAGCTATCATTGCCTATTCAGAAGTGAGGCTCCATAGTCCTTGATTGGAAACATCCACAAATCACAGGTTTGCTCAAAACTGTACCACTGGCCTAGAGTGAGTTATAATACTACCAAAAACCATTGATTTAGACACAGAAGTATATAGGCCATCAAAGCCAACTCTTTCCTTTCTCAAATGAGGAAACCAAGAGATGTTATGAACTTTGTCCAGTGTTATCTATTTAATAAGTTTCTAAGATGAGATTCAAACCTAGCTCTCCCTTGGTTCAAATCAGTGCACTCTCTATCCTTAATACCATGCAGCATTTGTAGTAACACTATGGACAATGAGTGATTGAGATAGGCTGCTGCTATGTGACAAGTCAGGTGGCAAGATTTATGGGTGGCTTACCCATATGCGCAGGTAACAGATAGAGATTTATCAGCACCATCTCAACAGAGTCAAGAAGAAGCCAAGGAAAGCAGAGAAGGCTTTATGAGACTATTCCATCAATCAGCATGAAGGAGAATGTATACATGACTTGACCACAGGCTGGGAAATAAGGCTGCAAAGAAGTGGGCTCAACGGAAGAGGGATGGTCTTATTTGACCACTAAAAATATTTTGTAATATATGCAATCAATCAACAAGCATTTTTTTCAACCACCTACTATATTCCAAGTACTATATAAAAGTAAAACAGCTTCTATCTTTAAGAAATTTGTTCAACTGGGGGAGATAAGATGTTCATATATAAGAATATAAAAAAAAATTAACAAAATGCACAAGAATGTATAGGAAAAGGCAAATAAAAGGAATGTAAACAGGAAATAAGTGAAAGATTGTTATTAAATACAGAACAAGCAATGGATTTTGATCATTTTCAGAAGGCTATCAATGTTATAATTTCACAGAGTAACAAAAAATCTGAGCTAGAATGTGCTGGGGAACAAGGGCTGATTACACCATAGCAGGAAAAAATGTATTTTTCTTTAGAGATCTTGGAATCAAATCTCAACTTCTATTTATTTTACTTGTATGATCTTGAACAAGTTACCTCAGTTAACTCGTCTGTAAAAAGGGGTGCTGGAATATTAGTAACTTTTAAGGTATTTTGCATCCCTAAATCTATAATGTTAGCCTAATATGACCTCTTTGTAAATCCCACCCAACTATCCATATTTCTTCCCTCTTGCATTAACGTTTACGCTTCTTCCAAAGGAAAATACTTCAAAGTGTGCATGGGATGTAGCAGATAAAAATAAATAATTTTCTTTTTCACATCTCTTTGGTGGGGGTTGGAATAAACAGAAAATATAGAATTAGAAAATACATATAGAATGTAAAAGAACATCAGTCTAGAGTGATTATAAGAGTAATGCATGGCTCTTCTCATATGGAAACATAATCCAACCAGTAAATGGAGCACAAAACTAAATCATTCATGGAGAGAACATGATTTAGACTCTACTCTAGTGCACACTTCTGGGCTGATTGCTATTCTATGCATGTTACCTCTCCTTGTTAGAGACTTGCACGATTTTAAATATTAAAACCGTTATCAAATATCAATGCTAAAAATAAATTCAATTTAGATCTCAGAACACAAGTATTGCTGTCTAATGGTAAATTCGGAGTTTTTTGAGGGTCATTGTGCAACTAGAAAAAAATAAGCCTCTCACCAGGCAAACATTAGATATTCTGTATGAGTGAGTTTCAGTAGCTCTGTGACATATATGCATTGTCAGAAACAACCAGCCTTTGGCTTATTAGTCAGTTTGATACAGCAGGGCTTCTCTGAGGATAATGTGTTAGGCCTATTTCAGCTGTCTCTATGTTGATTCCATTTGGAAAATAAACATAATTTAGAGGCAGTCCATATAAAACATATAAAAATAAAACAATCATTGCCTACCTAGTTAGAAATAGAGAAGGACAAACAATTGCCAAGTATTGCTCTTTCATCTAAATATCTCTAACAGCTTAACATACTACATGCACAAATCCTGGTTTTTACATATCAAAAGAAGCCTCAGAAAACTTGGATGTTGTATTCCTAATTGAAACAAAAATAGTGAAGGAATCAATAAAATTCATTTTAACATATTAACAAAGGCCTCTGTGAAGAATGAAATACATGGAATTAGGGTATACACATTTTACTTAATAAATAACCAACTGCCTTCATGTAGTCTAATAGCAAATAGAATGCATGGACAAAACTATAAAATAAAATAACATGCTAATAGAACAAGGGAGGTATAAAAGAGTTCTGAAAGTCCAGAGCCTTCATTTTAAGATATAAAATCAGACTAATTCCATCACTTTTCTCTACTCTTCACTTCTGTTTCTCATAGGTTTCTTCATATTGTCTCAGAACCTATTACAACCAGAAAACATGCCCTATCTTTGAACTTTGCACACTGAAAGAACTCTCCAAAAGACACCCATTATTATCACTATTATTCAAAACTATGCTAGAAATGTTGGATTTAACAATAAGAAAAGAACATAATTAAAGGAATTAGAAATAGGCAATGAGGAAATAAAACTATCACTCTTTGCAGATGATATGATGATATACTTAGAGAATTGTAAAAAAAAAAAAAAATCATCCAAAAACCTACTGGAAACAATTCACAGCTTAAGCAAAATTGTAGGATATATAAAATAAACTTGCATAAGTCATCAGCATTTCTATATATTACTGACAAATCCCAGCATCAATAGATGGAAGGATAAATTCCACTTAAAATAATTGGAGACCAATTGGTGCAGTGGATAGAACATTAGCCCTGAAGTCAGGAATAATTGAGTTCAAATCTAAACTCAGACACTTAACACTTCCTAGCTGTGTGACCCTGGACAAGTCACTTAACCCCAATTATCTCAGCAAAATAAATAAATGAAGAATAAAATAAAATAACTGTAGACAAAATAAAATATTTGGAGGGTCTACCTGCCAAGACAAAACCAGAAACTATATTAACTCAATTATAAAACATTTCTCACGCAAATGAAGTCTGAACTGAATAATTGGAAAAATATCAATTGTTCATTGCTAGCCTGAGCTAAACAAATAAAAATGACAATTCTATCTAAACTTATCTACTTGTTCAGTGCCATACCAAACTGACAAAAACATTTATAAAGTTAGAAAAAATAAAATTCATCTGGAAGAACAAAAGGTTAAGAATATCAAGGGAATTAGTGGGAAAAAATTACAAAGGATGGTAACCTAGCAGTACCATACCTAAAACTCTATTATAAAACACCAGTAATCAAAAACATTTGGTACTGGCTAAGAAATAGAATGATAGATGAGTGGAATAGGTTAGATATATATGACAAAATAATAAATGATTATAGTAATCTACTATTTGACAAACTCCCCAAATCCAGATTCTGGAATAAGAACTCACTATTTCACAATAATTGCTGGGAAAACTGGAAAAAAAATTGTCAGAAATGTAGCATAGACTTACATCTTATACCCATACGAAAATAAGGTCAAAGTGGTTACATGACTTGGGCATAAAGAGTACAACCATAAGCAAATTAGGAGAGTAAATAATAGTTTGCTTATAAGATCTTTGCAAAAGGAAGGAATTTATGACCAAAGAAGAACTAGAGAACAATACAAAAAGCAAAATGGACAACTTTGCATTAAATTTAAAAGGTTTTGCAAAACAAAACTAAGAGAAACAAGATAGAAAGGAAAGTACAAAGCTGGGAGAATTTTTTTTTTTTTTTTTAACATTTGGTGTTTCTGATTAAGGTCTCATTTCTAAAATATATAAAGAACTGTGTCAAATTTATATCAATGAGGGTTGTTAGCATTCTTACAAGGTGCTAAGTGGAATTGAGGAGACAATTATTAAATCTAGTTTAGCATTGATTTAATCCTACAACAAATAATGGTTTCCTAGTGATATAATGGTTGATATATATTAGTGAGGGGCATATAAGGAGGAGCTGTCAGGGCCAGAGAGGAGAAGCTCACTAGAAGCTCATTCAGAGGGAGCTAGAGGCAGAAGCTGGCAGAGGTAAAGGACTAGGGGCAGGAGCTCTTGGAATCAAGGAGAGAGATAGGCCTCTAAGAAAGCTAAAGCCCAAGGAAGGAGACAAGACTTTGAGGAAAAAATAAAGGATTTGGATCTTAATCCCTGGCTACACTTGTGATTACTGAACTGAAAGGAAGGCTGCCTCCAGAAGCCCCCAAGAAATCTGCTCCCAGAGAACATTATATTTTAGAGAAGAATATTACAGTAAATCATTCCCCAATTGATAGTCAAAGGATATGAAGACAATTTTCAAATGAAGAAATTAAAGGCATCTATAGTCAATGCTCTAAATCACTATTGTTTTGAAAAATGCTAATGATCCAACCATTCTGGTGAGCATTTTGGAACTATACCCAAAGAGCTATAAAACTGTGCATACTCTTTGACTGAGCTGGGTCACTACTAGGTCTGTATCCAAGGAAATCACAAAGGAGGGAAAAGGACCCACATGTACAAAAATGTTTGTAGCAATAAAAAAATATGAACAAGCTGATTTTGGAAAAGTCTGAAAATATTTACATGAACTGATGCTGAGTGAAACAAGCAGAACCAAGAATATATTGTGCTCAGTAACAGCAAGATTGTGCCATGGTCAACTATGAAAGACTTGGTTCTTGTTAGTAATTTAGTAATCCAGGCCATCCCAATAAACTCTGGATAGAAAACATCATCTGCATCCCCCAAAAAAATAATAATAAAAAATAAAAAAATAAAAAAAAGGCAAAGCAACATGTTTATTTATTTATTTATTTTTGTTTTCATTTTCTCTCCTGATTTTCCCTTTTGTTCTGTTTTTTCTCTTCCAACATGATTCGTGTAGAAATGGGTATTTTAAAAGTTAATGTACATGTACAACCAGAAACAACAACAAAACAAACAAACAAAAAACAATTAAAGGACATTTAAACTGAAATAAAAAGAATCCTTTAGCCCTGAGGCCTTTTCCTCTAAATGGCATAGAGAAGAGCCAGGCTGGTCATGTGTTTGTTTCTCTCTGGGTTGTGATTTGATTTGAATTATGGTATGAGAGAGAGAAGCAAATTACTGTCTGTATGTTCAGGAAAGCCCCAGAAGAGAGTTCTAGATTTGGAATCTGAAAAATCTGATTGTGTATCACAGTTCTGCTTAATGCTACCCTTGTGACTTTGGATAAATACTATTATCTCTCTGAGCTTTAGAGATGGTAATTCCATGTTTAGTTGGTAATTCCAAGTTCAGAATGCTTTCTTTCAACTTCATCATCCTATCTTTTTTGTTCACTGCTTTATAGGAAGTTGTTTAAATCAGCGTAGATAAATATTCTAGGAGAAGCATTAATTTCTGTTAGTTAACATAATGAATATGTCATAATGGAAAAATTATGGATTAAAAACCATCCACAATCATCAAGTGAAAAGGTTGATCTACTTCTTCAATTATGTATTAACAGACAATAACTATATTCATTAGGTTCCATTTAAATGTCAAAATAGTAATTAGGACACTTGTATTTAATTTTTATGCCCATAACTATTTAGTGGAGGTTATAATATGCTAAAAGGCATTGATCGACTACAAAATAAATAATCTATGAAGTTGATCAGAAGCAGAAATATAGTTTCAATCTGTGGGTTTGCTTAGGGATCTTATCTTGGCCAGACATATCTTTTTGGAATGATGGTTCTTAATCTTTTCCTTTTTTTTTTTTTTTTTTTTTTTGTGGAGGGAGGGAATTACAAATCCTTTTGGCAGTGTGGAGAATTATATGGATGCCTTCTCAGAATAATGCTTTTAAATACATAAAATACATAGGATTGAAAGGAAAGCAATTATGTTGAAAGAAAATACATTTTTCTTACCCAAATTCATAGATTCTGAAATATAGACACAAACCCAACCTTAAAGAACGACACCTGTCCAGAAAAATTGAAAAGCATGGTCATATCTCCAGAGACCTACTTTTATTTTGTCCAAACACTGAAGATGAGTTCTTTTTGATCTCACATCTTAGTACCATTTGTTTGGACCATCTGCATCAAGCTAAGCCCTTACTTTTTGGTTTTCCTTTCCCCCCCACTATTGTAACATAATTTATTCTTCCCTTTTCTCCCTCAATTCCAAAAGCTATCAGTATACAAAGTTAAATATACAGGTGCTTCTTCCCCTGCGAACAATAATATCCAGAAAAACAAATATATTTTCATTTTCAACTTTATTCCCTGTCATTGCAGCTTTCTCTTGTCCCTATTCTTAATTTCCTTAACTTCGCCAAGAATATTTCTTACTTCTGTTGCTATTTGGCTTTGCTTCCTTTTCATTCATTTATTTACTTAAGATTTATGCCCTGCCTCCACCAAAACACTATCTGAGCTTGCTTACAAAATTGAAACTCGGTATCAAAAGGAATAACAAAAAAAGTAAAATTCAAGCACAAACCAATAAAGAAACAGAGAAACCGGTGATGTCCATTACTCAAGATGATTTGGATTGCAAAGCTATCTATCTGATTATTAATTCCATTTCATAGTCAGCCCGTTCTGGCAAAAGTTTGTTAGGAGAATCAATTGAGATGACACATGTGAAATAACTTTTTAAAAATAGAAAGTTCTACCAAAAGACTGGTACTGTTTTCTCTGAAGCATTTTATTTTTTTTTTTTTTTTTTTTTTTTTTTGTGTATGTGTGAGACAATTAGGATTAAATGAACCTTGTCCAAGATCACATGGCTAGTAAGTAGTAAGTATTGAAGCCAAATTTGAACTTGGGGTCCTCATGAATCTAGGATTGGTGCTCTATACATTGTGTTATCTTCGCTGCTCCAGGAGTACCATTTTAATGTTAATTTTGATTATAGCATAGTTCATTGTACAAATACCTAGAATGATGCTGTGTCCATAGAAGATGCTGGTGACTAAGTTGCTTTTTGTTATATTATTGTGCAAACTCATTTGCAGAAACACTTTTTCCTGATTCTAAGCTTGGAGAGGAATTGATCACATGGGGCCCTGGGCAGCATAATTGACAACATGTTCCACTACAGGGTTGCCAACGGCAAAGGCAAGATTTATATGGGCCCTCAATCAAAGCTCAGAGAATCACACAGATTTTGAAGTCAGAGAAGGAATTTCTGTGATCCATGTCCACTGATTTTTTGAAGCTCCATCTTTATAATGGGAAAGAACTAAAAGAGACTAGAGGAATTGATAATGAACATCATCAGCAGAACTAGAATTGGCATAGGGAGGATAAAGTTTGGCCCCAGGTACTGACATATGGGAGCAGAAAAAGCTTTTTTCCCCGGAGGGAATGCTTCTGAAAATACTTTTTATATTGCTTTTCCATATGGAATATAGCCTGATTCCTTTCCCCTTCTCCTGCTAAACTATCTTCCTATCCTCTTCATCCCTAAGTCATCTTCATCATTATAACCACACCCCCAATCCCCAAAACTAAGAATTTACCCCCATCACAGTTCCAGTTACAAATGACTCATAAGCTATCTTAAATCACAGGGTCTCAAGTGAACTTTTAGCAAATCTTCTATTGGAGTCAATCCATAGTTGGTCTTTCTAAAAACTGTCTTGACGTGCACATATTCTGAAAGTTTTGCTAATGAGATTTATCATACCAGATATATATTCCTTCCCTCTCTACTTCTCATTTCTGTTGTTCCCTTTATTATTTACTGATCCAAGAAGCAACAGATAAGTGTTCTTTCTATGCTTGGTATTGTGCTGTGCTGGATGCTGGGGATACAAAGACAAAAGATCTAACAATTCATTCTCTCAAGAATGTTTACATTGTAAGATAAGTTCTCTTTTCTGATTCCTCCATTCTTACCACTCTCCTCTCCAATATACATTAATATTTTTTAGACACCAAAGAGCCCCATGAGGCTCACTCCATTCTATGGAAAATGCTGTCCCTTGGCCATTTAGGGGAAAAATGTGTCTTTAGGCAAGCTTTAAAAGGCTGACTTTGTACTAAAGATGAACAGTACTTTTGGTTTAAATCCACTTAAAAAGATGATCACAACTGCAGTCTGATATTAAGATGAAAGATACCGCCATTTTCCCAATACTCATAAATGGATGTATGACTCCAGTATGATATAAAGCCATTAAGCTTCCTACAACTCCTGATTTCATTGACTGACCAGTATTTTCAGTTCTTTGGCTCTTTGCAACAATCATCAGAGGAAAAATACCAAACCCTGTCCTTTCGTTACCTGTCTTCATTTTTTATATGTTTACCGCAGTCAGCCGGTTCCATCTGGATTCAGAATTACAGGGCTGTCTTATCAGTCTCGACAAGAGAAGGCCAAACTAGAGTTTGTAAACCGAGCATACTAAATTAGAGAAAACGACTTCAATTATTTCATGGCTACTACACTTTGAGCAGCCTAATAAGAAATACGTTACTAGGGTCATTAATCTGTTAAACTACCTCCTACCCATTAGTTTGGGGAGAAAACACACACATACACATATACACATACACACAAATGGTTTCAGAGATTTCATTATAATATGAGTTGAAATTATGACAAAATGGATTCAAGATCACTGATTAGAATTAAAATAACCTGAAAGGTCATATGAGCCAATCTTTTTTGTTTTGATTTCACAACTAGGAAATTGAGGCCAAATGAAGAAGTGACTTGCTTGAGGTCACACAGTTGTTAAGTGGCAGAATCAGTGTTCTAAGGCATTACTTCTGACATCAAAGCCAGGCATTTCCCTATGGCCTGAATTTAAAGCATCTTTGTTCAGAATTATTTTAAATGACCTTTGTATAACTCCTTTAGGTTAATGATAGACTTTCCTCAAAACAACCCATGAAAAGGGTGATATGGGATTGTTGTCTTAAATTGGTAGGTAATTGATTATACCAAGACTAAAGAAGTGACTTGCCCAGAATTATATAGTAATACATGTCTGAGGTGAAAAGTGAATATAGGACTTCCTGATTCAAAAATCAAGCACTCTATCCATTCTGCTGTATAGCTTTTAAGAAATCATTAATGTTTTTACAAGTAGTTAGTATATCTCAGGCTCTTAGCTCAGTGAAAACATGTATGAGAATCTCACTCATCAGAAAATCCAATTTCTGATGATCATAGGGCCATACATTTACAAATAGAAGGGACATAATTTTACAGATAAGGAAACTGAGGTTTAGTAAAATTAAGCATCTCACCTAAATTCATAGAGATCAGAGCTGGGATTTGAACCTAGTTTTTCATTCTCACTTCTCAACTGATTAGATTTGTTTTTAACTTAATAACGGAATAGAATTTCTCAAGTCTAGACAGGAATCTCTAACCATTTAGCAAGCATCAGGGATCCTTTGACAATCTGATGAAGATTTAAGACCCATTTTTAGAATAATTCTAATTGTTTTTAAAATTACGATTTAAGGAAATGTTAACTTTTATTCAATATTAGGAGAAATGAAGAGATGATTTGTTTTTCCCATCTGCATTCAGAGATCCCCTGAAATCTGTGAGCTGACTTCTTGATTAAGATTCTAAATCTAGAAAAATGGATAGCCTTTCCCAAATAACAGGAATTTAATTATTTTTCTTACAACTGTGTTAAAATATTTTTTGCCAAATATTCTTATTATTCACTATCCAAGTAGATTCTCTCCCTCTATCCCCCAGTTTGGCCACACTGTGACATTTAAGCATAGAGACTTCAGATGCCTTTCCCCTGTAGTCTTTTACATCAGCAATACCTTTTCTATAGGGACCCTGATAATGCTTTTCATCATGACAGCTGTTCCCAGTGGCTTAGCCTGTCTACTATTAAATCCTGAATTTATATAAGAAACTCCTTTTGGTTGTCAAGATAAATAATTTTCACCCCCACTTTTTTTTTTTCTCTAGGAGAGTTTCTACCAGGCATATCCCTGGAGCTTGGACTTCTCAATCACCTCCTCTTTGAATGTTGTACAGGATGAAAACCTTTACAAGCATCCCTTGCCTGACAGACATTCTGTGCATGGAAACTGCTGATCTGACCCTTCCTGAAAGGAGGTTGGGGGGGGTCAAGTAGGATCCCTCCATACTTCTTGAGCTAGTCAATTATTTCCTAATTTCATGCTTCCTTTTCTTCCTGGGTACTGGGCAGACAGTCCCACTATGACAAAATTTGTCCTTCCCTTCATTGCTTTTTTTTTTCTCAGATCTGATTCTCCACTGATGCCGAAGCACTCTGACTTCTGAATTCTGCAGTATTCACATCTGATTCCCTTATAGTTGCTCTTTCCATTTACATTGTTACAATCATTAAGTGTGTATGTACATATGTATTTGTTTAGGTGTGTTTATGTGTATTTGTATATAGGTGTATATATGTATATTTATATGTGTACATATTTAACTATCTTTTTCTTTACTTTCTTTTTTACTCTATACTAGGTCATATTAGTTTTTCCAAGTGTCTTTAAAGATATACAATATTTATATTTTATTTGTTCTTTCTTGAATATCAATAATATTTCATTATATTCATGTACTAAATTTGATTTAACAATTCTTCCAGTTCATGAACATCAATTTTGCCTATAATCCTTTGCTACCACAGAAAGTATATAAACATATTATATAAATATATTGTTTTATATGGGCGATTTCTTTTTTATCAGTGACCTTTTCTTGGGCTATAAAGCTAGTAGTGAATCTCTGGGTCAGAGTTTTAATATTTTAGTCACTTTAATTTAATTATATTTGCGTCCCCAAATGGTTGTACTGATTGACAGCTCCATCAACAATGCAGTAAACCATCAATCTTCCTACAATCCTCTGACATTTACCATAAATATCTTTTTTCATATTATCAATTTGTTCAGTGTCAGGTGAAATCTCCAATGTATTGATTTGGAATTTCTCTTACTATTAGTGCATTAGAGCATTCATTTAGATGATTCTTTGTTTTAATTCATTTTTCAGTTGTGTCTGATTCTTTCTAATCCCATGTGCTCTTTTTTTTTTTTCCCCCTTGGTAAAGATATTGGAATTGTTAGGATCCTTACAAGGTGCTAAGTCGGTACTTAATAATTCTCTAGTTCAGAGTTCAAACCTTTAAAGGAGTTTACACCTTTAAAGGAGTTTACTCATTGGTTCCTTAAGGAGTTCCCAAAAGCCCATGGAGTACCCATAAACCCATTCTCTGGGAGGATATAAGGAACCAACATTGAGTCTGGAAAGCAGTCTGGATTGAGTCAAGATTTCATTCCCAAGTCTACCTTTATGCTGGCTGGAGGATTTGGATTCAGAGGGAGCTAAAGACTGAAGCTGGCAGGAGACTTCTGACAGGAAAAGATTCAAAACTTTGAAGGACACAATATAGGATCTGGACTTTAACTCCTGGATGCATTTTGGGATTATTGAACTGAACTGAAAGGAAGGCTACCTCCAGAAGCCCCCCAAGAAACCTGCCTCCCAAGAGAATAATCACAATTTAGAGACAACAGGACTTTACCAGAACAGTGTAGATTGGTTCACAGCACTGAAAAACACAGTAGTGTACCTTTTTTGCCACATTCCCTCCAGCATTTTTTATTTATGTGAGATCTGCAGTCAAAGACTAGAGAACTAATTATGGCCTGTATTAAGGAAAGAATACTTATTTAGATGTTAATTAAACTGTTACCTGTGATAACCCTTTACAGTTTTGACAATTGGTGATTCTGAAATGTTATCTATTGTTAAAATAACAATTTATCCAAGACTGGATCTTTAGCAGAATGAGAAAGCCTTGGCTTATGTCCAAAGATAATATACCTTATTAATATAATATCTTATCTTGTGATACTTTCTAAATTGTTCATCTGATTTCTCTTTTTGGGTATAGGTAACTTATAACTATTATAATCCCATGGTTTTTATTGATATCTTCATTGTTATATAAGAGTCCTTCACTAAGCATCATTCGCAGGTTCTTGATTTATTTATATGAATATATTTTATAATATATGCTGCTGCCATTTTCTAGTAATAGAGCACTGAAAAGAAGGGAGATGCATAAGCTTCCATATATAAACAAAAAAAATGTTACTGAACTATTCCTGAACCATAGAAATGATGGATGTAAGTGCAGAGACACATAGAAAAACAATAGAAACTGATAGAAAGTGAACCAATATTGATTTAAGAAAACATATAATGGCTGCCACAATGTAAGTAGAAAGAATAACAACAAAACAACCAAAATGAATACTATTAAAGTGTTAAATTAAATAAAACTGGGATGAAAAAGAAAACATCTGAGAAAGAATCTCACTCCCTTCTTTTTAGAAAGAGTAAGGTTTGGAATGCTGCATATAATGTCAAACTTGGTTGATCTGTTATCTTTGGTCATCTGGTTTTTATTTTATTCCTTTTTCTGTATTATTTGCTGTAAGGTCATTTTTCTGTGATAAGTAGGAATAGGGAAATATTAGAAAATAAAGATGATATTAAAAGTATCAAATATTTAAAAAAATACAAACTACTAGAAGTTTATTTTCTAACTCTTCAAAAGCTATTTCTGCACATTTTATATTCCATTCCATGCCCCACAAATGATCATACACTTTTTAAGAACAGGAAAGGTTTCAGCTAATTCTCTATTTAAATCCTCAACAGTCACCATGTGTGCTTTGCACACAGTGAGTCTTTGATACATTTTTGTTGAATAGATTTAAATTATACTGAAAAGATATATATATATATATGTGTGTGTATACATATATATGTATACATACATATATACATGTATGTATGTATGTGTCTATATATATATATATCTATCTCTCTCTCTCTCTCTCTCTATATATATATATATATATAGATATAGATATATATCTCCTATATTCTGGTATAGTGAAAGATCTTTGAATATGAAGATTTTACATTTTGGTCTTTGTGTCTTCAGTACCAGCTCAGTGAGTGACAAAGAGTTGGCACTTAGTAAATTGAAGAACTAGTAGCTTTCTATTGTATCATAAACTGATGCCACCTGAATAATGTGGCCTCCTAGATTTGTGCTTGACAATGACTAAATTATGGAGTAAAAGTTGTTCTGGAGATTGGGTTCAGGGAACCAATTTAACTATGAGCAAACAAATAAAATCTAACATTTTTTATAAGGGAATTTTGAAGTTTCCATGTTCAACTTGTAGAGTCTCTGTGTTCACCAAGGAATGCATTAAACAGAAAAGAATCTTCAATAAATTGGTTATCTTTTTATCAAATCAACTTAATCATTCAAAAGTCATAATAATGTTATCACAAAAAAAGATGTCTTGGTTATCATTAGTCCTATTTCTTGATCAGAACCTAGATCCAATACATAGATATTATTATCTTCACTACACCATTGTTATCAACGGTCTCATGGTTGCATGTAAGAGAATCTGAGATAACAGAAAACAGGTCCTGACATGTTCCATAATGCTGAATCTGGGAATATAAGAAACATCTATCAGCTAACAAACCAGTTCAGTTAAAATCAGAATGATTCATCACCAAGTTGGTGATGGATTCTGATCTTTTTTTGTCCATTTCAATCCTTGAAGTGACATATACTATGTTGTGATCTATGGCAAGAGATGGAATGGCCACACTGAAGAAATCATTATTCTATATAGTCTGGACATACTAAAGGCATATTAATGCCCTACATAAATCTCATTCAGTGCCTCATCATGGCTTAGAGATGACCTGTAACTCTTGAAAGCTGTGTGTGGAGCACTGCTTCTGGAAAAGGCCCCAGCAGGGTCTTTGTTAGTTCCTGCAGAGGCAGCTAATTGCCAGAAGAGAAAAAGAAGATGTTGTTGTCCACTAAGCCAGGTGCAGAAGGCTTGGATCATGTTAAATATTTCAAAATTAGAGCTAGGCCTTTGTTAGCTTCAAAGTCTTGATAACTCCTAACCAATGGTTGAAGAGTAACCTTCCTTGGGAGGAGATAGCCATTGTCTTATTCTATAAATAATCAACACAGACAACTTCCTCTGACCAACAAGTTTCCTGGTTCTATCTGTTTTTACAACAATAAATCCCCTTCTCTTAAGAAACCAATCTGGTTTCTTAGTAATTTTTACCAATTGAACCTAAAGTCCCACTGCAATTCCAGTAGATCTCACTTAAAAGTATTCAAGTATCTCTTATCAAAGGAAACAGGCATGTCTTATTTAAAGCTAGGCTACCTCAACATAGCAAAGTTTGTCATCAAATGAGTTTTAATATATATTTTTCAGACACTGAAACTTGAAAAGATTATCTATTGAGGTACAAAGTATTCATAATATGCATTGGTGGCCAGGATAACCACTCATAATACAAATCCTTCAACTAATAAAGGATAACTTGATATGCATGGAAATATGTACAGAAGAATTGCACATGTTTAACATATATTGGATTACTTGCCATCTAGGGGAGGGGTTGGGGGAAGGGAGGGAAAATTATAACACAAGGTTTTATAAGGATGAATGTTGAAAATTATCTATGTATATATTTTGAAAAAAACCATTAATTAAAAAAATAAAGTATAATTTGTAGTTTGATGCCTCATTGTGACTTGGTTCCAATAAGTTCATCTCCATGAAGCCCAAACTAATTATTAGTTTGGCATTAGAATTAGAATTTGGTATTAATATTAGAAGCTTTGGTTCATCTTAGTAAGAAACTAAAGACAGAACTTATTAAATATGATAAGGGTGAGCACCACCATCAAGTGGATGAATCTTTGGCCAGGGACAGTATCACTGATGTAAATCTGAAACAACACTTTACTTGTGTTTCTATGAAGCATGGATAGGCCTCATCCATGGACTGATTATCAAAATATCAGTAATGCAATCCAAATAAGGCAGGAATCTATATGATTAAGAATAACAGCAACAGCAGCACATATGTGTGTGTGTATATATATATATATATATATATATATATATATATATATATATATATATATATATATGTATGTATATGCATGTATGTGTGTGTGTGTGTGTGTGTGTGTATATATATATATATAGCATTTTAACTTTAGCAGAGCAGTTGACATGTATTAGTTAAATGCCGATTAAGAAAATATTGGATGGCTAGCACTGTGCTAAACTCTTCACTAATGTCATCATATTGATCTTCCCAAGTGAAAGTTGTGAAGTTAACTTTCATCACCCTCATTTTACAGATAGGGAAACTAAGGCACAAAAATTAAGTGACTTATCTAGGGACACAAAACAAGAAAATGTCTTTCCGTGCTTGAATTCAGGGTCTTATTCCAGATTCAGTACTGGTTGTACAATTTTGCTTTCTTAAATCATTAATAATATTAGTTACTGTTCCTCCGGGTTGTCTTAGATAAATCAACCTGACTGAGTCTAGTCTAGTGGCATCTTTGTTCCCACATGCCTCTTTTATCACATCAACTCATTTCACTTTTAAAGAAAAGAATTTCAAAGGAAAAGATGATTGAACCTTGTGGTCAAAAAATGGACCAGAGGGATAGGTTTGATTTCATTTTCTATCCAGATCAATGTCTGGGTCAGCCTCTTTGTTTCTCTGGATATTTGGGCTGCCATCCTCTGTCCTATATTTACTGACTTTCTATGTATACAATCTGGGTGTTTGTTCTAAAACTTTCCCATTAATCCCCCAAAGCACTTCCAGATGCAAGCAAATTTATGCATGGACACACTGACACACACACTGACACACACACAGACACACACAGACACACACAGACACACACACACACACACACACACACACCTTTTTCTACCATGCAAGAAACTAGAAAAGTTCCCTTTTCACATTAATCTTGCTTATTTTTTTAACTCTAGATAAAATGAGTAGGTGAAAATTTTGCTTCTTAGATTTAGACCTGGTAAGATCCTTAGAGATTGTCTAGAACAAATCTCTGAATTTTCAACAGAGTAAACTAAGGCCTAAATACAAGTCGTAGGATAAAAATCAGGACTGTGATTCAAAATCAAAAAATAGACTCAGTTAGATGATGTTTGTCCAATATATCATGGAAGGAACACTATGCAATTAAACTTTTTCATTTTTAAATAAAAGAACAAAACCCACAAATTTCACCACTAATAATACTGAAGCAATCCTCTCCTTATCAGGTTTTTTTTTTATTATTTTATATATATTTAAGTGGAATAAAAGACCTAATCCTATGCATTTCCATTACATAGGAGTCTTAATTTATTTAAAAAAAATAAAACAAATAAAAAATAAAACCTTACCATGTGTACAGCAGAATATGAGAGGATTCAAAATATAAAACAATAAATTTCCATTCCATCCCTATGTAGTAAGTAAAAATAATTGCTTATTATCACTGTTTTATTTAGTAACTATTCAGGAAGACCCTTCATATCTCTATCTTCCCCAAATATTCTCTCCCCCAACTCTTAGCCCAGTCTTTCCACTTATTCTAGTTTCTTTACTTTCCTTGGCCCATACCTCTACTAATTTACCCTTCCACTACATCTCCTGAGTTTTCTTGAGTAATGTCCCTAAGATTTCTGATGAACTCTAGAGCCAGTGAAATTTATCATGGTGATAGATAAGTAGTCAATGACATATTTTTCAGCAAGTATCTGAAGACAGGGATAAATGCCTATGACTTCAGCCAGAATTAGCAATCCTGTCAGGAAAAAGAAAGAAAGAGGGGGAAGGAAAAGGAGGGAGGGAAAGGAGTGAAGTAGACAGAGACAGAGGTAAAGAACAAGAGAGAGAGAGAAACAGAAACAGACAGGGAAAAAGGGAGGGAGAGGGAAGTACAGAAGGAGAAAGGAAAAGGGGAAAAAAAAAAGACAAATTGGCATTTTGCATGAAGCTTCCATGGACATCAATGATCCCAGGGGCAATTTGAGTCAACTTCTATCCTGTGAGTGACAGGCTTAACTGAGTTGTCAACGTTTACTGTTATTTCAAGACACTCAAGTGGGGAAAAACAAAACAAAACAAAACTTATCATAGAGTCTCTTGTGAAACAGCAATAATAAAAATAGCAAGAGTAAATTTCACCCCCCAAAGGGACTATTTTTCTCTCACAACAGACCTCTATTCAGTTTCAAGATAGAAGAGTATGCAAAGTAGCAGCCAACTGATGTCACCAGGCTTTTGCTGAAATTATATGGTCAAATAAAATAACAAACACCTCCCCCGAACCTTATTAAAAATCCAAAGCCTTTCAAAAATCACTTTGAGTTAATCCTCGTTAATTCAATACCATTTAACAGACCTTTTTAAAATATCTACTGCCACCAAGAATACAAAGAGGAAGGAAGGAGAGAGGGAGTAAGAAGAGATGGAATTTAGGAATAAGGAAATGGAAGGAAGGAATGTAAAGATGAAGAAAGGAGGGAAAAAGATAGAATATAGGAAGTAAGGAAAAGAAAGATGAAGAAAAGATGGAAGGAAACAGGGATGGGAAGAAACAAGAAAGGAAGGAAAAGAAAGAAGGAGGGAGGAATAAAGGTAAGGGTAAAGAATAAAAAAAAGAGGAAAAGGGTAAATAAAAAGCAAAGAAAAGATAATTAGTAGAACATTTAAAAATACATAGCAGAAAAAAGAAAGGTCAGAAGAGAACTAAAAGAATAATGCTGTTGCCATCTTAAATGTAACACACACTTTTTTTTATTTAGAATTTTTTTCCCACAGTATATATGCATGAGTAATTTTTAAAATAATATTATCCCTTGTATTCATTTTTCCAAATTATCCCCCCCTCCCTCCACTCCCTCCCTCCGATGACAGGCAATCCCATACATTTTACATGGTAACAAACACTTTTTTAAAAGGTGGGAAATTGATAGTTTCATATACAATCTTTTTTGTTATATGGGTAACATTTATATATTACATGGGTATCTATTTATTGATATTTTTAAGTTCAGATTCATTTAAAAAGGCTTGAACTCATGTCATCTCTTCTTTCTCTAAATCCATAATCTAACTGAAA
The DNA here is from genome assembly GCF_048593235.1 of Sminthopsis crassicaudata. Lineage (NCBI taxonomy): Eukaryota > Metazoa > Chordata > Mammalia > Dasyuromorphia > Dasyuridae > Sminthopsis > Sminthopsis crassicaudata. The sequence goes on along the minus strand of NC_133619.1, from coordinate 31,288,276 downwards.
ACTAAAACTCCTTCTCCAGTTAAGGTTCTACCATGCTAAGACAAGTAGCTAAAACAAGTAGAGGTTCAGCCTGTGTGCATGGAGGAAGTAAAATTAAATAACCCACATGATAAACAAAACTATAGTCTCAGTCTCTTTAGAATCATGTTTCACCTAACCCATTTGACCACATTCCCAGACCTCCAAGCCTCCTCTCCACAAACAAGCTTCTTCGAGAAGCCACTTAGTAAATCCCATTGGGGAAGTCTGATGTTCTGTTTAATAATTTATGGTTTAACAATGGCCGTGTTAGTACTGACAAGACAGCAATGATGCCGGGAGGTAGTGGAGGGAGAAGACCTCTGTGGACACTGTATACAATATTACCAAGTTTATTCTGCAAATGGAAGATGGCATAAATTGATACTACATGCTGGTATACATTTGACTGAAGAGTTCTCTCTAGAGTAAGGAGATTGTTTGATTATTCTCATTCAACTGAGGAAATAATTCTGTGAGAATATCATGTTTGCTTGTACAGGAGATTATGAAATGATTTTGGCATTTCCTGCCCCTTTGCCCCCAAAAAATTCTTCTGAGAAAAAAGAAGGAAGAAAAGAAAAAAAATGGCTTGGTTTTTATAGATGTCCTATTTACATTCAATCTCTCATTCTCATCATTTTCTCATTGTCTAATTTATTTTTCTAATTTGCTTTGTTGTTGAAGACTTAGGAACTCCAAAAACCACTAAAATATCTCCTGCTATTTATTATTCCACAATTTAATGCCACAAACCAAGGATGAATTTTTTTTTTTTTTTTTGTATAAAGCTGGTTTCTTGAAGTAAGTGCATGAGTCTCAATGAATTGAAACCATGGCAAGCATACTGCTATCAAAATATTTGATTTTTCTCTGATTGGTTTCAAATACTATTTGAAGATTTAGAAATTAGAATGCAATAGCTAACTGTCATCTATTTCAAAAGTGATATCTTGATTTGGTGAAATAAAATGTCATACAATAAGATAAAATGATTAAGAAATTCTATATAATAATGAAAGACAATTACAATATTTTATTTGATCATCTTTATCAGGATCTGGTCTGTTCTTGGAACAGAACAATTACATTATTATTCATTATTATTTATCTATCTTTTTTTTTTTTTTCCTGAGGCAATAGGGGTTAAGTATTAATAAATTAAGCCCAGGAACACACAGCTAGGAAGTGTTAAGTATCTGAGACCAGATTTGAACTCAGGTCCTCCTGACTTCAGGGCTGGGGCTCTATCCACTGAGCCACCTAGCTGTCCCAATTACATTAAATTTTAATAGTAAAATCAAGCAGCATCTGTATTGGGATATTCATAAACAGGCAAAGGAGAATTCACACTGAGTGCTTGTTCACGCATTAGAGCTTACTTTTTCCTGAGCCAATGCTAACAACAACAAAAAGCTAACAGACTTTGCTTTTTTGTTTTGTTTTGTTTGGGGGTGGATTTCATGCTATTTTATATTCTATTTACACACGATTGTAAACAGGCATTAGAAATGATTGAATCACTTTCCTTTTGGAAAACCAAAAACATGTGTGCTATGCGAGAGTCAAGTTCACTGAATCCTAGCTAACACAACACTATCGCAAAGGCTTATTCATTTTTTTAAAAAATTCTAAATCTGTGCAATTTGCAAAATATTGGGATATGACATCCTTTTGACAAGGTGAAAACTTTACACACAAGGTACAGGTCAAGTGAGATAGCAAGATCTTATAGAGGTACGGGAGCGGACTAGTGACAAGGTAAGAAAAAAAATAGTGGAGATAGCAAGTCAAAGGTTGGGCTACTTCCTTTTAATGTTTAATGTTGTAGGTGTTGAATATATGATCACCCCCTTCCCTTTGTAACTTGTTAAGGGAACTGAACATTGAAAGCTCTGATTATGGTCAAGGAAATCACTCTGCTTTCCATTCTGGCAGGAGAGTTTCCCATGACTATTATAAAAGCAAAAAAAAAAAAAAGAAGAAGATAAGAATTGGGGAGGGAGGGGGAAGATCGTGGGTAGCAATTGTAGCGATCATATTAACACATCTCAGAGAACAGTATTTTCAAAGGTGAAATATGATCACTGCAAACTGATCCCCAAGGTTTTGCAAAAAAAGTTCCAGAAGTCATTCTCCTAAGTGCACTCATAGCTCTAGCACCACCTGCTGGTACAATTGAGAATCGGAAAGAGCACTCTTGCTGTACTTGATTGGATTTGCATAAACTAATCCAGCAGGAATAAGACCAGATAGCCCAGAAATCACTCAGCAGAGATACTGACTTAGACCACTCTTAAAAGGAAGGATCTCTCTAAAATGTCCCTAAAACCCAAACAAACAATTCAGAGATTGTCCCATCATGTATTTAAAATGCCAAATTAGCCATAGAAATATAAGGGATGACGATCTCACTATTTATTCTGTGTCCTAATAGTATTTATTTTATTAACAATATTGATGGAGGTAATTAATGAATCAATGCCTTCCTCAATAAACTAAAATCGAATAAAGATACTTCTAATAAGATAGCATGGGAAAATGAACAAGCATTGACCCTTGCAAAAAAAAAAAAAAAAATGAAATAAAAGAGTTCTAGTCTGGGATCACTCCACCTGCACTTTATTTGTTTGAACTGAGATCCCTTTAAAAGAGTCGGGATATTTTTGCCTTCTGTTCTTGAACTCCATCCACCCTTCTGGTGTTCAAGTAATTTATTTAGTTTTATTTAAAGCATCCAAGAAATGGTATTAAAAAAAATGTTCCAAGCAAATTTCTGAGTTATCTTACTGAACACTAGGGGAAAACATGAATTTTGTTGCTGTTGTTTTTTCTCCAAATTTTACTTGCCCAGGTGCTTATTTTTATTTTGGCTAATAAAATAATATCGGCCATACCAAAATAACACGATCTTTTCAACAGCATCTAAACAAAACCAGAAACAAATCACGTTCTATGTGTAAATGTTTCATTTTGGATCTTAAAAATACTGCAAAGAAAAGAAGATGTTTCAGAGCAAAGAGACTCACAGAAAGAAGTTCACCAGATTTACCTAGGTACCTTCCTTTCAAAGCAAACCCCATGCTCTTTGGGAATTTGTCTGGAAATTAGGTCACTGCATCAATTTTGCATCTGTTTTGAAACAATCATATTCTCTCTCTCTCTCTCTCTCTCTCTCTCTCTCTCTCTCTCTCTCTCTCTCTCTCTCTCTCTCTCTGTCTCTTTTTCTCTCTCATTTTCTTTCTTTTAGAAAATAGTAAAGAAAAATACATATCTTCCCTTTGGACTAGAAAAAAAGACCTCTAACATGCACACAAAAAGGGAGGGTTATTTCATTAATCAAAAGACATTTTCCCCCCAAACTGCCTCAGTTGAAATTCCCTAATTTATTAAGAGGCAGCTCTACGCTGTACTTACAGGCATGGCCCCCAAGTCTAACGGGGAAGGAACTGCATCTTAGGCCTACATTAACTGGGTATCCTAGGCAACGAAGGAAGGGCTCAAGCACCACAGTGTTTGTTTAAAACGTGATGTGGAAAGCAATCAGAAGAGCCTCAGTACTGAGGAAATTCCTCCTCAATGTCAGCCCTCACATTGGATTCTCCCGGAGCTGTTGGCACCGTACTAATTAAAGCTCTGTCGCCACCTCCATTGTTTTCCAAGGTTTGTAACCAAAGCCCGAAAAATTAGTCGGAGTCATTACAAGACACACTGCCAGTGAGGCAAACAAGTCCTACTGGGGCATTCTGGGGGCCTCACAAAAGGGGATTGAAACAAACAGAGAAGATGATATAATATTTGATTTAGATGGGGTTGGAGAACAATGGGCAAGTCTTTGATAAATTCTAAGGTTTACAGGAATAAACAGTTTGTATTGTTGTATTTGTTTTCCCCCAAATTTCCTTTCCTGACTTCCTGCTCTCCCCCAACTTCTATCTGTGGCAAGCAAAATATAAAGCAGCTCTTTCAATCTGAAATGATCAATTGGATTGATTCTTGCTGAATTATTATCATAGGTATTTGGTTTTTTATTATTATTAATTTCTTGACGAAGAAGAGTAGGTTTTGTTACTGCTGTCTTTGCAAGAGGCTTTTCCTGCTTCTCCTAGCTGCAGGTGCCTTCCTCTTCATGATGTTTATATATGTGTGTGTGTGTGTGTGCATATGTATGGATGTATCTATGTGTGTATACATGTATGGGTGTAGTTATGTGTGTATACATGTATGGGTGTAGTTATGTGTGTATACATGTATAGATGTATGTATGTGCATATACATATATGGATATATCTATGTGTGTATACATGTATAGATGTATGTATGTGTATATACATGTATGGATATATCTATGTGTGTATACATGTATGGGTGTAGTTATGTGTGTATACATGTATGGGTGTAGTTATGTGTGTATACATGTATGGGTGTAGTTATGTGTGTATACATGTATAGATGTATGTGTGTGTATATACATATATGGATATATCTATGTGTGTATACATGTATAGATGTATGTATGTGTATATACATGTATGGATATATCTATGTGTGTATACATGTATGTATGTATATGTGTGTGTACACATACAATCACACACACATATAGCCTTCCTCTTCAAGATTATTGTATCTATATATCCCTTATTTGCATTTTATATAGATTGCTTAATGTAAGTATTATCTTCCTCATCCAATCTAATCTCCTTAAAAAGAGGGACTTTTCTTTATCACCAGTATTTGCCACAGAGCAGGTTCTCAATCAATCAATCAGTATTTCATTTATGAAATACCAATTATATGTAGGTATTGTAGGAAGCTCTGGAAATACAAAGAGAAAACAAAAAAGAAAGTACTGACTTCAAGGAGTCTACATTCTAATGGAACAAAACAAACAAACAAAAATTCTATATAGTCATCCCTTCCATAGCACAAGGAATTTCAGTATGGCTGTCACCCCACTATCTGGAAAATCCACATAAAAAGTTTTGGCCCTCCCTTTGTACAAGAGAAGTCTGGATTTTTTCTTTTTTTTTTCTTTTAAAAGTATTTTATCTTTTAAGATACTATGAACATGTTGATATTATAGATGTAATTCATACATTTATGAATTTCTAAACTTTTTTTTTTTTATCTACTGACTCTCACATGTTATCTGTGGCTCCTGCAAAACTCCTCCAAAATTCCCATTGAATTATCCTGCTGACTTCCAGTATATTGAAACTGTGATGGAGAAAGTCACAACGTGAAATATATTACTATACAGTGATATATATACAAAATAGATAGGAAGCCATTTTTGGAGAGTATGTCACCAGTATCTGGGGATTTAAGAAGACCCAGAGAGGCCTAGGTGGCTTAGGGCATAAATAGATGGGCCTGGAGTCAGGAACACCTGTATCATTGACTTCTGATACTTATGAGCTGTGTGACTCTAGGCAAACCAGTTGATCTCTGTTGGCCTCAGTTTACCCTACTGTAAAATGGGAATAATAATAGCACTTACCTTTTTGGGTCATTGTGAGGATCAAATGAGATCATAATTGTAAAGCACTTTGGCAGTGCCTGACACAAAATAGGTGTTTAATGAATCCTAGCTACTATTACTTGGTCATGGCCTGTGATTTCATTATTACAAGGAACTTCTGAAATAGAATCGACTCATCTGAATGCAGATCTATAACTATGTGATAACTTAGAGTCTGAGGCAGTGTAGCCTGAGGGTACTAAAATGTTAGGCACTTTTCTCAGCATCACATAGTATGTGTTAGAAGCAAAATTTGAACCTGGGTTTTCCTAATACTAAGCCTGGCAATCCACTAGGCCGTGCAGCCACTCAAGAAAAACTGCAGATATTTTATATTTACTTTACTGACTACATTTAATCATTAATCATAATTCAGTAACTAATAAGTGTTAGATCAAGGATTTAGATCAAGGATTTAGTGCATACATTTCTATCACCACATAAATAACAGAGGCAAGATTTTTGTCCTTGATATAGTAAAATATTTTTTTCCTCTTAAATAGTCTACTAAAATTGGAAAGAGGTTTTTTTTTTTTTTTTTTTTTTTTTTTTTTTTTTTTTTTTTTGGTTTGTTTGTTTGTTTTTTGTTTGTTTGTTTGTTTTTTCCTAGCATGAATAACCAACTACTACTAGATTGGATAAAAGAATGGCTTCAGATTACAAAATGGTTGTAATGTTTCAGTTTTCTCTTTATATTTAGGTTATTTTCTTTCTAGGTTTCAGTATTCACTCTCTAAGCAATCTTGTTCTCTCCATGGGAGCTTTCTTAATAGCTCAGCTCCTAAACTCTTTCATGGATCTCTTCTTGGATCTCTTCTCTTCCACCTCATGCTTGATCATAACTTTACTTCCAAAGCTTAAGGTACATTACTATGATATTGACTACAATTTAGCTATACTTTTGATACTGAATTCTTCTCTTATCCCTAGAATGCTACTGAAAATCTGGTAGGTGGACCAAAAAGGTCTCTGATGTCACTGTTTTGATGGTCTCCACACTAATGCAGATTGAAACTCATTTGTGTCAATCAGACCAACCTAAGTGTTTCTTGTGTTTTCAGAAATTTTCAACGTAATGTAGATTCACCTAAGTGATAACTGTATATATGTATTTTGTATGCTTTGTGTGTAGACTTCTTAAAGATACTTAATATTCTGAAGGCCTTCTGTTTCCTCCAAACATGATGAGGATAAGAATAGAACAACCCATTTCTTATTCTTTGCCCTCACCATGTGACCAGTCCATCTCCAATTCTGGTCCAAAAGCAATCTGCTCATAAATGACCTACTAGGAATTTAGTTAAAATGTCTCAAATTGAACTTCTTATCTTAAGCCCTAAATCCACTATGCCTTCTTATTTCACAAATATTTTTTTACCAAATCAACATTCCTCTCATTCCTCATAGTAAAAATCTGGGGATATTATTGATTCTTTGTCTTCCTTAATTTCTCTCTAATCACTTATCAACTTCTATTGATTCTTCTTCCACATTTCTCTCATCTGCCTTCTTTTTAGTATATTCACTGAGATGAACATTGATAGGCCTTCACTCTCCCTTAGATTATTTCAATAGACTATCTCCATTTTCTTCCCATTCTAATTTATCCTTCAACCCACTGGGAGATATTATAGTGGATAGAGAATGAAGAAGGAGTAGAAAAGAAAAGGAAAGAGAAGAAAGAAAGAAGAAAGCAGAGGGAGAAAGAGATAGCAGGGTGAAGGACCAAAAAAGGAAGAAGGAATTGCACATGCAAGTCTTCCTCTCACAAATTTTCTGTAACTTTCTCTTACACTGCAATGAAAGTTCAAACTTTTTTTGGCTGACATTCAAGGCACCTCTATATTATAATACCTCCATCTTTCCAGCCTCATCTTATAGTAACCTCTTCCAATGGTGATATAATCGATGCTCCATATAAACAGGATAGTGCTTTCTGGTCTAGTTTTCTCCTTTCCTACTTCCAACTTCATGCTTGTGATATTCCATTCACCTGGAATGTCCTCATTTCTTTCTTTCCATGTTAAGATCCTATACTTCTACATGAGTATAAACTCCTTAAGAGAAGAAATAATGTCATTTTTGTCTTTGTATCCCCTGCTCTTAGTACCATGCTTATGGGACCCATCCTCCATCTTTGATCAGGACCTGTAGCTTCATAAATATAAAAACTTTCAGGTGAGAAAACTCCTACTAAAGCTTTTTGGTTACTGTAACTTAGCTCAAAAAGTTTCATGGAAGCATTGAGACATTATATTATCCCATGTTTTAGTAGTATTTAGTAAATATTTGTTGGATATTTCTGAATATGTTTTCTAAAGACCTAATGAAATGACCTCTTCTTCTATAAGGCTTCCCCAATTCCCTCAGTTAGTAAGAACCTTCATCCTCAGAGCTCCCATTACATTGCCACCACTCCAATATATTGCTCATTATACTAGGTATGTCCACTCTTCTACAACAAATATTCATTAGGAAGCTGGACATCTGGAAGCCAAAAGGATACGTGTTATTAGTTTGTTTGTTTGTTTGTTTTTTTCCTACCAGGCAGAAAACTATACGAGGTCAAGGGCACCACTCCAAATAAGCAACCATTACTTCACACAGAGCAGGAATATAAAAATGCCTGTAACTTCTATATGAAGAAAATGGAAGTTTTAGAGTATTCAAGAGATCTAAAGTCAGTCAAAAAATCTAAAAGCGGAACTGGTGTACTTCCTCCCCCAGTCCACTCTCTGGGATCCCAAACATGAAATAATGGCAAAACCTGAAAGCTAATCTCTTATTTTAGCATTTTTGTGCCTCTTTCAGACTGCCTCCCTCCTTCCTGCCTGCAACTGTGTTTCTTCATTTCATTTCTATTTAATTAGCAGATGGACAAAACTCATTAGAACATATCCAAGAGTAGAATGAAACTGAATGCTAAGGGGAAAAAAAGCCTATCTTGCTAGAAAGCTGCCTAGTAATAACACCACCTCAATTATGCATAAAATGGTGCTGTATGCTGCCAGAGACCAAACTGTATTATCTTTGGAGTCTCGGCGTATTAGGTATTAGACTGGGAAAATCACAGGTTCTAGGGTAAGATTACTACGATGTAGACATGAACTGAGAAGGGAGCCATGTGGCTGTGGTTAGGGGAGGGAATGTTTAAGCTGCAAATCTGAACACTGTTTTAATATGTTCTCAGTGGTGAGGTACTTTGGAGAAAGGGGAAGAAGAACTTGAAACTCACTTTCTCCCTCTCCCTTTCCTCTTCCCTCTCCTTTTCCCTTCCCTCTCTCCTTCCCTCTCCCCTTCCCTCCCTCCCTCTCTGCCTGTCTCTGTCTCTTTTTACCTCTTTCTGTTTCTGTCTCTGTCACCCCTATCATCTATCCAGCCATCTATCTACCCATCTATCTATCTAGCTATCCATCTATCTATTTGTCTACTCATGTCTCTACCTATCATCTAACTCAGTTTCTAGTTCAAGAAAATGCCCTTTGGTCAACACATTTTAAAAGGAATATACTATCATTTTTTATTAACATCTCTTTCCTGCTAACTTTTTCCCCCAGAAAGCTTCCTATCTACTTTAAGTATATTCCAAATGCAAGTCACTTTAAATAATTTAAGATATTTTATATTTTTTATGGGAGATGTTGTCACTGTTGTATTCAATCCCAGTGGAGACTAACACCTCTATCTAAACCTTCAATTCTCTTTTGCCAAATTTTACTTGCTTGTGGAGGCTAGAGTTCATAGTTCCATCAGGTCAAAGACATAGAGCTGAAAGGGATACCCAAAATGATCTCATCTATTCCCCCAATTTTATTAATGAGGAAACCAAGACCCAGAAAAATGAAATAATTTATCCAGCACCCCACAGATATAATTGTCAAAGGCAAAAATCAAATACAAGCAAAACATTTTAACTATCATTGAGACAGAAGTTTATGGGCTCCAATTTAGGAAAAAAAATTAGGAACCAATTGAATACTAAAATCCTGATAGAGCACAGAGAAAGCTCCTGCAGACCTGGTAATCTAGAGGACACAACGAGATCTGGCACACCTAGCAATCCAAGGGAGAGAATCTTCTTTGTCCCTCAAGCCAAGGCTGCCCACACTCTTTACTAATTCAGTTTCTGCTACTGGGGGCGGGGAGACAAAGAGGCCTTCCTTGACCCAGGACATTTTGAAAGAATCTGTTATGTGGTGTTGGATTGACATTAACACAGAGTGACTCCCACACACACTGCTGTCTAAAGGACTTAGTTTTGGTATTTTCATAGCTTTTGGAACTACACACATACACACACACACAGAGCAATTCTATTTGCCTCAGTTTCCTCAACTATAAAATGGTGAAAACAATAGTACCTAATTCCCAGGATTTCTGTAAGAACATTATAAATAGATGGATGGATGGATGTGTGCATGTGTATGTCTGTACATGTATGTCTAATGTTTGTATATACACAAAACCAAGTACCTACATGCATATTACATGCATATTCATACCTACACATATGCATATATGCATACTCTCTCCCTCTCCCCCCTCTGTGTGTGTGTGTGCATATGTGTGTATATGTATAGTGTGTGTGTGTGTGTGTGTGTGTGTGTATGGAGAAGATGTGAAAATACCAAAACTAATTTTTTCAGTTAGTAACCTTTAGGCTTCATTCTGGATTAATGTCAACCTGATATTATAGAAGTAGAGAAGATTACTTTGGGATACCTGAGACCAAAAAAAGACACCTGATTTTTTTTTTTTTTAACACACACACACACACACACACAAATGCCCATATACAGACATGACATTATTAGAATTTAATTTCTGCCCATTCATGTGAAGAGGAATTCTCTCTATAGCATCCCTCAAAAGAGGTCATCTTGCTGTTACTTGAAGGCAAATGATGCTGCATGCATGTATGTGCTAGGTGGTATAAAGGATAGATAGAGTACTGGACCTAGCATCAGGAAGACACAAGTTCAAACCTAGACTCACATATTTACTAGCTGTATGACCCTGAGAAAGTCACTTAACCCAGTTTGCCTCAGTTTGCTCATTTTTAAAATGAAGATAATAGTACCTACTTCCCAGGATTGCTATGAAGATCAATTGAGATAATAATTGTTAAGTGCTCAGCACGGTACCTGACACACCTTAAATATTACATAAATCTTAGCTATCATTAGCTATTCTTTAGACAGCCCATTCTCCCTATGAATAGTTGTAAAGTTTAGGAATCCTCACTCCTGTATCCCCACCTCACCCCTGTCACCTCCAGCCTAATAACATTTTCTTTTTGGGGCCCTAACAACTCCTTAATGCTTAATAACCATGACCCATCACTACCACTACCAATGTGTGTGTGTGTGTGTGTGTGTGTGTGTGTGTGTGTGTGTGTGTATATATATATATATATATATTTGTTTATATTTATATTCTGTCCTGAGATAGCTCCCAATTGAATCCCATGTGTACACTGGGTACACACAGCAATCTGAATATCATGTTTTCCACTAACTGTGAGCTCCTCAAGGAGAAGACCTGCTTGCCTTTCTTTGTCACTTCAGCTCTTCACATAGTTGTCAGAACACGGAAGGGAGTTCAGAAATGTTTGTCAATTGAATAGCGCATGCAGAATCACAGTATTTGAGAACTTAAAGGGACCTCAGTGGCTAGTGAGTCCAAGCTGTATTAAAATGGAATCTGTCCATAGTTATTGGACATTGGTTACTGGTTGAAGGATTTCAATGAACCCTCTGCCTCCAGAGGCAGCAAATGGATATCTCTAATTATGAGCAAGTTCATTTTTTATTCTTATTTTTCTGATAGAAAGCCTAAATTTGTTTTTACTAGTGATTCCTTTTTTTTACTCAGTGACCAAATAAGGAAAACAAAATCCTAATTCCTTCTTTCATGTAACAAACAAACTTTAAGGTTTTTAAAGACTGTTATCATCTCTTCCTCAAGTCTTCTCTTCCCTAGGCTAAACATGTTTACTTCAATCTCAGTGAATTCACCAAAATTTTATCAGAGACCATCTATGTCTAAGGCACTGGAGATAGGGATGAAAAATGACCCTTCTGATCGCCTCTTTAACCTGGTCTCTGACTAAAATGGCCCCATTTATATCTGCTTCACATCCCATCTCAGGCTTTCAGATGAAGTCCATGGTTTCACTCCTCCCACCTCCAATTTTGTAATAAAAATTCCACCTTTGGGAAAGGAAATCTTTGAATTGTAAGTGGGTTCTGAAATAGAAACTTTTAGAAAAGCTCAGCCACTTGAGAGATACAAGACAACTCCTCTGTTTCTTAATGTCAGAATAATCCCCATCTTCCTTCACACGCTTAGTTAGACGCTGAGGGAAACAGATATTATAAACTAAAAAAAAGGCAAAAACTGGTTAGAATTGGGGAGAAGAGCAGGAAACATAACTTGCATTAAATGTAAAGGGAAGTAAGATTATGTTCAAGCTAATTCGTTAAGTGCATTGGGCACAAGAGGATAAAGAAAGAAAAATGTTTTCCTTTCATTAGGTGTAGAGGCACAGTAAATAAGAAAAGCTTTTTATGATGTTTTTTTTAAATAAGAAAAATGGTTCACATGTGACCTGAAAGAAAGAACAGGCAATGCATAAGATAAAAAGACAGTAAACCTCTGTGGTCTACACAAAAAAGGGGGAACAACTAAGTAAATAAACTGGATTTATTCCAAATCAAAACAGGTTTAAGCCACAGCATGAGGAATGTAGATGACTTATAGGCAAGAGACTTTTGACAGTCATTAAATACAGGGATTGGTTTCTGAGAAAAGCTGTGTGAGTTTTGATTTGAACTGTTCAGGGAGAGGTAGACTCCCCAAAAGAGCAAGAATACCCTGATCTGACCTCTTCCCTGAGAATTCTAGGCAGGAATCTATGGGATGATACAATATTAAATGGCATACTCCATTCACAATGTAAGCAATGACACGGGGAAGAAGATAAAGAGAGAATGGGTTCTAAAGACAAGGATATAGAAATCCATAGAAGGAGGAAGGAAAGAAGTAGAAATAAGCATTTCCTTAGTGCCTACTTGTTGAATCAGGACAGATTACTGACACAATGAATAGAGTGCTTTCCTTGTAATCAGGAAGACTCATTATCTTGAGTTCAAGCCTGGCCAAAGCCAGTTTACTAGCTGGTGATCCTGGATAAGTCACTTAACCCTGTTTGCCTCAGTTTCTTCATCTGTAAAATGAGCTGGAGAAGGGAATAACAAGTAACTCCAGTATCTCTGCCAATAAAACCCCAAATGGGATCACAAAGAGTTAGTCACAATAGAAACAAATGAACAAAAAAAAGTGTCAGTCACTTTGCTGAGCACTTCACAAACATTATCTCATTTGATGGAAACGAATATAAATGCATAAATGTGAGTATAAATTTTTTTTATCATAAAAGCTGAAAAAGATTATTCAAACAACATGAAATCATAAAAAAAACTTACCCTATGCCAACACTGGATAAAAAAAAAATACAAAAATGAAAGGATCCCAACTCTCAAAGCACTTAAATCCTAGAATGAACTTGAAGTAAGAGAACTAGGTTCAAAACTTATACTGCAATTTACCATATTTGTGACTTGGAATCAGTCATTTCTTCACTCTGTGTCTCAATTATTTTATCTGTCAAATGGCAAGTCTGGGAGGAGTCAGAGTTAAGTCTGATTCAAAGTCAGGCTCTCTATCAATTCCACCATGATGTTTCTCTTTATAAAGTGAATAAAGAGATAAATAAAAAGTATTAGTAAATTAGAGATGTTAACATCTAAGAAAATCAGGGAAGGCTTCATGTAGGATGTGGCAATTGAAGAGAATTCTGAAGTGAGTTAAAATTCTAAGTGAAGGAGTTGAGAAAAATCCATTATAGTTCTGGTGGCTGGCCATAAGCAGGATTTCCAAAACCACAACCACAAAACAACAGCAGTAGCAACAACAACAACAATAGCACTGAGAGAAGAGCTAGCATGCACTGGATAGTCCAGGGAAATTAGGAAAGCCAAAAAAAAGACAGAAGTTGAGACTTCATGATAATCAGAATATAATACAATTGAAAATAAATTGTCTGATCATTCAGGAGCCTGCTATTTACTATTAGAGAATTTGGAGGGAGGGCCACACCTAGACCTATCAACAAGCAAAATGGAAACTTTTTCTCAAGAAAAGTCCTCAGAAATAAATGGATTTTGGTTGGAGAGGAGGGGGATTGGTATAAAAATCTTTTTGCCAAGGAAAGCAAGGTAAAATGCATATTTTAGTGCTGAGCAAGATAGAGAATAAATCCACACAATTCAAACATAATTCTACATCACAATTATAAAATCCTGGGGGAAATGAGAAAGAAAGGAAAGCTCCATTCAAAATAACTACCAAAAAAATCACACAATGGATGGGAGTCAATTCATCAAAGTACACTGAAAACCTGTATAGATATAATTATAAAATGATCCTTAAAGAAATAAAGGATAACTGGAGGGATATTCATTCTCCATTCCTGAGCCATAACAACAACATAATAATAAAAAAGATAATACTACCTAAATTAATTTACAGATTTATTGCTATACAAATCAAACTGCCAAGGGGACACTTGATAAAGCTAGCCAGCATACTAATAAAATTCATTTTCAAGTTGTAGAATCTCAAGGGGAATATGGAAAAATATAGGACTAAAGGGGAAATAATCGTCAAAATTATTTAGTACTCCTTAGAAAAAGAAATACAGATCAATGCAATATAGTAAATAAGGAAAAATAGAGGTAAAATAACTGAAAAAATCATTGTTTAATATCTCTAAAAACATATATTAGGAAGAAGTTAACAGGATCTGTTAGGAAAACTGAAAAGTAGCTTGACAGAAAGCTTGTTTAGATCCCAAAACTTAACATAAGGTGCCACGATATGCCTAAGACCATACCACCCTGAAAAATGCCAATCTTATTTTGGAAGGTAATCAGGGTCATGGTTGGTTAGTATTTGTATAAGATACTACTTGGGAATAAGATAATGTTGTAGCCTTTTTATTTTTACTTTTAGAAGAAACCATGTGTTAAAATGGACAGACTATAGATTAAAGCTCTATGTCTGATACATAATGCTTGTGTATTCTTAAGCAATTTATTTAACTTCTCAATCCTCTAATTAGCTCTCAAGACTCTTAATTACCAACACTGGTATCAATCTACATTGGTTCAGAGAACTTTTCATTCAGGAATCCCAAGGAATTCACAGGTCCAAGCCTTATACTTTTATTTATACCACAATAAGTTCAAAATGGAAAGGTGAGATATATACACTTATTAAATGTTTGCTTTGTTCCAGGAATTGTGTTAAATAATTAAAAAAAAATAAAAGCACAATTAAAGACAGACTCTGCCCTCAGCAAACATAGATTCTAATGGAGGGAGGAGAAAAATACAAAAATGGGGAGTTGAAAAGGGGACAGAGAGAGGAAGGAACAAAGTTTTGAAGTCCAAAGGGAATCCTGGAGAATTAAAATGAGCTACTCTGAGCTCATCCACAAAATGGAGGGGCCAGGAGAAATCCATTAATGAGAGATTGGATTGAGTGAGGGGGACTAGAATTTGTATCAAAATCTCTGATAAGTTCCTGGTATTCTGAATATGGAAAACTAACATTAATACATAAGAACAAAAATCATTCCCTAATGAACAAATGACATAAAAAACTTTAGAGGTTTTTCAAAAGAACTACAAACTATGAATAATCACTTGAAAGATTGCTACAAATGAATACAAATTAAAGGAAATCAAAATAGTTCTGATTATTTACTATACATGCAGAAAATTTTGAGTTTTCTAATAGTATTTTATTTGTCCAAATACATGCAAAGATTGTTTTCAACATTCATCTTTTCAAAACATTGTGTTCCAATTTTTTCTCACTCCTTTCTTCTCCCCCAAGACATCAAGCCCCCTGATAAGTTAAAAATATGCAAATTTTCTAAACATATTTCCATATCCATCATGCTAAGCAAGAAAAACCAGATCCAAAGGGAAAAAAAGAAAGAAAAACAAAACAAGTAAAGAAACAAAAATGGTGAAAATCCTATACTTTGGTCTACATTCAGTATCCATAGCTCTCTCTTTCTCTGTATGTAGATGACACTTTCCATCCCAAGTTTATTGGAATTCTTTTGAATCACCTCATGATTGAAAGAGTCAAGTCCATGATAGTTGGTCATCAGCACCAGTTCATATAAGGTATATCAGGTTTTCTATAATGAGTCTCGTCATCATTTTTTATAGAACAATAATGTTCTGTTACTTTCATATGCCATAACTTATTCAGCCCTTTCTGAGCTTTTGGGCATCTGCTCAATTTCTAGTTTCTTGGCACTACAAAAAGAACTGCTACATACATTTTTGCATATATGAGAGCTTTTCCATTTTGTATGATCTCTTTGAGATATAAAGCCAGTAAAGACACTCCTGGATCAGAGGGTATACACAGTTTTATGACCCTTTGGGCATAGTACCAAATTGCTCATCATAATGGTTGGATCAGCTCACAACTCTGCCAACATTACAATAGTACAATACTATTGTATTGTATCCTAGTTTTCCTACATCCCCTCCAACATTTATCATTATCTTTTCTTGTCATCTTAGGCAATCTAAGAGGTGTGAGGGGGTACCTCAAAGTTGTTTTAATTTGTATTTCTCTAATTAATACAATTCTTGTATTCTTACAAATTTTAACCCACTTTGAGGAATTTTTTTTATAATTAGGAAAAGATACAGTGTTGAAGGAATTGTGGAAAGTTTGAAGGGGTTGTAAAAAGGCAGGCATATTAGAATAAAATTATAAAGGGATTAATTAGTCCAACTATTCTGGAAAGTCATTTAGAAATATGATAAGAAACAAGATTAAAGGGTAAGCACAATGCTGTAAAAATTTATAATCAGTGTTTCTGATAAAGGTCTCATTTCTAAAATATATAAAGAACTATATCAGATTTACAAGAATACAAATCATTCTCCAACTGATAAATGGTAAAAAAAAATACAAACAGATGATTTTCAGATAAAGAAATTAAAGCCATCTAGAGTCATACAAAAATGCTATGAATTACTGTTGATGAGATAAATGCAAAATAAAACAACTCTGAGGTACTACCTCATACTTTTCAGATTGACTGAAACAGCAGGAAAAAGATAATGAAAGCTGTTGGAGGGGATGTAGAAAACTGAGATGCTAATACATTGCTGATGGAGTTATGAAATGATCCAACCATTCTGGAGAGCAATTTGCAACTATGCCCAGATGGCTATAAAACTATGTCTACCCTTTGATCTAGTAGTCCCATTACTGGGTCAGTATCCCAAGGAAATCATAAAAGAAGAAAGGACCCACACGCTCAAAAATGCATGCAACAACTCTTTTTGTGGTGGCAAACAATTGGAAAATGAGTAGATGCTCATCAATTGGGGAATGGCTGAATAAGTTATGGTATATAAACTTAATGGAGTATTATTGTTCTATAAAATAAGTGATGACCAAGCTAATTTTAGAAAGACCTGGAAACATTTACATGAACTGAAGCTGAGCAAAACAAGCAGAACCAAGAAGACACTATAAATAGTATTAGTAATATTGTGGGATGATCAATCATGGAGGACTTGGTTCTTCTCAGTGATTTAGTGATCCAAAGAAATCCCAATAAATCCAGAGAGAGAATGTAAATCAACAAATTTAAGTTCACTCTTTCCTTCTGTTTTTTTTTTCTCTTGTGATTTTTCTTTTTTGTTCTGATTTTTCTCTCTCAAAATGATTCATAAGGAAATGTGTTTTTAAAAGAATGTACATAAAAAGAAAAAAAATAAAAAGAATTATGGTAAGATAGTGTTTAAAATATCCTTATAATCCATAGTGCCTCTTGCTAGGCATATACATTAAGAGGTCAATGTTAAGCAACCAAATGTTTATAAGAGTAGTATTTATATTAGGGAAAAGTTAAAAACAAAGTATAAGCCCATTGGTTGAAGACTATATAAAAACTTGTGGTATACAATATAATAAAGGATAATGCTATCACTAAAGATAACATAAAATGAACTTTTAAAATATTAAAAATTGACAAACTTGAAAGGTCTTATAAGAATTATTACAAAGCATAATCAAGCAAATATACAAGGTAATTTCACTTAAGTGGAAAAAGTATCAATAAAATAAAAAATTGACTGCCATCAAATTGTAATGTCCAAGCTTAGCTCCAAATAAAACATATACAAACACCCCTTTCCCTTCTTTTCACTGGGGAAGTGAGGACCATTAGCTTAGAATACTGTATCTAATGTTAGACTTTATATATTGAGTAGTTTTTCACAACTCCCCCCACAGAAGGGGTTAGGTATAGAGATGAAGAGAAAGTTAAATAAAATGTTGGAAAATAGAATCATGATTTCATTGACATAGGAAAGAATTCTCAGAGGAGAAAAGTCCCTTAAACAATGGAAGTTGGGGCCTTTTTGCAGTCTATAGTCTTATGGAAATATCAAGAAATCACCAAGTATTTCAAAGTCAATATGTGTCATAACCAGCATTTTAACTTAGATCTTTTTATAATCAAGGCTGGTTCTCTATCCATTAAGAAACTAATAAGACATCTATAATTTTTACCATATAAAAAGGAAGAAAGAGACTCCTGGGTCAAACAAAAAGTGAAAAAAAGAGTATGTTTTATTTATTTTCTGTGGCTGGACAGAAGAAAACAATTGTTCCTGCTAATGGCATTGAAAAACTGCATATGTGACAGCCATTGACAGTAGAGGTACATTTGTTATCATACCTCCCAAAACTTTGGTTACTACAGCAACAATCCACACAAGGTACAAATGCAGAGTTTATAGCATGCATCTTTCCACTACTCCTTTCTCAGTGCATATATTATCCCTTGGAAGAATCATTAAATCCAGGAATAAAAGGAGAATTAGCACTCACCCACTTCAATTGCTTTATTATAGAATTGCAAAAGAAACCAAATCTCAGAGGTTAAATGGCTTATTCAAAGTCACACAGAAGGTAACTGGCAGAGCAGGGATTCAATCTCAGGTAACTGAGGGTTAATGTGCCAATTTTTCCACCCTTACATGTTCCCTAGCTTCTGACTTAGAATCTTGAGACCTGGGTTCAAGTTCCTAACATGTTTATTTTTTGAGAGTGATAACTTCTCAGAGCTGAAGTTTCTTGATTTTTTAAAAGTAGACTTAATATCTGCATTATTTATTTTTCAGGGTTTTGTTGTAGTCATCAAAATTGTATGAAAGCACTTAGTGACTATAAATCATTCTATAAATAAAGAAATATTATCATTCCTATTAACCTTGATCATTTTTAGTTGTTGATGGAATAGACAGTCTATAAACAGTATGGCCATTTCTTTTTTCCTTTTTTTTTTGGCCCAAACTAATGATAAAGACAATCATCCAGTTTCACATTATAAATCTAATAAATTTCCCCCAAAAGAGAAACAAATAAGGTGGAGTCAGTGGGCCAATTGAAGAGGAAGCATCAAATAACAGTTCCAGAAAAGGTGCCTAGAGCATAGGCATGAGTTGGATGGATAGTGAGGAAAGTTTGTGGGAAAATTCCATTACAAGATTAGAGATCCATTTTGGCCAACTGAGAGACAGGGAATAAATCATCCATTTAGAAATGACCTACAGAAGGTAAAATGCATTCTTTAGCTGGGTAAATATTGATAATAAGAGATTATATAAGAGACCAAAAGAGCATGAAGTTCCATCTTCAATGTCTCTGGAACAGGAAGAAATGTAACACATGAGCTATCTCCTGTGTATGCTAAGATGTTTTTTATTCTCAGTCTCATTTTGCTCATCTGCAAAATGGAGATAACAGATTATTTTTTCAGGGTTGTTAGACTAAAGTGAGAAACTGTATACAAAGATCTATACAATTTTGGACATTTAACTTTAAATAGTATTAATAACACATAATATTAAATATTATTAGACAAGAGCTGATATATTAACAATATTAGATAGCTCCTATGTATAGCGTGCTTTGATTTTGTGGCTGCAACAAGTATTGTTATCAATCCTCCATTTTTACTGATGAGAAAACAGATTTAGGCAGATTAAGTGACTTGTGCTACAGGTAGGGAGTTTGAGAGACAGGATATGAATACAAGTGGGATAAGGGAGAATAAGGAATTGAGAGTAACATGGAAGTTGTAACTGACAGTAATATTCTCAAAAGAAATATGGAAGCTCAATTACAAGTAGGTTAGGGAATGGGGCATGAGATAGATACCTATGAGATATTGGGTTTGAAATGTCTAATGGCATTTAGAAGACTAAAATTCAAGAGACAGACCTGAATAGGATGATGGAGGAATGTCCTGCACAAATATGATCACTGAACCCCTAAGAGCTAATGACATCATCCAAAGATTATATTAAAAAAAAAGACCTAGGTCAGAGAAGTAGAGGTCACTCTATTAATGGACATAATATGGATGAAAATCCAACAAAGAAGAGACTAGTAATTAAGCAGGAGAAACACAGTATATCACAAAAAAGCCAGAAAAAGATAGATTAACTAAAACCATATTTTCAATTAAAAAGCTTTAGAGATGTTGAGAAAGATGAGAACTGAAAAATGACCTTCACATTTGACAATGTCAATCATAACTTGTCAGCCAAATTGGCTTTAGATGTAGACCCTCTGCAACAAAAATCATCACCATTCTTAAGCTTACCTTTCCATTGAGCCTTTTAGGACATAGCTGGCCTAGGCCTCCAGACAACAGATATATAATCTATCACTAAGACAACACTATAAACTGTTGCTACTTGGTGGGACATTTAAGAGATCATTATCATATTTATCACAAAACCTATCCATTCATTTATCTTTTTCTGCTATGAGTACATTCTTCCTTCCAATTACCCAGATTGAAAACCTCAGGGTCATCAGTGATTTTTCTTCTCTCACTACACTTCATATAAAACAGTCAAGTTTGGTTCACTATAACATCTCAACATCTCTTATACCTTCCCCTTCCCATTCACACAATCATTTTCTTTTTCAGGCCCTGATTCTTACCTGTCTAAACGATGAGAATAGCCTCCTGCTTGACTTCTCTTCTTCAATCTCTACTCTTTCCTGACCCATCCTACATAGATGCCAAATATATATATTTTACTACCATGTCACTCCTTTCTTCAGAAATCTTTATGAGATTCTTCACATCTTAAATAAAAAAAAATCTCCTTGGCCCTCCATGATCTACCTCCAATTTAACTTTATATTGCATTTCCTATTGCTATTCCCCCTTTATTCACCTTTCATTTAACCTGATTGGTCATTAGTTATTTCCCAAACTTGATGTGCTATCACTAATCTCTATAACTTTGAAAAGTCTGTGCCATGTATTTGAAATGTTCTATCTCCTTGTTTTGACTTCATGGAATATCTGGTCCCCTTCAAGAATCAATTTAGTTGCTATTTCTTTTATGGGGCCTCTCCACAGTCACCCAACCTTTAGTGCAAAACTGCCTGTAATTTCTTTGCTTTTTATTTATATTCTGGATTGCTCTAGTAGAATGGAAGCTCTTGAAGGATATACACCATGTTTATTTTAGTCCACATAACATCAATGACTAGCACAGTATTTAAAATATGACAGGTACTTAATCATAGAAACTGTTAATGATGGTTGAATAATCATTGCATATTAAATTTAGGGCTAGAAGGGATGTCAGACATCATCTCCTCCAACCCTTAATTTTACAGATGGCAAAATTGACATATAATGAATGTTATGCTGTATCAGACATGAGATTCAAACTCAGATCAGGTAATGAACCGATTTCAGGTACTTTCACATTGTTATGAGATATCTGAGAATATATTTATGGAAGGAAGTATTTTTAAGTAGAGTGAATACTTTTTTCTTTAATTTTACAGATTTTTTTTATGAAAAAGTTTTGCTAAAAATAAATAAACCAACCATAGGCATCCTGTTCCTCTCCCTCTGTCAGTGATAAACACAACCAATAAGTGTCTTTTGTCTTTTGTGAGTGAAAGGCAAGGCGATGTGCATTTCCCATGGCAATGACAGAACTTTTTATTATCTTGCTTCTCTGTTCCTGGTTGTTATTAATTTTAAACTTTTGTTGCATTTTATAGATAATAAAAATAGCAATAAAATCAGCCTTTATTACAAACTAAGTCTTGTGCCTGCTTTTTTCAACCCAAACACATATCAAAAAAGAAGCAGAAGCTTCTTTAACAATTCAGGATGAAGAAGATTGGTTTAAAAGGCAAAAGGTGAACACACATAGGCCCTACAGGATGTGTACCATATCATTCATCTCTTGGCTATGTTGTAATTCTTATGGAAAGGATGAGGGATGAGGTGAGTGCCTGCCTAGCTCTGCATACAACAATTCTTTAGTAAGCAAGCAGGACCATGGACAGTACCTCCAAGCAGCCAAAGCCACTCTTTCACCTGTGATTGGGGCTAGGGATGTAGAGATGCGATTTATGGGCTTTGTTTCAGCTAAAAAAAATTAAAATCATGTCTTCAATAAGAATTTTTCTTTCTTCCATTCTGCAATTATAATTAGGCTATCAAAATAATCAACTATTTTTATTTTTTTGTTGTTGTTTTTAATTGTTTCTTTTTGTTTGGTTGCTTTTCAGTCAACAGTCAACAGATTAGGCTAAAGGAATCTGAAATGTATATTCACCCATTTACCTCAGTTATGAATCATTCATTATGAGAAGCAAAAGCTATTGCATACAGAATAGAGACTAGTACTTGGAATAAGGAATCCTATTTTAGATACTACCTAACTTTGTGACCTCAGAAAAGTCCCTTACAACTCAGTTTAGTCAACTGGAAAATCAAGAGATTAGATAAGTACATTTTTATAATGTATACCTTCCAGCCCTTGCATGACACAATGCTATTAAAAACTTATTGGATACTGCATTTCACATGGGTTAAAACTAAGCAGTTAAATTCAATGTATAGTTGATGAACTACTATAAAACCACTTTGATTACATAGATATAGTCATTCAAAATACAAAACAATGCCCTTGTGATTTTTATAAGTACATATAAAGTTCCTACATTGAACAATGTATTAGAAACATTTAAAATGTTGTCCTACACATCCGTCCCTATCTGCCAGACAATATAGTATTTAAAAAAAAGCCAAATCCATTCCTTGCAGAGCCAACTCCAGGCAAAAATCACTAAGTGGGCATGATATGCACTTGTGATTTCTTTCACATGCTGCCTCTGAAATCTAATATTTTACAAATTCTATCTAGGTAACATTCTATTTTAAGGCTTTGATCTAGCCTACTTGTCAACTACTCATCTTAAAATATTAGCTAATGATGTTTGGTTTTACCTCTCCCAAGTAGAACCTGCAGTTTGCTAGTGAACTTTTGAGATGATGGGACCATATATTTAGATTTTGAAATTAACTTAAATAGGTTTTCTAATCCATTTTTGCAGATCAGGAAGCCTGGTTCAAAATACTTGTTCCAAGTCATACAAACATGAAATGGCAGAGCTACTCAGATGCTCTGACACAGCGCTCTTTCTACTATGACACAAAGATCAACAATATTTAGTATTAGAATACCAAACACCATGATAGAGCAATAGGGATCTTATTTTGGCCATGATTTCATAGTATCCCTAAAAATCTCAGGGTGTAGGCCACCACCTATTCTGCCTACATTTCAAACTCCTTTGTTAACTTCTTGGCAGCAGATTTTTTTTTCCTTCTTTCCTTCCAGCCTCCTACTACCCCCAGGCCATCTGCAATAACCTTTGTGAATAATTACCTCATATTTGCACAGTCTGTTTGGCCCGACAAGAACCTTGCAGACTTAAGATGACATACACACAGCTAAATTTTCACATCTCACCCTACAGGCTGCTGGTATGGAACAGAGTGATTCAGAAAAGCCAGCAGAGAAGAAATGCATATGTAATTAAAGCTACCGAGAATTTACAAAGGCAATACCTATGCTGGGCTACAGCCAAGACGCTGGAGAGACGTACTGACTGATCCAACAGTCCTGCTGGACCTCTGTCAGTTGGTAAAGAAGGTTGTGCCAATGTGAGGTTCTTTTTGTGTTTGGACACAAGTGGACACTGGGGAAAATGACTGGGAACACTGAGCTCATTTTTCAATGGTGACCAGAGCCAAGATGTAAAATGTCCACAGTCTAATAAGGGTTTTATTTTTGCTTGAATTACCTGAAAAGCCATTTGTTATTTTATTGTTTGGGCTTGAAGCTTCACTGAAAGGGGGAAAGCTCCTAACGGAATCTTAGATCATCAGTTCTTGCTAAGTATAAACAAATAAATACATGCAATCTATATTCATTTAAATTATCTTAATTATGAAAGGGAAACTCATTAATCCTCAGCTGCCCCAGAAGATGGAGGGATTATGCCTCAGGAATGAGTAATCCCAATGACCATATTTATTGTTGGGAGTGGAGAGGTTAGGGGTGGGCTGTGGATCTATAATAATATAACAGGGAAAACAAAGCAAAGAGATTTTCTCTGTAAATATAACTGTCACCTGCTATAAAATACCTTAGAGAGTTTTCTGGGTACCTGAAAATATTTAAGAGACATTGGCTAAGTTCAAATAGCCATCCTGGAGTCAACAGAAAAGCATGGGATCTCAGACTTATTATCTTCTATCTCATGCTAATGAAAAAAATATTTGTATTGTATTGTATTGGAAATTTTCTCCAACAGGTTTATTTTCTTATTTAGACTGTTTTGAGATGGTTTAGAAGATTAGTATTATTATAGGTATAACATACTTTGGCATATGTTCTACATATAGATACTTAAAATTTGACTCAAAGATACATTTTAGATTTGGATTTCAGGTCATATTATTGTGAATGTTTCACTCTTTATTGACCTAAAGACCTAAGGGACCTTTAATGTCTGTCTCATTAGGAAACAGAGGCTTGGAGACATTAAATGACTTGCCCAAGTTATGTAGTAAGTACCTGAAGCAGTATTTGAAATTGTTTTCCTGACTTTAGATAATTACTTACTGTGTGATCTTGGGCAAGGCACTTAACTCCATTTGCCTCAGTTTCTTCATATCTAAAATGAACTGGAGAAGGAGCAGGAAACAACTAACCACTCTAGTATCTTTACCAAAAAAACTACATATGGGATCATAAAGAGTCAGTTGTCTTATCTGTTATTTGTACGCTATGCCCTGAAAAAAAACAGGAATCAACAAGAGAGCAGGAATAGAGGCAGGGGAGGCAAGAGTAGGGAGAGGCAAGACAAAGGCAGTAATGCAAGATTTGAGATGTAAAGTGTGGACAATAAGAAGGTCAGTTTGGCTGGATCATAGAATATAGGACTAAGGGGAAAGGAATAGGAGCAGTGAAGAAATAGAAAAGATGGAAGATTGTGGTCACAGGCAATTTCACAATTTCCTAAATCATCTCTTATGCCTCTGAGGATACAGAAAGTTTAAAGTTTGGAAAGGACAGACAGTACCAACTTTAAACCAAGTTTAGAGTTTAATCCTTAGAATGTTGAGAGAGCAAGCTAATTTGTATACAGGAAAAAAGTAGCACTGCAACATATCAAAATCAATTTACAAACAAGAGAAATGCAGAACATTTGATTAAAAAAAATAAACAGAAAAAGAAAAATGAATAAAAAAAGAAAAAATATTCCTGCCAAACTTTCAGTTTCTTCTAGAATGACAAAACCAATAAGTCAACAATATTTTGTTATCTCCTTCATGAGATGATTTGAGTGATGAACTACCCCAAAGTATTTTTGCCATTCCAACACTGAAGGCTAAATTATTTTGTCTCTAAAAGCATATCATTAGAATTGAAATTCTGGAAGCAAACTACATGTTGCTCCTTTCTCACTCAACAATCATTTATTTTTGGAATTTATAGAATAAAAAGAGCATTCCATAACACAGAAGGGAATACAAGGGATAATGTTGTAAAAAATTACCTATGCACATGTACTGTCAAAAAAATGTTATAATTATAAAATTAATAAAAAATAAAAAATAATAAAAAAAGAGATTATCCATCAAAAATTTCTAGTGGAACCCATCAGCATGTCTTCATTATTTCTTGAAGTTCTATTCATTAGGGACACATGGTGATGAGGAGGATACAGCTCCTCAGTCTGAAATCAGGAGGACCTGAGTTCAAATCCAGACTCAGACATTTATTAGTTACATGACCCTGGGCAAGTAATAAAAAGTCAATATGTCTTTATTAAAGATTAGGAAAAGTCACTAGGATCAGGAGAAGAAGGTTTTGAGGGGAAATAAGAGAGTAATAAGGAAGGAATAAGTAGGGATACTAGAGAAAATGTGTCTTGGGTAGCCAGGAGATGAATCATGAGACCTCAGGATTGAAATGTAAATTTTGTTACTATCACTGTTTAGTAAATTTTTCAATCATATCTGACTCTTTGTAACCATATTGGAGTTTTTCTTGGCAAAGATATCAGAGTAGGTTGCCATTTCCTTTTCCACTTCTTTTTACAGATTTCCACATCATTTAAGAGAAACAGAAGCAAACCAAATTAAGAGACTTGCCCAGGGTCATGTAACTAATAAATGTCTGAGTCTGGATTTGAACTCAGGTGCTCCTGATTTCAGACTGAGGAGCTGTATCCTCTTCGTCACCATGTGTCCCTAATGAATAGAACTTCAAGAAATAATGAAGACATGCTGATGGGTTCCACTAGAAATTTTTGATGGATAATCTCTTTTTTATTATTTTTTATTAATTTTATAATTATAACATTTTTTTGACAGTACATGTGCATAGGTAATTTTTTTTACAACATTATCCCTTGTATTCCCTTCTGTTACGAGTTTTCCCCTCCTTCCCTCCACCCACTCCCCTAGATGGCAGGCATTCCCATACATATTAAATATCTTATAGTGTATCCTAGGTACAATATATATGTGCAGAACTGAATTTTGTTGTTGTTGTTGTTGTTGTTGTTACAAAGGAAGAATTGTATTCGGAAGGTAAAAATAATCTGGGATGAAAAACAAAAAAAAAATGTTCACAGTTTATACTCATTTCCCAGTGTTCCTTTTCTGGGTATAGCTGATTCTGTCCATCATTGATCAATTGGAATTGGATTAGCTCTTCTCTATGTTGAAGATATCCACTTCCATCAGAATACATCCTCATACAGTATCATTGTTGAAGTGTATAATGATCCCCTAGTTCTGCTCATTTTACTCAGCATCAGTTGATGTAAGCCTCTCCAAGCCTCTCTGTATTTCTTCTGCTGGTCATTTCTTACAGAACAATAATATTCCATAACATTCATATACCATAATTTATCCAACCATTCTCCAATTGATGGATATCCATTCATTTTCCAGTTTCTAGCCACTACAAAAAGGGCTGCCACAGACATTTTGGCACATACAGGTCCCTTTCCCTTCTTTAGTATTTCCTTGGGGTATAAGCCCAGTAGTAGTATGGCTGGGTCAAAGGGTATGCAAATTTTGATAACTTTTTGGGCATAATTCCAGTTTGCTCTCCAGAATGGTTGGATTCTTTCACAACTCCCAGTTTTCCCACAGCCCCTCCAACATTCATCATTATTTGTTCCTGTCATCTTAGCCAATCTGACAGGTGTGTAGTGGTATCTCAGAGTTGTCTTAATTTGCATTTGAGACATTCTTTCATATGAGTGGAAATAGTTTTAATTTCTTGATGGATAATCTCAACTGGACTACACTACAGAAAAATAATTATTTTGCATTGTTCTAATCAATTAACTATATAATTCATCACAATTACTTTTTTCAAACCTTTTCAAGATTTTCATGGCATTCCCTGTAACCCACATGCTAACATTTTACTTTTTTTCCTATCCTTTGTATTTTACATTATGCAAATATCTTCCCATCTTAACTTTTCTTATACCCTTGACTCACATCAGCTCATGACCTTTTGCCTTTCCAAGGTAAAAACTTCTATATGCACATATATTTCCAGTCCATCCTGACTTCTCCAACAGATTGCCTATTCTATTATCAATACCTCAACTAATTTTTCCTCTAGAATAACTACTTCTATAATGTGCGCAGACAGACCTGTGTGTCCAACAACAAAAGTCACAATCAATTCATCCTAGGTATCTATCATCATCCTACCTCTCTCTTTTTTATAGCTAAAATTGAAAATATCATCTAGAATAAATGTACCCATTTCCCCTCTTTACTCTTTGCTACCTAATTTCATTATTCGACTGGAATTTTTTCTCTAAAATTACCAGTAGTATCTTAAATGTCAAATTTAGTGGATTTTTATCAATCTTCATCCTTCTTGAGCTTTCCCTCACTCATTTATGGAGTTTCCTACCAATGCATATTGATATCATCTCTGTATCTTTCAGTCTTAAAAAATGTTGCAAACAGTAATATATGCTTTACCTAACGACACAAAAGACATTTTATCAGAATCAGAGCTTGGATTCAATATACCTGGTTCCAAGACCATCTGTCTATCTGCTACCACACTGTCCCTTAGAAGGCTATAACAGAATATGTTGGAGCCAGCTCAAATTAGCTTAAGAACATTTAATTTTTTATTATGTAAATTATATAAATCAGGAAATGTTACAGAATTTGATTAATTGTTGAATTGATTTCTAGACTTAAGAAAGTGATAGAGAAAATGTCAAAAATACAAATTAAATTAAAAAGTATATCAAATACAGTTTTTTTGTATGTTTTTTTTTTTTGAGTGTTAAGTGCTAGTAGTCAGAACTAGTTACCAGCACACTATTAGCTAGATGAATTATAAAAATACACTCTTTCCCATTCAATCTACTCTCTGAGTTCTGATTAATTTTAGTCCTACATCTTTAAATAAGGTGGTCCCACACTAGATAAGACGCCATCCTTTTTGTTCCACCCCCTTTCCCAGGTTCCTTTTTGAGCAATGTCTTCCCCTGTTAGATTATAAAGTTTTTGAGAGCAGGGACTCTTTCTTTTGTTTATATCTCTAGAGACTAGCACAAAGCCTGGAACATAGTGGACATTCAATATGTGTGTATTGAATGAACTGAATTACATTTTCCATGAAAATTTACTCATAAAGGAAATAATCCCTTTCAGATGATTTCCCATTACCCTCAAGATAACTAAAGCATGCCTCTAGATAACTTTTCTTATGAACACTACAAAGGTGAGAAAAAACTGTTTCATCTCAGGAATCCAACATTTCTAATGAATCCATAAACATTTTGCTTAAGCCATGATCACAAAGATTAAAATGTAATCCATTTAAACCTGGTCACAAAAATATATTGGCTTATTGGATAATTACCCTATTTAATCCACTTAGACTTATCTTTTAACTCACAGATGCCATAGTGTAGTTAAGAGAAAGCAGGGGAACCAACTTTTATGAAGAAAAAAGAAAAAAATAAACCTGAGCAATTGAGAAGTATTGTAACCCCTCATCACAGAACAGCCTACAATCTCCACTAAAAACTGTTGAAAAATCTGAGAAAAACAAAAACAAAAAATGATTTGGGCTTCCTGACATTTTCAGCTTTATGAGAAGACCTTTGCAAGTCTATCCTGTGATAAAATTAGCATTTTCAACCAGATTACATCAAATTCAATTAGCAAGCTAAGTTCATGAGACCGCTGCCTAACAACAAGAATAACCCTGGCATCACCAAGCAGAGAGAAATTGTGCTACTGAAATTTTCTTCCATTATTGGAGTCTCCCTAATCACCTTCTCACCAGAATACAGCTGGAGAATGGGGCTGAGGAGTGGTGAAAGCCATCTGCTCATCAAGAGTCACTTAATAAAAGGAACTTGTAATGGGTGCTGGAAGGGAAATGAAATACTAGAAAGGAATTCAGGTGCTTAGATGGAAGTTGCCATTTCACTGATTCATGCCTGTCAGAGGAAACTACTGGACTCGTCCCATCTCTCCTTGCATTTTCTATGTTTTGGTTGCTATGACATCTTCCTAAAGACAAATGGCTATTACCCATCTTGGAGCATAAAGAAACATTAATACTTAAGGAAGGTGAGGGTTCAGAGAAGACCTAAGTAAAAGGATGACATAGAACAATAGAATAAACTAAATTATGCCTCCCCTTAATTACAGTATTCACTCTCAAACTTAAGGCTATAACTTGGCTCTAGGCAATGATGAACTTCGTCATGATCACCATTAAAATAACACTTTTCCCAGGCCAGTGGGGATAGAATGTCATCAGAATTATATATTCAATCCTTCTGAAAGGGAGCATCCTATAGTCTACTCTCTGACTAGTATGGCTCATTGGAATAAAATTTGGCTAAGACCAAGCCAAGTTGTATTTGAAGTTCATTTCTGCCCATTACTTACAGGGTGACATTGGATAAATTCCTTAACCTCTTTCATTCCAAGAAGCATCATGTGTAATTTGAGGATATGGGATACAGTCTGGACTGGTAACTTCATCAGCATCAGGAAATTCCAGCATGGAAATCCCCTTTTGCAATCAATTGTATCATGTGCTCTATAATTAACAGTCATAGACGATTGAGGATACTGAAATCTGACAACTTGCTCAGGTTTATACATCTTATATGTGTTTGGGCAAGACTGGAATCTTCATTTTTATGATGCTAAAAGGCCAGCTTTCTACTACACCCCTTCCAGATTTGTACAACAATAATAACTGACAATTACAGGACTCTGTTAATGTTTGCAGAATGTTTTTCAAAAAACTATTATTTGAACCTCTTAAATCTGTGAAACTATTATGACTGGTCTTGTTGCCGTTTGCATTTTACTGATGAGGAAACAGACTCAGTATTATGGTTTCCTTTTGGATTTTATAATTTTTCTTCTCTGTAAAATGAAATAGTTATATTTGATGATCTAGACTCATAAAGATCATAGAACTAGGGGCAACTAGATGGTGCAATGCATAAAACATAGGTCCTCAGGAAGACCTGAGTTCAAATTCTGTGTCACTCACTTGGGTGATCCTAGTCAAGTCACTTAACATCTATAGCCTTGAAGGAGAAAAGATGATCATACAGATAAAGGAGACCTTTGAGGCAATCTAGTGTAGTACATTAATTTTATTTATTTGGAAATAGAAGGCCAAGTAGATCAGATGATGTTAGGTTCTTACTAAGTGCTAAGTCAGTACTTAACAATTCTCTAGTTCTGGCCTTTACTGGGATTTTTACCCCTTTGAACTCCTGGGGAGGAGCTTACATGTTTAAGAGGAGCAAGTTTATTGGTTGAAGTATTTTTTTCCCCAGAAACCCCTGTTATTCCACGCCCATTCTCTGGGAGGATAAAAGAAGCAACATTGAGCAGAGAGTGAGAAGTCTACTCTAGATCAGAGTTGACGGCAGTTGAGACAGCAGATCTCCTTCCAGAGAGGGATTGGCAGTTTCTGGAGACATCAGAACATTACAGGATGACTTGTGTCATCACACAGGAATAAGCATCAAAAGTGGGTTTTATTCTGACTCCAGAAGTAATGCTCTTTCCCACCAAGCCACACTGTTTTGTATTTTCCCTAGCCATAAAACCACACATTTTTTTCCTGATAATTTGAAGTAACTCCAATAGGTTCCAAGAAAATTCAATCTTTAAGTTTTTCTGTGACCAAATGCCTCACTTCCCTTACCACTTAGATATGTTGACCAATCAACAATCATTTCTTAAATACATACTATGTGCTTGTTACCTTGCTAAACAGTGAATGTAATCCACATGTATAAATCAGAGGTTACCATTTTAGATAGAAAAAAAGCTTCTCTAGACATTTAATTTGACTTTGAGTATTAAATATGCATATTTTTGAAGGAGTTGTGAACCGAACCAACCATTCTAGAGAGCAATTTTGGAACTATGCCTAGAGGGTTATCAAACTGTGCATACCTTTTGATACAGGGATGCCTCTACTGGGTCTGTATCACAAAGAGATCTTAACTTACAAAAATGATTAGGAGCCCCATGTGCAAAAATATTTGTAGTGGCCCTTTTGTGTGGCAAGGATCTAGAAACTTAGTGAATGCCCATTAGTTGGGGAATGGCTGAGTAAGTTATGGTATGTGAATATAATGGAATAATATTGTTCTCTAAGAAATGATCAGCACAATGATTTCATGAAGACTTAGAAAGACTTCTATGAACGGATGCTAAGTGAAGTGAGTATAGCCAAGAGACCTTGGGGACAGCAACAACAAGATTATGTGATAATCAACTGTGGTGGACTTGGTTCTTTTCAACAATGAGATGATTCAGATGATGGAGAGATACATCTATATCCAGAAAGAGGAATATGGGGACTGAATGTGAATCGTTATTTTTGTTGTTTGCTTGCTTTTTTCCTTCAATTTTTCCTTTTTAATCTGATGTTTCTTGTGCATCATGATAAATGTGGGATTATTTTTAGAAGAATTGCCCATGCTTAACCTATATTGATTACTTCTTGTCTAGGGAAGAAGATAGTTGGAGGAAGGCAAGGACAAACATCTGGAATACAAGATGTTGCAAATATGAGCATTAAAAACTATTTTTGCATGAATTTTGAAAATTAAAAACTATTAACAAAAATGAATGATGCTATCATTTTGCAGTGAAATATAAGTATGTTATGAAATACTAATATATTTAAATTCAATATAGCAATCATTCATTAACTACTTGCTATGTGTTAGATACTGTGTTAGATTCTTGGGATAGCAACAGATTAAAAAAAAGTCTGGCCTCCAGGAGCTTTCTCTTTCATAAACTTTTTTATTATGAACTAAAAAATAATCAAAATTTAACATTCCCATT
This sequence comes from Sminthopsis crassicaudata, assembly GCF_048593235.1. Lineage (NCBI taxonomy): Eukaryota > Metazoa > Chordata > Mammalia > Dasyuromorphia > Dasyuridae > Sminthopsis > Sminthopsis crassicaudata. The sequence goes on along the minus strand of NC_133619.1, from coordinate 31,255,814 downwards.
ATCCAAGAAGGCCAAGAAATAGGAATTGTGCAGTAAATTGTGAATGCACTACAGATAGCATATTCCTTTTAATATGCATTAAATTTAACTTGCTAGAACCAATTTCCCTGGTTCTCTCTGTTCCTCTGAACCTCTCTCAAGGGATCTTACATTCTCCTGGATGAACAGAAGTAATAAAATACACACAAATATCAACAAAGTAAATGCAAATTAATTTTAGTGGGAACTGTCAGAGGGAGATACCATTGGAGATGGAAGCACTGACCTCCCCCCAAAATGTGACTTGCTATTTTTTTTCTTTCAAGAGAAAATTACAACAGTAAATTTGAATTCCTCTCTTCTAGATATAATGAAAGAGTACTGTTGTGTATTCATTGTTGTTTGTGCTTTTTTTTTTTTTTTTTAATCACCAGTGCCTAAAACCAAAAAATGTCTAGAGCAGAGTAGGGGCTTAAAGCTTGAAAAAATTGAACTGAATTGACATGAATTAAATTGGCATCAACATTTCCCATACAGTTTCATTTGTAAACCACAGTTGGACTGGATGACTCAGTAATCCCTTATGGTTTTAGTTTTCTATAAATTGTACATTTCTCATCTTTCTTCCTATGAGTGTACCAAGTTTTGTCTCCTCCTTTTGTTTGTTTGTTTTTAATTCTGCAAAGGGCTAACAACTACCCTAGGCAGGAAATCCAGAAAGCAATAGATTTATTTCATACTTGCATCATGAAATACCTAAAGTTTATTGTCAGTGTTTTATGGATAGTGTAACTTTTCTTACAACACCCAGAAGTCAAGAGGACTCATCTTTCTGAGTTAAAATCCAGTCTCAGACACTTCATAGTAGTGTTTTGCTGGACCAAGTCACTTAACCCTGTTTGCCTCAGTTTCCTCATCTGTAAAATGAGCTGCAGAAGGAAATGGCAAACCACCCCCAGTATCTTTTCCAAGAAAACCCTAAAGGGGATTATACAGACACAATTTAAAAAATTACCAAGCAAGAATTGTTCTTATGGTCAGAAATGCTTCAAAGTGATAAAATACATGCTTTCAAGACTTTTGCTGTACATTTGATGAGGTCCTAACATTAGAGATAGAACAGTATTGGGAAAAGATTGTTGGTGCTACACTCATGAAGCATTTGAGATGATTCCCACTGTGGTTTCCATTAACTATGAAATTATAGAAAAGTCAGTGATTTTTCTGAGACTTACTTTCTGAAAAATGATTATTATAATACATTCTTTTTAATGTGATTACAAGTATCAAATGAAATCATGGAAAGAATTATTTGTTTTCCAAACATTTAAGTAAAGTATAAATATCAATTATTATCATTAATAAAATAAAGTCAGTGTTTAATGTTTGAAAATCATTCTCAGTAAAATAGTCTATTGTCAATGTTATAACAGGAAAAAATATGAAAGGAGAATGAAGAAAGATATGATTTTTGTTTTTGGTCTAAACCACAGGATTTGGGGGCATTTGTTTTGTAAATTTCTACCAAGTTGATCCATAAAAAATAACCATTCCATATTTTTCTTAATAACACTGTATTATGAAATAGAATAAATATTGAAAGTGCCCAATGAAAGGTAAACTGAAAGCAGATTGCTAGCATATTAATAAATATATATTTTAACCCCAATGCATACATGGCTCACATGCTCCCTTTAGACCAGCATAATGCAAAACTACTCTCCTCTTACTTTGAGCTCCTTAATAAGTGAGATGAATCACCAGCCATGAAAATTATTCATTCCTTGTGAAAGGAAAAAAAAGTGGCCTATTTATTTTGATCATTATTCCCTTAGTACTTGAGCCATAGATTTAACAATAAATTCCAAGAGCCAATATTCCATGCTAGCTGTGAGTTGGGTTTGAACAACATTGATAGTAATGGTGCTGAATGTGTGTTTTGCAAGTTCATGCTAAATTCACAGTTTATCTGAGTTCAGCTTTATTTCTAGGAGGTAAAGTACAAGACTACTCTGAAAAAGATTGAATTTCCATCCTAAAATGTGTGTGTGTGTGTGTGTGTGTGTGTGTGTGTGTGTGTGTGTATGTGTGTGTGTGTGTGTGTTAGGAAAAATCTTGCTTTAATCAGTAAGAAGATCAATCACCAAAACCTTAGTAAAAACTTATTATGCATCAAACATTGGCCAAGTTTCTTTGCATAAAAAGGAAAAAAATGCCATAATCCCTGCTCTCAAGTAGTTCACATCCTTTCAGTGAGAAAATGTATATACCATAATCATATATGGAATTAATGTAAATACTTCTTTGGAAGGCTTCTCTTTGCCCCAATACTTGTTTTTTAATAGCTTTTTTATTTACAAGATAAATATGCATAGGTAATTTTTTCAGCTTTGCCAATTGCAAAATCTTTTGTTCCAATTTTTCCCCTCCTTCCCCCCACCCCCTCCCCCAGATGGAAGGTAGACCAATACATGTTAAATAAGTTAAAGTATATGTTAAATACAATATATGTATACATGTGCATACTGTTATTTTGCTGTACAAGAAGAATCGGACTTTGAAATAATATACAATTAACCTGTGAAGGAAATAAAAAAATGCAGGCAGACAAAAACAGATAGATTGGAAATGCTATATTGTGGTTCACATTCATCTCCCAGAGTTCTTTCATTGGGTGTAACTGGTTCTATTCATTACTAAACTATTGGAACTGATTTGGTTCATCTCATTTTTCAAGAGAGCCATGTCCATCAGAATTGATCATCATATAGTATTGTTGTGGAAGTATATAATGATCTCCTGGTCCTGCTCATTTCACTCAGCATCAGTTCATGTAAGTCTCTTCAGGCCTTTCTGAAATCATCCTGTTGGTCATTTCTTATAGAACAATAATATTCCATAGCCTTCATATACTATAATTTACCCAAACATTCTCCAATGGATGGACATCCATTCATTTTCCAGTTTCTAGCTATAACAAAAAGAGCTGCCACAAACATTTTGGCACATACAGGTCCCTTTCCCTTCTTTAAGATTTCTTTGGGATATAAGCCCAGTGGTAACACTGCTGGATCAAAGGATATGCACAGTTTGATAACTTTTTGAACGTAGTTCCAAATTGCTCTCCAGAATGGCTGGATATATTCATGCCCCAATACTTGTGGCTCAAATTCCAGGATGGATTTCATTGAACTTGCATGATAGTTTTACATGTACAAATTCAGCATCTGTTGATTCATCAAATTGTTGCATAAGTCAATAAGAATTTGATTTTTTACCTGATCTCAAAGCATATTGATATCCAAAATGGAACATGTTTTTTTTTTTCTAATCATGGAGTATTTCTTTAAAAAGTATCTTTAATGATTTATTGCATTCTGCCATATTTTGAGACTAAATGGTCAATAGACAGAGCACTGACCACAACTCTAGAACATTTACCATTGGAGGCTTCCGTGTAAATAATCTCCAGTAAATTACTCTCCCTGGACGTGTTTCCTCATTTATAAAATGAGAAAGTTCAATTAGATGTCCACTGAGATCTCCAACTCTGAAGCAATAATTCTTTGATTCTATGTAGCCATTTTCATCTTCTATTTTCTTTTCCACGGTTTTTTTTTTCTTTGGCTCTACTCAAGCCTCATCACTTGCTTCTTCAATTTCCTCAGATGATCTGACTTCTCTCTTTCTGAGATCAAGGAAAATTGAGAGAAATTACTCCATTTGCCCCCCTCTCTACCTCAAAATAGTTTGACTTACTTTTTCTTCTTTTCTCTTCTTCTAGAGGTGACACTCCTAGCCAAGGATAACCACTCCTCCTATGACTACAACTCTCAGACAAGTAGGATGGAGTTCTGAAGGGAACCATAATACTTGAGTCCTGCTTCCAATGCCTATTATCTCTAAGATAGTAGCCAAGAAATTTACCCTCTGTGACCTTCAGTTTTGACTCATATGATACCTGCCTCAGAAGATTTCTGTGGATATTCCTTCAGAAGCTATATGCGGTAAATGTGAGTTGTCATTATCTTAAATGTGGATATTATTTGTACTACCAACTGTACATGGCTTTTGTAATAAAAATGGTAAAATGTAGATCAAATGCCTTTAAGGTGTCATCCTCTATAAATGCCCACTATTATTGTCATTGTACCACTGATCTCTTCTACAACCCCACTCAATCACTCACTCCTTCTCTCTGATAAATCTCCAATTTCTCTCTTCCTGTCAACACCATTTTCCCTGCTGTGAACAGTTCAAAGTTTTCTCATCCTAGGAAAAAAATAATTTTCCCTTAGGTTAAAGCTAATGCTCCATCTCATCTCCCATACACTGTCAAACTTCTAGAATGAGTAGTCCATGTTTGCTGCCTCCAGTTCATCACTGCCCACTCATCCCTTGATTTTAGCAGCAACATTTTCTCTTTCCATGACTGCTAAAATAGTCTTTTAAAAATCACTAATGGCCTAGATGCTTAACAAGGTGACTTTATTGGCATCAGAGTTTCTTATTTTTTTTAACTTATTTTTAAAATAAGTTGCTCTGTCTTTCATTGGCTGTTCTTCCTTTTTTCCTCATATACCCCTTACATTTCAACCCAGACATTTTGCAGATGGATGGAATGAAAGGTTTTGTCTTTATTTTCCCTTTCTCTATGTACTTTCTCTTTTTGATAACAATCTCCAAGTGGGTCAACTATCACCTCTTTGGGAATGAGTCAAAAATTTCCATTCCTTGATGTCTCTAAGCCCCACTCTAGAATTTATAATTTTCAATTAGATATTTACCCGAATTTTCTCCTTATCACCAGAAACTTGGTATGTATACATTTGAGCTCTTTATATTTTGCTAAACTTTGATACTCTTGACAGCCCTATTATGTCCATGGTACCACCATTTACCCAGCATCTTTAATATTGAAAAACATGTTATGACACCTTTATCTCTTTTTTTCTTTTCTTCATATCCAATTAGTAGGAAATTTCCATTTTATCTTGGTACTATATCTTGTAAAAGCACCCACTGTGTCATTTTCACTTCCCCCTCTGAACGTCATTGTATTCTCAATTCTCAATGACATTATTATCCTCCCAAGCCGTTCTTTTACCTCTAGCTTTTACATTCTCCAAACCATCATATATTTTACTTACAAAGCCCTCAAATTAGGGTCTTTATTTTATAGAGAAGGAAACTAAAGTTTGAGAGGCCTAGTGATTTATGCTTAGTGATAAGTGAATAGACAAAGATTCACAGTATCACTCAATTTCAGGTTAGGAGAAGACCACAAGAACCATTTAATTTAACTCATTACAGAAAACCAATCTATTTTAAAAGACAGCATAAAAAGTGGCTTACTAGAATCTGCTTGATACTCTTAATGAAGTAAAAATCACTAGACTAGATATCCAATCAGCATCTGAGGGACTCTATTGTTACCAAAAAAAATCTAATTTTTAGAATTCATAAAACGAATCTTAAGTGTTCCTATTTGTAACCTTGTCTCATTACTCCTTTTTTCTTCCCTCTAGGACAACACATAAATTTCTTCTACATGGCAATTTTCTGAATGCTTTAAGAAAACTGATGATTCACCCACAGTATTTCTTCTCTTCTCAAGACTAAACATACCAAGTTGCCTTAACTGATCCTCATACAAAATAATCAAAAGGACCTTTATCCTCTTAGTTCATCTGTTCATCTGCTATTGGATACCTTTGAATTTATCACTCACCAACCACAAATATGATCCTAAAATTGAAAACAACACTTAAATCTATTATCTAGCCAGGGAAGAAGAAATGTTTCTACATTGTAGAGTGATACAGATTCAGGTTCAGTGGTTTGGACTCCATTATGTAACACTATCATTTCCATTAGTTTTTTTTTTTAATAATTAATCAATCTAATTATAATCTATATGCTTTAGTTGAAACATTACTCATAGCACTCAAATGCAAATAATATTTTTTTCTCTTCACATTGTTCCTTAGGCAACCTCCTCTGACTTTTGTTATTCTTCAAAGACCAATTTTTCTAATATATTATTTTCTAATATGCCTTTAAAATGCCTGTAAAATATTTTATTTCATCTGATCCTATTACATGTTAAATAAATATATGTTAAATAAATCTTAGTGACTTTTGATATTCTAAGGTGAATTATATTTAACCAAGTATGGAAAATCTTATCACAACTACAGAATTAAAAGCTTTTACAGTATGAAAACTATATCTAATTTGTTTTTTTTTTAATTTCCCCCAGAACTTCAAAACCATTTCCATATTTGTCACATATTGGATATGTGACCCTGGGAGAGTCCTTTATTCAGTATTCTAGACAACTTATTAAAACACTTAATTTATAGAGAAAGTATTGGATTACATTGGTAAATAAATTTTCTCATATGGAAATTCCCAGCATCAAAGAAATCACTAGCTCAGTACTAAAATAAGTGGGGTATAATTATTAAGCGTGTAGTAAACATTTGTGGAATGAATCAGACCTGCATCATTCACCATTATCTAATTGGTAAGTTGGAATTATCTTACAATATATTATATTATACAGTAATTACATATCAATCATGTTATAGTAGATAAATGAAATATATCAACCAAATATACCAACCAAATGAACTATATTAGAATACCAATTAAATAGAAAATATCAAATAAGCCATAAGAACTATTGAATGTGGCCTACTAAAGATTGATCCCCAAAAAAGTATACAAAATCATTTGAACAAACTACTCCATATCACTAAAGTTATTAATATAAATTACTTTTGATCTAGTCTTGTGATTTCATTAGAGAAATCTTCTCTACTACTGTATACTGATGATTCATAGCAATATAGGATCATATAGTCAAAGCTGGATAGGGCCACTGACTCTTATCCTCCCTTTTTCTCTCTATATATGTATACCACAGACACATATATGTATATACACCCATATATATGTAGGTAGATAAATCTACATAGTTAGAGATAGATATATGATATATGTTTATGAATCTAATACTCCTAAGGGTCAAATACATAGGAAACAAAAAGAATATATGAGATCGAGGAATCAGTTCCCAATACTGAAAAAATTGTCAAAAGAAAAAAAAACTATGTTATTAATAATCATATGAAAGATTATTCCTTCACTGTTCATAAGAAAAATAAACAAGACAATCTTAAGATTTCACCCTAAACCCAGGATATTGGATTTAAAATACAGAAGGAAGCCAATGTTGGAGTGGTGGTGGGAACATAGGCACACTATAACACTATTGGTAAAGCTGTAGATTTGTCCAGTCGTTCTCGAAAGCAACTTGGAATTTTGTTAGAAAAAAAACTGGATAAATTCCTATACATTCTGACCTATATCTTACTTCTTGGGATATATCACAAAAAATCTCAGGTAAAAAGAAAAATTCAATCCATTCCAAAACTCAAAGTAATACTGGTAGCAATTAAAATGAAATATATGCCTATTGATTAGAGAATAGCTCAGAAAGTTATAGCTTATAAATATTAAAAATATTATTATACTGTATAAAAATAAAGACAAGGAATTCAGAAAAGATGAGTTTATATATACTAAAGCCATCAGAATCATGAAAACAACTTATTCAATGATTATACTAGTTGAAATGAGTGGGAGGTGTGAGAGAACAAATAAAAATGCCATGTAATTACAATGACCTAGATTAGTGTCAGAGAATAGAAATATATTTCTCTCCCTTTAAAAAAGGGGAGAGGGAACTTTTTCTTCTTTTTTTTTTGTTGCAATAAGGTATGGAGGGAAATGCATACATAAGGGTGGGGGGAAATGCAAATTTTCTAAAAAGAAGAAAGTATAAGAAAATGGTATAACTAAACTATTCTTGTTTAAATGTGGCACATTTTTTCTCTAGATGAAATCATCTGATAAACCTTACTAAAGATAAGGAATTCCTGTTCAACTTACACTCTGGGTCTTAGATCTGGTGAGCATAAGTCCCCAGTCTTCATGTTTTCTGTATCGAATAATATCAATATAAAGAATGCTAACAACTATTCACACAAGGTTATTATTGACATTATATTTTTCAACAACTCCAATACAATATTCAGAAATGCATAGGAAAGAAATGAAAAGGTCAGCATCAGAGAATGCTGAGAAGAGTTGAGTAAATTGATACAGAAAGAAGTAAGCAAAACCAGAAAGCAAAAACTATTGTTAAGACAAACAACTTTGAAAACCTTAAATGGACTGATCAACTCAATGACCAAAGAGAATTACAGAAGACTAGATAAAGAATAATACTAATTTACTGCTAAAGGTGAGATTCTACAAAGGACAGAATGATCTAGATAGACTGATAGATGCATGCATACATACATGCATATATACATGTATATACATATTGTATAAAATGGGTATACACATTGCAAAACAATGTGAAAAATGTGTGTGTATATTAATTTTTAATGAAAACAAATTCAAAAAATTTAAATACTCTAGGGAACATTTTGCTGAAGGGAAATCTTTAAGAAAGCCTTTTTGTTTTGTCAAGGCCATTTTTTCTTATACTTTAAAACAAAACAATAAGAATGATAAGTTATTATATTCTCCAAATATTTCAATCTATTTTACTATTGTAAATGTGTCATCTACTATAGATTATCACTTGTGAAAGCCTATCTATTTTTTACTTGTTCCATCATCTATGGTATTCTCAATTTATGTACCTATTCTTATTAAAATTAAAATATAGATTCATAAACCTACATCTTATTAAAGTGAAAAATATATATTCATATATAGGTGATAGTATTATTTCTGCTATTTTTTATTTTCTTTGAAATTATAAGGTTTACATCTTTACCACACCTTTGGTATGCTTCTCTTCTATATATACTTAATGAATCAGTTGAAAGTATGCAACAGTGCTTTAAAAGTCTTTCTGATTAAAATAAGTATTATGAAGTTCAGTGACACCCCATTAGGAAATTTAAATCGATATGTAAAAATGTAGTTTTGTGGATATTTTTCCCTTTTCAGGTGCACTTGAATATACCTCAATCTGGCCATATATGTATGGGTTTGAATGTTTTATTGCTTGTCTCCATTTTCCCTCTAAGATTCTTTCTATATTCCCTCTGATGTCTTGTCCTAGTGGATTGCTATGTCCATCTTTAAATTTCTCTATGTCTGTTTCTTTCTCTCACTCTAAATTTATTTCATCTAGTTTTCCTTCATGATGTTTTTTTGTTAATTGCCTAAGTAAATGATGCATTCATATGAGTGTGAAGCACCTAGAACTCACATAAGTTAGAGGTGTGGCTTTGGATTCAGTATGTCTTCTGAGCTTAAGGAGGTTTAGGCTACAAATGGATTTGTAAAAGTCCTTTGTAACTAGAATAGTTGAAGTTGTGGCTCTAAAACAAATCCCCAGGGGTCTATGTGTGGGGGAAGGAACTGGGGAAATGGAGAAAAAGAGATAGAGACTCAGAATAATGGAAAAAGATGCACCCTTTCTAAACACTCTTTAGAAGATCAGGAAGAGATTGGAGGTTTTATTTCTTGAGGTAGGAAGAGAAGCAAGAAATTAAGACAAATACTAGAGATATTATCTCCCATTTTATAGATTATGAAATGAAGTTTGAAGGGGTTAAGAATTTGTAAATAATTAGTAAATTCCAGAAACAATAATCAATGCCAACTCTCACTGTATGTTCTTTCTACTACTTCTGCAATGACTCTCCTAACACATCTCAAGACTACATAAGGTGCCATATGTCATCGGTAACTTATATTAAGCTGATATCTATTTATCTTTTATATTATGACTGCTATATGTTGACTTTAACATCAAAGTGCTCAAGCTCTCCACACTAGAGTTGTTAGGTTGCCTATCAACCCGAAAGTCCACGCAGACTGCACTGTTGTAAGCCTGTGAAACCTGTACATTCTGCCAGTGCCATGAGAGGAAAAGGAATCATTTCCACTTGAATTGTCGTAAGAATATTCTGAAGATCATGTGTCATGATAAGATACCAGACGCTGAGGTCCTTTCATCATCTGTATAACCAAACATTCAAACTACTTCAGGGAGACCATATACATATTGGATGAAGAGAAGGATGAATGGAGAGAGGGAGGGATGGGGCAATGGGAAGGCAATGAGAAAATAGAGATAAATAGATATGATATACATCTACCTATATAATTATATGAACACATGACATATAACCATAGTTACATTACTTATATAATAAAATAGCATGTTAATCTATTAATAAACAAATATTTAACAGATATAAAGAAAAATAACATAAAAGAATCTGTGAAATCACTAATATACAACTGAAAAAAGACACATTATACTGGTTCTAGATCCTTGATCTATAAACAAAATGAGAATAGCAGTGTTGTTGTTGTTTTATTTCAGAGGTAGAAGAAATCAGTTCTTAAACATCTTATGTTTCTTCAACACAATAATATCCAGTGGTAACAAAAATACAAATGAAAACAACTCCTAGCTATCTTTAGGTACAACTCCTAAAGATAGCTAAAGTCAGAATAAGCTCAGTGATTAATCTTGACTCCAGAGAACCAATGAGATTTCCCTTCTTTTACCAGAAGTATGAGGGACTATGAGTAGGATATATCAGTTCATTTAACTTTTTTTTTCTTTACTGCACAGCAGAATTCAGTCATGAACAAAGTGTATACATATATATATATATATATATATATATATATATATATATATATATATATATATATATGTATGTATGTATATATATATACACACACATATACTATGATTGTTAAAAAGCAGAAAAGACATCAATAAAATCTTTCAAAAGTAAAAAAAAATTATATTTGTACCGCCAATGTCTGAACTTCTTGTGTATTGAATCTCTGGAAAATAGAAGAAATAAATGACAAGTAGGAATATGCTAGGGCAACCTCACACTTGAGATCACCTTTAAAAAACCCAGAGTTTTGGACACATCATTATAATGTACGCAAGCAGCAGAGAGACTGGCAGCATACTTCCCAAGAGCAGGTAAGAGAACATGATGACGGAGCCCTCCGGCAAAGGAAGATGTCCCCTCAGTCCCCATTTTTTTTTCCTCTCAATTTCTTTGCTAAGCTGAACTCACAAATATAAAAATAATGAGCTTTGCTGCCACTATGCATTAGCAGGGAGAGTGCAGATGCACATCAAGTGGCAGCCTTCACATATTCTATTTACGGTTTGGGCTGTTCTCATTATTTATTTATTTATTTAGACTCAGCCACCCAAACTTACAAGGCCTTTTCTTCGGTGACCCAAGAGGTGAGTTAGTTCACAATTGACATTTTCCTCCCTCCATTCTACCATGATGCTCCAAGGTCAGAAATAACCTTGGAGTTCCCAACAGACAAGCCAAAGGTTCATAATATTTAATGAAGAGGCCTAGAGATCATATACTTAAATCCCCATTGATTTTCTGGTGAGGAAGGGGAATACCAGTTATTATATTCACAATAATTATTGTGATTTTATATATATATATATATATATATGTCACATAACAGTAAAGGTAAGATTTGAACCTATACTTTTTTGATTCTAAACCCCACATCCTTCCTTCTTGGACAAGAAAAATCCTCAATCAACTCTTTTCAATCAGTCAATAAGCAATTATTAGGCATCTAAAAGTTTCTAGAAATTAAGATGAGCTCTAGAGATAAAAGGAAAAGACAATCCCTGCCCTCAAAATCACACAGTCTAATAGTTTGTAATCTGTTCAATGAAATATACCCAAGGTCCTTGGCATTAATGGAACAAGAACTAGCTAAGCAAAACTTCATATGTCCATGACTTTGTGTTAAATCAATACTCTTACTGAGTATTCATTTCTAACATCTGGTCTTATTTTTTCCTGCTCATCCAAACATGGTTCAGGAAGGCTCAGTAACTTTATGGATCACATGGTAGGAGGTAAATCAGTATAATGATAAATATTGTTAAGTGCCTAATATTGTATTAGTTGCTCAGGACACAAATACAGAAATTAGGCAATCTATGTGCTTCCATCATTTTTATTATTGCTCAATCATTTCAGAGACTTCATAAAACCATTTTAGTTTTTCTACATAAAGAATTATCTTTTTTTTCCAGTTTATTTTGCAGATGAGGAAATTGAAGCAATTAATAGTAAGTGACATGCCCAGGGTCACCCAGCTAGGAAATGTCTGAGGCCAGATTTGAACCCAAGAGGTTGAGTCCTCCTGGATCCCAGGCCAGTGTTCCATGCACTGTGTTATCAAGCTGCCCAGCTTACATTTTACCAAGGGATACACAACTTAATTTTGAGAGGGTTCTAGATGCTAAGGAGGATCAAGAAAGGATTCCTGTAGAAGGTTATGTATGCACTCAGATTTGGAGAAACAGGATTTCCATGACATAGAAAGATCTGGATGAATTGTGACCTGTAAAATAGATCTACCAGACTGAAAAAGAAAATAGGGGAAAGAAATGAAAGAGAGACAAGGGGAGAAATGGGGGGGAGAGAGAGGGGGAGAGATGGGGGGGGGGAGAGACCAGGGATGAGATAGATTATCTAGGACATTGAAGCTTCTCTTAATAAAGTCAAAAATAAAAAAAATCAATAAGATGTATAACACAAAAATCAAAATACACATTAACCCTGTGCCATATGTATTCATATATATGTATATACATAAACATGTACACATGTAGAATGCATATACATATATACTTATAATGAATATTGGTTTTTAGACTAGAAAAGTTTCAGTGGTGGTCTACTTTGTCTTATTCCAAGTTCATATGGTATAAAATTTAGTGATATCTCAACCAGACAGGTCTACTTTTAGTTTCTTTGAGAGAGAGAAACTTCAGATTTGCTACCAGGAGGTTAGCTTTGTTGATTTTTTTAAAATGTCAAATATTATTCATAATATAATTGTTTAGATAACAAAGATGAATTAAAATAACAATTTAAAGAACTCACTTCATAGTCTACAAAGTTATTACAATTTCTGAAAACTTCCATGAATCTGGAAAAAAATCCTACACAGAATCAAGGGAAACAGAAGAAATAGTAGAAAATGGAAGTGTCAGACACACAGGTTAATGCAGTCTTCACTACTCCTGACTGTGGCTTAAACTAGATTGAAGTGCTGTTCCTATTGGATTTTAATGTCTTGATGTATTAACAAAAGGAGACATATATAAATGTCTAGTTACTTAAGTTAATATGTGACCCAGAAGGATCCTTATATTACAACATTTTAGCGCCCCTATTTCTATTTGAGTTTGAGATTACTGTTCTGGAACATAACTTATGCAATAAGAATAAAATTTAAATCATTATTTCTACCAGTTGTAATATTATTAATAATGGAAATATTACTACTGAGTTTTCATCTTTATAAAGAATGTGAAAGTCTGGATTGTGTTTCCTGACCATGTTCTCCTTTGGATTCTCAAACAAGTCTGTGAAAGAGGTACTACCTTTTAGAGAGGAGGAAACTAAACAACCTCTGAATGAGTAAAGATCTTGCTTGGAGACACACAGCCAATGTGAATAGTGGGAAAGAAATTTGCTTTTTCTGGGGGAAATAGTTCACCAGTTAGGAACCTTGGAATAATTTTCCATTTTTGTGTAGTATGAAGCTTTTTACGATTTTAATTTTTTTTTCTTCTCGGATCCATTAATGAAACTATCCTTCTTTATAGTCTGGAGTGTTTGAAAATGTAAACTGGGCTATATCTACATTAAATTGAATACAGAGAGATTTTGTTCAATGGTTGTGCAAGATCAGTTTTATCAAAATTTAGAACAGACTGGCGCTTGACTAGTAATAATTCAGTTTTCAACAGTAACTGTTGTATAATGCAGACCTAACATTTATGCCAAAACTATGGTCATAGTCTTCAACATGTTGAAAATGGGTTCTCCTTCCCTCTTGTGTGACTTTTTTTTTATCCTATGTACCACACAATATTTTTTTAGAAATCCTTCAAAATAAAATGTTTTAGGGAAATAAAACCACAAGACATTAATAGATGCAATCTTGTTGGCAAACTTTGCTGCAAATAGACCTAATACATATGAATTATGTATTAGTCTAAACATGAAATTTTGGCATGAATCTAAAATGCCTCAAATTTAAATCAAGTGATTTATGTAGCATCACTACCAACTGAGAGATGTATGCAATCACTGAATTAATTCATCTCTCTGGATTGTGGTCACGTATACACTTTGGTACACAACCATTCATGTCCGCCAGCCATATATACTGGCAATGAAGAACTCCTTATGAAGATCGAAATATCATTTCTTAGGTAATTTTGAAAATAAATCTACTCTGTCTGTAAGTGGCTTCACCTGTCGCAATTAATTAAATCTGTGCTTTGTCACCTATGATAATCCATTTATTGCAGCAAAAAGTCATTAATTTTTGAACCAATAACAAATTACAAAGCATAATTGCAAAGGCTGTTTTCTTTCCAAGTAGAGGCACCCGAAACACCTTCACACACTACCATGGGGAGATCATTTTGGACTGAGAGCTGCCATATCCTGATCTCACAGTCCATTGGGTTTAGTATTGGCAGCAGGCATGCTGTAATTTTTCAGTTTCCTAATTAGATTTACCCATTAATTTAACTATTCTATCATACAAGAAAGAAGGAGACAGAAAAGTGAGGGGGAGTAGAGGCCCCTCTGAGTGTAGATTTTCTTCAGCTGAACATTATCTGATGAATACATCTGGTTCTTATGTTTGCATCTGGAATCTTATCTATCCTTGTATTTAAGATCCATATTTTCTTCAATTCAATTAAACCAAAATTAATTAAACATTTACTATGTGTGAAGCACTATTCAATTAGATTGGGATAAATTACAAAAATTAAATAGCCCCTACCCTCAAAGAGATTATATTTAACTGGGGAATTCAAAGTGGACACAAATATACTTTTCACCATATGTGTCATGTAACTCCACCTGTGACTGGCTTGATCTGGAATAAAATATCACTGGAAGTATTTAACAAAATAAATTAAAAATGTAATAAAACATAGACAATGTTACATTTAAAAACGAATTCAATATATAGCCCTTGAATATATATTCAAGGAAGCTTATATACAGATCAATGGTTCCTTTTTCTATTGAGTTTTACACCATTGCCTTGCATATATCCTCATTCAGCAGATCTCTACAATACAGTGATACTGTCTTACTGTTCTTCCCACTAGAAACTCCATCTCCTGACTCAGGACATTTTCATGGACTATTCTTCATACATAGAACTCTCACCTTCCTGATCTCCATCCCCTAACTTCCTTGGCTTCTTTTCATCCTCAGTTAAAATTCCACCTCTTTAAAGAAGCCCTTCCTAATCCCCCATGATGCTTTCCTTCCCTCGGCTTATCATCCCAAAATAATCTTGTATATATCTTGTTTGTGGGTAGTTGTTTGTGTTGTCTCTCAAATTAGACTGTAAACTCCTAGAGAGCAGGGACTCTCTTTATCCTCAGAACTTAGTAGATAACAGTTAGCAAATGCTTACTAACAATTGTCTGACAAGTATATAAAAGTTTGACAATTGGAAGAGACAGAAAATATTCATTACTAGAAGAATGGAGGGAAAGTGAGGAAGGGGAGGCAAGATAACACTTTAGCTAAACCTTGAAAAAAGATAGGGAGAATAGGAAGTAGACATGTAATTTTATTGGTATAGGAAACTCCAGTGAACTTTTCTAATTCCTGGGAAGATTCTATGATCATTAATAATTAAATTACCAAGTATTTGGAAAAGGCAGACTCTTACTTTGTTATACCCAAAGACCAGAACTTGGAACAATTAGTAGAAGCTGCAAAGAGAAAATTTGGATTGAATGTCTTAAAAATCTTGAGGGTGTTAAGAGCTTTCTGCAATTGTGATGGACGATTCCTCAAGGGAGTAATGGACTTTGTACTTGGAATTCTTCAAACTAACACTGGATGGACATTTGCTGGTTGTGGTGTTGCAAGAATTCCTTTTTGGAAGTAGGTTGTACCAAATGATCTCTAAAAATGTTACCGATTCAGAAATCCTGTGGTTCTACATTCTTGGGAGCTATTAAAAATGAGGCACCATTAAAATAAGAACGCTCTACTATCTTTTTTCATGCTTAAATTGAAATTATGGATTTAAAGATTAGGAAATCTTGGATGTAAACTAAATCTGAATGATGATGTGGTTGTGTTTTGGTTTGTTGGCATTATGGTTGTTTTTGTTCTTGTGTGTTGTTGTTTTGTTGATAAGCAAGATCCAAAAAATCTTATATTGTTTTTGACACATCATCAATGTTAAGAAAAAAGTCATGTTAATATGGCCATAGACTTGCAAATTGTCTTCTCAATCCTTCCAAAAGTTTAGATTGCATAACTGATAAGATACCAAAAGGAGTGAGATGTGGTGAAGTCAGTGCTCCATGAGAAAGCTGAAGGTATGGGGTTATTAGAAGGTTCTGAGATAATCTATGGGATTTTAGGTAAATCACTGATCCTCTCTAGGACTCAATTTCTTTTTCTATACATCAAGGAGTAGGAAAAATGAACCCCTAGAATCCCTTCTCATTCTAAAGTAATAATGTTAAAATTAATTGGAATTGCAATGAAGGCCAAAGTTCATGATATTATATTATCTCAGAAACATTACAAATGTTAAGTTGCCATCTGCCAATATTCATGTTTCAATTTAGATTCTCCCTTCCATAGGGATGGACTGAAATCATTAAAAATATGCTGTGGATTGTGTTATGATTTCTTTTCATCAGTCTTGAAATGCAAACTGCAATGAATTTCATCTCCCATATTAACAAGGAAAACATTTCCATTTTAAAGAATGAAAAAAAGTATCTCATGCATAGGTTAGACCATGTCTCTGAAATCCGAGGACAACCGAATAATATCTGTCAAATTAAACTTTTAAAATTATTAAATTATTATTTTGCTTTCATTAGAACAATCAAATCTGATCAGTAATAAGGCAATTTCTTAATTAATTAATTCCTCATTGAGATTTTAAACCTTATCTTTAGAATGCTTGTAAAAAGCTATGTGAATACCAGTGACAAAGAATACTACAGACCTTGTGAAAGGAAAGTGATGGAGAGAGAATAAGACATACATTTGAACATGGCCCAACATGGCAACTGTTTTTCTTGCCTATGCACATTGTTACAAGTTTCATTTTACTTTTCTAGAGTATTGATGGAAAGAAAGTGCTGGGTAAATGAAAAAATATATTTATTCTATAAAAAGGTGGCACACCATGGACATCAACATGACAGAGTAGAAAATGCCTAATTGTTTTTAGAAATTGCATGTTATCATGATGGCTGTTAGCAAAATGGTGTGTTTGTACAAATTATTTAGGAGAATAAATAGCCTTCCAATATGGATCACAATGAATAAATGGTCCACCTTGTCCCCTCTGATCTATTTTTTTAAACAATATTGTATAAGAAGTGATAAGCCTGTTTCATAGCAGTATATGTATCTATCTATCTATCTATCTATCTATCTATCTATCTATCTATCTATCTATCTATATCCAAATGGGGTCATGAAGAGTGTGATATGACTTTAATGACTGAACAATGGCAACAAAAACCATTACTTTGTGAACCCAGATTCTTCAAATGCACCTTTTGACGTTAACTTATACTTTTTGGCTAGATGTAAGTCACTAGTTCATCTAACTTCTACCCTTTCATAGATAAAAACATTTCAAAGAAGAGCACCAGAAAGATGATATTGATTTTTAAAAATATATATTTCCTTATGGCCCTTATCATTTTTGTTTATTGATAACATTTGACAACACGAAGTCATAGAGAAACTAGTGGCAAATGAAAATATAGTAAATCTCATGCACGAAGAAGAAAAAGGAGAAGGAGGAAGAGAAGACTAAGAAGACAGGAGGGGGAGGAAGAAGAAAGGAAGGAAGAGAGAGAGGGAGATAAAAAAGAGAGAGGGAGAGAAAGGGGGAAAGAGAGAGAGAGAGAGAGAGAGAGAGAGAGAGAGAGAGAGAGAGAGAGAGAGAGAGAGAGAGAATGGGAGAGTGCTAGTAATAGAGAAACAGATGAAAGAAGGTAGGTAAGAAGGAGAGGAGAGAAGGAGGGAAAGAAGGAAGGATAGAAGAAGAAGAGGAGTGGAGGAAGGAAGAAAGGAAGGAAGGGAAGAGGGCAGGAACGTGGCAGGAGGGGAGGAGGAAAGGAGGGAAGAAAGGAGAGAAGGCCTCCTGCTAATATATTTGTATGTGTATGTATAGAGATAGATTGATAGATATCAATATAGATATACATATATACATGTATGTGTTTGCATATTCTGTGCCTATAATTAAATGGTATTCAGAATTTCTAAGTGAAGAAACTCTACCAATGTAGAGCAAAATGCAACAACATATAGTCTTAGAAAGATGCCTAGGACAAAAAGTAGCTAAGAACTTTATAGTATGAACTGCTATAATTCATAGAGAACTTTGAATTTTTTTATGTCATCTCATTTGATCACCCCCATGAAGTTAAATACTATCACTCTCATTTTACAGATGAAAAAACTTGAGTGATTTATCCATCTACACTGGTTAAATGAGTGTCTGAGTTGGGATTTGAACTCAGGTCTTTTTAATTTTAGCACTTTCTTCAATTTACCACCTGTCTGAGAGAGGACAGCATCAAAAGACAATTTATACCTGGGTGACCTAATTCTGAGACTAGCTCTCTATGAATTATACCAAACAAACTCTAATACACACGATGTATAAGCTTTACAAGCACTTTACACGTACTATCTTACCTACTTTCACAATAATTTGGAATTTGCTATTCTGGCTCCCATTTCATATATGAAGAAATAGGCTAAGAAAAAAAAAATAATTGGTCTGGGATCATACAGCTAGCAAATTTCTGAGAATAAATTTGAACTCACATCTCTCTGATTCTAGAAGGAGCACTCTATCTCCTTTAATAACTGTGATTTGTTTAGCATGAACAATTTACAGAAGGGAGATTCTTAGGGTGGAATTTTCTCTACTCAATGCAAGTCAAAAATCCTCATGTAACTCCTGATCCTAGAGAGCTTCATATTCAGATGTTATGTGACTTACCCAAGGTCCCACAGATGCCATTTATCACAGGCAGTTGCTGAAACCTCAGCCACCTGTCTTAAAAGCTGGCCCTCTCACCACCCCAAAACACTGCCTCTTAGCACTTAATTATACTGAGGCATATTTGCAGCTGCCCAGACAATGTTGCCTACATTCTCAAGGGGAATAAAAGGTAATCCCCCCATAACAAAACAAACATCCAGCTATTAACCTCAAGCCAAAAAGAAAAAAAAAAAGGACACATAATTTACTGTAACTTAATTAGAAGGCTAATGAATCACTGAAACCCTTGGCCTACCATTAGTGAAAGGACACTAATCAACCCTATTTAATATATGAAAGATAAATCATTTTTCTTTTTCTTCTTATTGTTAGTTTTAGTAGCCTTGCAGAGTTTACCTTTCTCGTATGTAACCAAATTCAATGACAACTAATAACTATTGGGATTTCAGGAATTCTCATTCCACAAAAGAATACACACTAGAAGACAATCCCTAGAGATGCAGTGAGATCATTGATACTCATAGCCAAGACTTCTGGCCAGTCTCTTCAACTGAGCCAAGCCTTACAGTGCAGCTATCCAACAAACTGGGTACTTTAAGTGATGGCTGCCTCTATGTTTTGAACCATTCTGAAAATGCTTCATTTATTCAACTTACTGTTAATAGTTCCCCTAATCATATTTCAAGACACATATGAATGACATTGGTTGACCAGTATCAGATTATTTTTAATATTTTTTCCTTTGTTTTGTTTTTATTTATTTAATTTTTAAGACTCTTTTTAAGTAAAGCTTTCTATTTTCAAAATATATAATGGATAATTTTCAACATTCACAATGACAAAAAAAAAAATTTGTTCTAAATTTTTCCTTCCCTTCCCTTCTCCCTACCCCCTCCCCTAAACAGCACATAATCCAATATTTGTTAAACATGTGCAATTCTTGTCCACATATTTCCACAAATATCTTGCTGCACAAAAAAAAAAAAATCAAAAAGGAAAAAAAATGAGAAAGAAAATGAAATGCAAACAAACAACAACAAAAAGAGTGAAAATAATATGTTGTGATCTACACTCAGTTCCCACAGTCCTCTCTCTGGATACAGATAGGCTTTCTTCATCACAGGACCATGGGAACTGGTCTGAATCATCTCCCAATATCCTTTTCTACATTCATCTTTAATGAGCCTCATCCCACACATGCTAAAAGTTTCTAATTTTCCTCAATCATTGTTTTGAACAATTAAGAGTCAGTGGAGTAAAATTAAAAATCCTAGACATAGGAGGCAGAGGTCCTAGGTTTGAATCCTGCTACTGTGATAGCAAGATGATCCAGTGGAGAGAGAAATAGATCTGAAAGAAAAAAAGACTAGCATTGAAATCCTGTCTTAGACACTCATTTGTGAGGCCCCATGAAGTCATTTAATCTTATCTGCCTCAGTTTCCTTATCTATAAAATGAAATAATAAATTATTTTTTTTTCCCTAAGGGTTATTGTGAGGATTAAAGGGGATAATCACATTTATAGAGGACTTAGCAGATCTTAAAACACAATAAAAATACTCCTACTGTTATTATCATCATTATTATTACTATTACTGGTGTGACTTGGCAAACTCCTTGGTCTCAGTTTCCTAATGTGTAAAAAGACGATGGTGAACTAGATGACCTCCAGTATATCTTTTAGTTCTAGATGTGAAAAATTCTAATCTGAGATTATTTGACATCCTCTGAAACCACAGTCTGTTGTTTTAAATTTTCCTTTTCCATTTTAGGTATTTCTTAGACTTCAGAAAACCTTGTAAATTTCCAGACACATTGTCACATATCAAAGTCGTACAAATACTTTTCACTTTGGCCGCCATGTCCTGTTTGTTCTGCGGAGGATCACAGTGACTCTGTGTACTCACAAGTGACGGGAACTCTGCCATCTGCTCCTGGGGGAGGCTGGGATGGGGGGAGGCAGGCAAGATACACAATAAGTGTGTGATTTAAGGAACAGTCCCGCCACTGGCTCTAATTGCACTTGGGATTGGAATTGGCAAAGCCATAAGCCATTCAACAAAAGGCTCTATGCAGGTAGGACTATAAAACCTAATTATTTCTCACAAAGCCGACCATTCGATTTAAAATAAAAGAAAGCTATGAGCAATAAAGACCATGCCATTAACAATTAGTCTTCTGCACACATGATTAGACTCGGAGAGATAAAGCAGCCTCTAAATTTAATGATGAATCCCATATTTCTGGCTGGGTTCAATATTCTCTGCTAATTATGTTGAAAGACCTTGTACTACTTAAAAGTACTTAGACTGCAGAGTATGACACCATCTCCATGGATTCAGTGGGAGCACTTAACATTTAACATTGATATTAAAATACTCTTGAATTAATATTGGAATTCAGCAGGGGGTTGGGGGGCTTATTTATAGAATAGCAATTCTGAGAAATTGTTGGGAGCTATTTGCCAATGGGAGCCATGTCTGGAGATCTGCACATCTATTCCCATGGGTAACCCCACAGTAGATCATATGACTGGGCAAACTTTATAAAAAAAAGAATCAGATTTCAATGAGAAGTTGAACTGGACATATGGGAAAATGGGAAAGAACTGCTGAAACCATAATGGCTAATGTACAGTCACACACACAAAGATATATGCATACATCTATGTTTAATACCCATGCATATATATGTATGTAAACTGCTATTACTAGAATAAGTGTACCCCAAATTTACAAAAAGTTACTGTGAATACTCCATGCAATAACTTTTTTAAAAAAAAATTCAGACTACTTCTCCAATAAGAAGGGAGAGCCAAAAGTTTTTAATGCAGATTTTCCAAATTGCAGGAACAATATGCGCTTAATCCCTGTGATGTGGAAGTGATAACACTAGCAATTTTGATGCTTGAAGGGAATGGTATTATATATCCCTGAGACAGCAGCCCCATTTTGTTCAATTGGTTTCCTTCATTATAAGGGAAGATTATATTTGTTGGGAAATGGGGAAAAAAAAAAGACATCATAGGATCATAAAGACAAGAATTGGGAAGAGAGGTCTCTGAAGCCATCTGGTCTAACCCCCTCATTTTAGATATTAGTAATCTGAGGCTAGGGACTTCCAAAGACCCACAAAAAAGGAAGTTAGTGTCAAGGGTAAGATTTTAATACAAATTCTCCAACAAAAAGCCAGTCTTCTTTCCAGTTAACCACAAGACTTTTAATTTTTTTTTTTTTAAATCATGTTTTAAAGGAGACTAAAATTCTATTCAAAATTCCTAA
The DNA here is from genome assembly GCF_048593235.1 of Sminthopsis crassicaudata. NCBI lineage: Eukaryota > Metazoa > Chordata > Mammalia > Dasyuromorphia > Dasyuridae > Sminthopsis > Sminthopsis crassicaudata. The sequence continues at coordinate 31,233,381 of NC_133619.1, read as the reverse complement.
AGTTGTCACTAATGTGGCATTGTACTGGTGGCTGTTTTTGAAGGGAATCACCGTGTCTCTCCAAAGTAGAGGGAAGAACTATCAGTTAGTCCCCAGAGCTTTGCAGTAATTTGGTTCTATAAAAGGGTACTATCCAAGCAGCATGCAAATGTGACTCCAGTTAATATAAACTAAAGCTATCTCCACACAACAGCTGTGCCAGAGACCAAAGCTAAAATTATTGGTACTGTTTAATGTATAAGCAATAATAAAGAAAATTCTCAAGCAGCATAATGCAAAAAGGAGAAGATATCTTCAGGACCCACAGTGAAAAAAAAAATAACTCCACTATCTTTCCATTGAGAAAAGCATAGCCAGGGACTATCTCATTTTCTCTAGAATTGTATTTAATTGGTAAACGTTGATGGTCTTTTTAAAATAAAAGAGAAATCCATTGGCATTCAACAGATTTTTTTCTACAAAAATTATTCTAATTTTATTTCTGGATATGTGAAAAGGAAAGACAACAGGAAAAATGACATTTGAAAAAACCTAGGAAAGTCTTTTTTTTATTTTTATTTTTGATAACTGCACAATGATGATCTATAAAAATTACCACAGGCTTTAGTGATATTGCAAAGAGTACCATAAGTATAACTGGCCGTAACATAATCTACCACCGGTTTTGTCAAAGCCATAAACAAAGGAGAATGGGGTACATTGTCCTCACTCTGAAGGATGAGAAAGGGGAAAATATACTTCTTTTTTGCTTTTTTTCCCCTCAAAAGTATTTTATTTTTCCAAATACTTGTAAAGATAGTTTTCAAAATTTTTGCAAATGTGTTCCAAATGTTTTCTCCCTCTTTTCCTTAGCTCCACCTTCCCCAGGATTGAAAGCGATCTAATATAGATTACATATGTACAATTCTTTTAAACATATTTCCATATTTATCATGTTGTACATAAAACAGACCAAAAGGGGAAAAAACATGAGAAACCTAAAAGTGAACAAAAAAGGTGAAAATACAATGCTTTGATCCACATTTAGCCTCCATATTTTTCCCTCTGAATGCAGATAGCATTTTCTATCTTAAGTCTATTTGAATTGTCTTGAATTAAAACATTATTGAGAAGAACCAAAAAGTATCACATCATCACATAATCTTGCTATTACTGTGTACAATATTCTCCTGGTTTGCTCACATCACTGAGTATCAATTCATGTAAGTCTTTCCAGGCTTTTCTAAAATCTGCCTGTTGACCATTTCTTGTAAAACAATAATATTTCATTATATTCAAATATCACAACTTATTAAACCATTCCCCAATTGAAGAGTATTTACTTAATGCCACTACAGACAGAATTGCATCAAACACGTTTGCTCATGCAGGTCCTTTCCCTTCTTTTATGATGTCTTTGGGATATACTCCCAGTAGAGATACTCCTGGACCCCTGTGGATGCACAGTTTTATTGCCTTTTTGGTATAGTTCCAAATTGTTCTCCAGAATGACTGGATCACTTCACAACTCCACCAACAAGCCATTAGTATCCCAGTTTTCCCACATTCCCTTTAACATTTATTAATATTTTTTTCTTATCATCATAGTCATTCTACGAGGAATCTTAATTTGCATTTTTCTATTCAATAATTATTTAGAGCATTTTTTCTCAAGATTATAAATGTCTAAGTTCTTTATCTGAAAATTGTCCATATCCCTTGACAATTTATGAGTTGGGGGATGACTTGTATTCTTATGCATTTGACTCATTTCTCTATGTTTTTAAGAAATGAAGCCTTTCAGTCCTTTTTGTAGAAGCAAGAAACTGGAAACTGAGTGGATGCCCATCATTTGGAGAATGGCTGAATAAAGTGTGGTATATGATGTTATGGACTATTATTGTTCTATTAGATAGCATGATTTCAGAAAGGCCTGGAGAGACTTACATGAACTGATACTGATTGAAATGAGAAGAACCAGGAGATAATTATACATAGCAACAGCAAGATTGTACAATGATCATTTGTAATACACATGGCTCTTTTCAACAATGAGATGATTCAAGCCATTTTCAATGGTCTTATGATGAAGATAGCCATCTACATCTAGAGATAGGACTATGGGAACTTCGCACATCACAACATACTATTTTTACTTTTTTGTTGTTTGCTTGCATTTTGTTTTCTCTCATTTTGTTTTCCTTTTTTATCTGATTGTTTTTTTTTTTTTTGTGCAGCATAATAGTAGTGGAAATTTGTATAGAAGAATTGCACATGATTAACATATATTAGATTACTTGCCACCTAAAGGAGGGGGTAGAAGGGAGGGAACAATTTGGAACACAAGGTTTTACAAAGGTGAATGTTGAAAATTATCTATGCATATGTATTGAAAATAAAAAACTCCAATCAAAAAGAAAAGAAAAAATGAAATGAAGTCTTTATCAGAATTACTGGCTGTAAAAATTGTTTCCTAGCTTTCTGCTTCACTTCTAATCTTGGCTATATGGGTTTTGTTGATGCAAAAACTTTGTAATTTAATTTAAACAAAATTTTCTATTTAGGATTTCATAACATTTTTCAGTTTTTCTTTGGGTCTAAATCCTCCCCCCCCTTCTTCATAGATCTGGCAGGTACATCATCCCTTGCTCTCATAATCTGCTTATAGTATTACTTTTATGTCTAAATCATGAACTTATTTGGACTAGTTCTTATGGGGAGTGAGTTGTTGATCTATGCCTAGTTTCTGCCATACTATTTTCCAGTTTTCCCAGAAAATTTTGTCAAAAAGTGAGTTGTTATAATAGAAGTTGTGTCTTAGGATTTATGTGTGTCTTATGTACACAACCAATTTCACTGCTTTAACCACTACCAAATTATTTTGATGATTGCCACTATAAAAGATAGTTTAAATCTGGTACAGCTAGACTACCTTTCTTTTATTTTTTTCCATTAATTTCTTTGCTATTCTAGGGATATTCTGTTCTTCTAGATGAATTTTGAAATTGTTTTTCTATCTTTATAAGATAATTTATTGACTGTTTTATTGGTATGGCACTGAGGAAATAAATTAATTTAGGTAGAATGTCATTTTTATTATATTATCTCAGCCTATGCATGAGCACTTGATATTTTTCCAATTGCTTAGATCTAACCTGATTTGTGGAAAACTGTTTTGTAATTGTATTCATATAGTTTCTGACTGTCTTGGTTAATAGATTTCCAAATATATTATATTGTCTATAGTTATTTTAAATGGAATTTCTCTTTTTTCTCTTGCTGCTGGGTTTTGTTGGTAACATACAGAAATGCCAATGATTTATGTGGGTATATTTCATGTCCTGCAACTTTGATAAAGATGTCAACTGCTCTGAGTAGTTGTTTAGTTGATTTTCTGAATATGCCAGAGCTATTTGATAGGATTTCTCCTTTGTCTATTTTCCCAAATAGTTTATATTGTATAGGAATTCATTGCTCTTTAAATCTTTGGTAGAATTTGCCAGTAAATCCATCTGGCCCTGAAGAAATTGTTGTTGTTGTTGTTGTTGTTTTTGGATTTTTTTGTTTGTTTGTTTTGTTTTGTTTTGTTTTTTAGAGATTTCAGAGTTGGCTTATTCAATTTATTTTTCTACAAACATATGTTTAAAATATTTGATTTCCTTTCTGTTAAAGTGAGCAATTTATATGGTGTAAACATCCATTCATTTTGCTTAGGTTGCCAGATTTATTTCCATACAATTGGGCAAAATAGCTCCTAATTAATTTTCTATTCACTGGTGATAAGTTCACTCTTTGCATTTTTGATATGACTAATTTAGATTTCTTTTATTTTTAAGCAATTTTACCAAACTTTATCTATTTTTTATATTTTTATAAATCCAATTCTTTTTCTAATTTCAATAATTTTCTTTCAATTTTATTAATTTCTCCTTTGACTTTCAAAATTTCTACATTGCTATTTAATTGGGGGGTTATTTTCTAGTTTTTTTAGTTGCATGATCAATTCACTGATCTCCCCTTTATCTTTTTTATTCATCTAAGCACCTAGAGATATAAAGTTTCCCCTATAAACTGCTTGGACTACATCCCCTAAGTTGCAGTTTCTGTTTCATTACTGTCATTCTCTTGAGTGAAATTATTGGTTGTTTCTATGATTTATTGTTTGACTCACTCACCCTTTTGGATTAGGTTATTGAGATTTATTTGGTCTGTTTTAATATTTGGTCTATTCATTCCACATAATTTTATTGTATCATGATCAGAAAAGGATGAATTGGATGAACATTTTGCATTTTAATCATTATAAGTCCAGATCACAATGCCTTCTTAATGAGTCTTTGGACCAAAGCATGGTGCAAATTTCTGCACAAGTAGATTCTATAGTTTTAGGGTAACAAGACTTGAAAACACTTTGAATTAGAGAATCAGGATAATAATGTTCCAGTGGGTTCTAAATTAAGCTGTGTATGAATTTGGACAAATCACTCTCCTTGTCAGAGAGCCTCAATGGGTGAGGCTTCATTCAAACAGTAAACTGTTGAATACCTTAGCTTAAAAAGGCTAACATCTCCCATTTTATCAGGGTCATCTCCAGTTGTCCTGAACTTTATCTGTCCATTGGACCCAGATGACTCTGGAGGGGAAAGTGAAGCAGATGGCCTTGAACAGATCTCCTTCACTTTCATGCCATGCCGTCACCTCCCTGATATTGTGATACTCTTTGAGAATGGAGGACAAACAACAGTAATAACTACTTCATTTAAACAAAGTTTTAACATTGGCAAAACTCTAAATGTACTGTTTTTGATCATCAAAACTGTTCTGTGAGGTAGGGTTCATAATGATGTCCATTTCACAGGACAGGAAACCAATTTGCCTGGAGACAAGTAGTAATTTTCAGAGGCAGGTTCAAACTTAGGACTTTCTCAAGTCAAATCCAGTGTTATTGGTACGACATGCTGCCTTCTTTAAAAAAATCAGAAATATTAACCCTTTAATCTATTTTTTCATTTGAGTTTCACAACAACTCTTAAGACATTAAGAGTTCTTATTCTCGTTTTACAGATGATGAAACTGAAGCCAAAATAAGTTAAGTGACTTGTCTAAGGTCATAGAGGGGATGACAGGTGTGGGGTTTGAACCCAGGACTTCTGATATCAAATCCAGTCCTTTTCCCACTGTAACCATTGACTCTTTATTTTAGCATATCAGTTGTAGAATTTGCATGTTGCATAGAAATCAGGTGAGGGAAAACGTCTCAGCTGTAAACACAACAGAATTCTTTTCCCCAACTTCCAGAACTTCAGAAAGTGTCTGGCTATGGTTCTCAAACTCACTTGCAAGCTTGTCTAAAGGGAGGATATATCAATACTGCTCAGGCAGGTGGTTGATTTTGAACAGACGCTAGACAAATGCCATGAAAATATGACAGAAGGTCATGTTTGCATGTAACAGAAGAAGTTCAGAGCAGAAATGTATTGTGATGCATTTCAGGTTTATTTCTATAATATTAATGGGAACAAGGAAGAAACTTGTTCCAAAGGGCTGCAAAAAAGTGAGTGCCAGGACTCAGGATGTACAGGTATATCTGTTCTCTCCCTGAGAAAGTTATTGGCAATTTTTCACATGGATGATAATGCAGTTTGCATTACGATTTAATTACAATGGATTAATCTAATAGGTTTCTCTTGACTTAGTTTGAAATGATGATGTTTCTTCAAGAAATAGGCTACATATGATTAAAAAAAGGAGGGGGAACCAGAGAGCCATAGTGATTAGCTTCCAAAAGACCATGATGAATATGTTCCTAAGAAATTCTGGAGATATGCAATTAAAGATAATCTTTTCCTCTATTTCCCAAGGAACATGCACTGTGTGTCATAAGGGGGATATCTTCAGTTTTGCTGTTTGACTCTATTTCCCTATAGATTGGAAAGAATAAACATCTCTCATCTCTCTGATGAGGAGGTGAGGTGAGTCTTTTCAGGGTAGGCAATTCCTTCATTCAAAGTTCAATGTCTTCCATCATGACTGTTCCAAAGGGTATCTTACCAATAATAAGCTCTCTTTGCTTAGTTCTCCAGATCTGTGATTTTATCATGTAAGAAACATCTTGTGTGGAAAATACTCTGCACTGGTTCAGAAGGGCAACTCCTTTCTAACTTTTAGCTCAGATAATTACTTTAGTACTTAGAGGTAAAGACTTGTGGCAGGGGGTAGAACTTGAACCTGGGTTTTCTTAACTAATTTCTGTTCCATTTTGGAACAGATCTCTCTCCCTCTCTCAGAGAAAATGGTCGATGGGAATGAACCATGTACTTGGATTCATATCATCCAAGTTCAAATACCAGCCCTGATATTACTACTTGTGTGACCTCAGGAGAGTAACTTTGTGTGTTGGACTCAATTTCTCTGCCTGCAAAATGAAGATAGTCTTACATGACTTCAAATTCCCTCCTCTTATCTCTAGATCTAGGATATCAAACCCTTTTGAATTATCCTAATTAGTTTTTCCTCCAAATTACAAAGTTTGTGCTATACCACAACTCACACAACTCACAACACATCAAGACAGATCATTATTAATTCCTTTTTATAGTCAAAAAATATGTCAAGCCATAAAATACGCAGAAGTCAGAGAGTGTATTAACTATTGTACTTTGAAGAGAAATCAGAGCCCCCAACCTCTCATGCTGTTGTTTAGTTTGCTGAGATGTGCAGCTTTTCATTGATGTTCTTTGTCAGAGAGGCCCAGTATAAATAGTCCATAAGGAAAAGTGGAACATTTTTCGGAGCTGCCCTGGAAAATCAGGCCATCTGGTTGCCCTCATGACACATTTGAATAAGAATATCAGGTTTAGAAAATTAGGTCAAAACAGACCCAGAGACCTGAGAGTGCTGAGGGAAGGCACACATATTTATCGTTGGTTCAGTGTTAGAAAATGATACCGCCATTGGCTTTAAAATCTTATGCTCCTTGTATGAGATGTGGGATGCAAAACCTAAGAGTAAGTTGTATAGAGGAAATATTAAGGAAACGCAAAAAAAAAAAAGAAAAAAGACCGAGCTCCGTTAATAGTTCTTGCTCTCTTTTTAAAGGAAAACAACAATGTTAATTCATCTTTAGGGAAATAAGAAGAGCTACAAAACACAACAGATTTCCAAAGGAGTAAAGGAGCTCCTGAGGGGAGGGAAGGGAAGGGGATATGTGGGCACATGTGAACTTTGGCGTTTGCCTGACATTCTTTGAAGTTTGCTACTTCATTCAATTTATTCTTGACATGCTTTCAGAGGTGATAGATTTCTCCTTTCATTCCATCTATAATAAAATATTGCAACTGACAAGCTAAAGCACACATACGTCTGGTGTATAAATCATGAAATAGGTATACGTTTATGAATGCAACTATACAGATGAGCACACGTACACCTATGGCTGAAGCACATGCATTTGTCTTTTTGTCTCTACTACTAAATCAGGAACCTCAGAAGAAAGAAGTCCTAAGGCAGAAACCCTCTGTAATACTAGCCCAGCAATGTACTTGTAATGCATGTGTTTATTGAACAGCATGAGCCAATTGTCAAGTGACAGAGAACTAACATATACTACAGAGGTAACATGTAAATACTCACATGTACTATTAAAATGTAACATGTATATATGTGTATAGACATATGTATGTGCAAAACACCTACATATGTCTATATACATATAAATATAGACAGAGATACAGATGCAAAAATATTTAAAGGGTAACCCAAAAGATTTAATGAACTGTCCCATAAATGTTTACAAGTGTGTGTATGAAGAAATATATGAAACACATATTTAAAACAGGATGCTCAATGTAGGGATAGAGATAGAGAAGTGAAAAGCCATTTTATAAGGTAGCTAAGATTAACAGAAAAAAATCAGAATATATAGAGCAAAGTTGGAGAGCGAGGTGTACATAGAGCAACATAATAATGAGGTGCTTGTGAAATGGAGCATGGTTACCTGGTAACTATGGTAACTTGGTAAACTGACCCAAGGGAATCAAAGATTCCATGTGGAAAGAGACCATAATCTAGTAGACTAGACAGAGATGGATAGACAGATGCATAGATAGACAAATGAATAGATATACTGGTGACCTTTGGAAATTCACTTAATTGATCTAAGACAAAGATATCTATAGTACAAACTGTAAATGAAGTTGCTGACGTGTATGGCCAAGAATCTTCAGACCGGACATTGTTGCTGCTAATGTAGTACATATGAATACATACCTATGTATACAAACATGTGTGTATTATGTAGTATATGAATATATTGAACACATCCATGTGTGTATGCATGCGTGTATACATACATGAATACTAAGAACCCATCTGGCAATGATTACCTATTCTCAATCAAGCTCAATTATAGTGTATAGAATTTTGTTGCCTATGTTTGAACTTTGAACATATTTCCTATCTATTTTATCTCTGATATGCTCATGCTGTGCATACAAGACAAACTTCTACCTGTTGATATAGTCATAAAATTTGTATGTTGGGGCAGCTAGGTGGCGCAGTGGATAGAGCACCAGCCTTGAATTCAGGAGGACCCGAGTTCAGATCTGGTCTCAGACACTTAACATTTCCTAGCTGTGTGACCCTGGGCAAGTCACTTAACCCCAACTGCCTCAGCAAAAAATAAAATAAAATAAAAAATAAAGTATGTGTGTGTGTCTATTTTTTCCCTGCTTCTGTGCAGTGTAATAAAGCTCTTGTTTATATCAGTTTCCTGAATAACAATTTCCTGAGCCATGAGAGCAAATAAAACATTATGGAGATACGTAAGAGTGAATATGCATAAGGTACAAATTATATGTACATGTCATATATGCTATATGCATATACATGCAAATGTGTATTGTATATAATATATGCATATCTATGCCAGTATACCTATATGACCTATTAATAGGAATTTCTGTTCCGGAACCATATGTAATCCAACTTCCTAAGATAATTCGCAGTGAATCCAATAAAAGCAACTCAAGATTTAACTTCATTGTATGACTTTTGCAATACTTTGCATTTTGCCTTTTATTTTATATTCCATTTCCTGAAAAACAATGGTCTGAGAAGTCATCCGGAGAAACTTTCAGATCATTGCTCCCTTTCAAATAACCAACAAAGAATCTTTACATTTTGGCCAAGAAGCATGGTATCCCTAATATTTGAGGCACTAGATGACCTCTGAAGTCAATTTTACCTTTGAGATTCTTGAATTCTGCACCTTAGCCAGTGTCTACATGTCCCTCAGCCTATGTCTCTATGTCCAGTGTAGTCAAGGAAGCAGTCACTTCCTCATTAGATCAACATTTCATAAGAGATTTGTATTTTCAACCAGATTACAATATATATACTCTTCACACAGATCAATATTGCAGTTGTGTTATTAGGCCAAACCAAAATGTTAGGAAGGATTTAACTGTAGGATTCTAACCACAGGGATGAAATGAGATAAATGAGTTTCTAACTGTGAAAATGTGATTCTAGCCTAGTAAAAAGAGGCATCCAGGCTGAAGCATCACAGCTGTTAATGAAAATGGTTGACTTATTTCTACATGTGTGACCTAAGGTATGTGATTTAATCTCTCAGACCTCATTTTTCTTAGCTTTAAAAGGAGAGAATTAGATGACCAGCAAACTCCCCCATAGTTCCAAATCTAAGACCCAATGGGTATGCTCATTATATCACTTGTTCCTCTTCATACCTATGTGAAATATTTTTGTCCTCAACTTACAAATGAAGAAACAAAGAAAGAACATTTGAATAATATCCCTCTTGGTCACAGAGCTCACAAATATCAGAGGTAGGACTTGAAACCGGGAATCCCCTAATTGCCAAGGCAATACTCTTTCTTTCCAACTTGCCTTCCCATCCAGGCTTTTCCTGTCCTTGTTAACATCTTTATGTCATTTGATGCTTTGCTCTCCTCATCCCATGCCAGTCAATTGGCCCACAGTATCCAAATTGCCTTCATTACTTCTCTTTTATTTGTCTTCATCACGTTGATTCAGGATTTTGCCATCTTTAACCAATATTACTCTAGTAACCTTTGTTTCCCCACTTCTAGTCTCTGACCTCTTCTATTCTTTATAGAAGACATTCCCCATGCAGAATATGTTCTTCATTATTCTTTGTTTTGTTTTCCCATAATCCTTATCTTCACTTAACATTCCATCAGAGGTCATCTCCTCTTGGCTACCTCTTTCCTCAAGGTTCCAGCTATTAGTACTTTTTCTCACTTCAATTTATTTTCTCTTAAATACAACTACATACTTATTGCATCTATACTGTTATGATTTTGATTACATTTACTAACACATATAAAATCACTTTGCTACTTGCCATTCACTCAATATCTCATTGAGATCTCACAATAACCTTGTGATGGAGGAGTTAGTTTTATACCAACTCTACAAGTGAGGAAACTGAGGCTGACAGATACATGGTTTCATCTGTCTAGGGAACTCCTAATGTAGAAAATCTCTTCACTGATATAAAACAGCCTTTTTTTGAGGAATTTATAATCCTAAGGAGTTTTCTGTGAGCACCAAATGACTTGCCTATGGTCATGAAGCTAGTATATGTTACATGACTTGAAATGAGGGTTCCCTGATTCTAAGGGCCACCTACTATCCATCCCACTAGTTTCCTATGGGATCACACCTTCATAGATTTAGAGTGGAAAGAGACCTTAAAAGTCATTTACATGTCCATCTTTTACAAGTGAAGTTGTAAAATCTCTGAAGATTGAATAAACTGTCCTGAGGTTCCATGAGCAATGATTATGAAGAGCTAGGACTGGAATACCCTCTCAGTCCAATATTTCAGGCATCTATGGTTTGATTGCTATGGGTACTTTCTTCAATTACAGATGACCCAGAATTTTAAGCGTCAAATCTAGAAGGAATTTTAAAGATGACTTGGTCTCACCCCCTTATGTGGGAATATAAGGTTAATAACTAAAATTCACATTTAAATTGAGGCCTTATGACTTCAAACCATTGACCTGGACTCCTTTATCTCTCATTACACTAACTTCAAAGATTTCTAGATTTAAAATAAGTTATCATCAAGGAGCTAAGATTGTGCTTCTGGACTTCTGAATTTGGCTAACCTTTTTCCTGAAATGATGTTCATGGATTCCTTTATGAAATCATTATCAAAGCTTTTCCAACATGAGACCTGTCAGTGCTTGTATTTTATAACCTTCATGGACTTGGTCTCTTCTAAGTCACAATTAGGCAGCAGAATAGGACTTGGGTAGACAATTTGATAGGATACTGCTTTTAATTTAATGCTCCACTTCTTGGAAAAATAGCACCATTGTCATTAATTAACATTTATTGAGTGCCCATTGGTTGCACAGGCCCAGTCTAACTTCACCAAAACAAATCCTGTAAGCAGGAGCACTGCTTTTTTAAACAAAACATGACACAAATAATATACTGAAAACAGCTTCTCTTTTCCCCCAAAGTTGCCCTGAAAATCAAGCAAGTAGCAAGTGAGTCCCCTCTGGCCCCCTTTGGCAATGTATTAATGTTTTTAGGCCACAAGTTACTATTTAGTGCTATAGAGCATAAATTGACAAAATGGCCTCCAGTAATGTGTAAGAATTAATGTACCACTGAAAGGTAAGCAATTTATTCCCTAATCACTGCCTGGATCCAGTACTAAAAGGAAGGGAGGAATGAAAGATAATATTGTATCAGAAATCTATCTCTCTTAAAAATTCATAAAATAGATAGGCTTGTGAGAAGGACTTTCTTGTTTAATGATTTAACTACTCAGTAAGATTGATTATTAATGCACATTTAGGCAATCAAGTAGATAAGAGGACATGTCATAGGAATATACATTGAAGGAACCACAAAGGTCATAAAGTTTAATTTCACAGATGAGGCTCAGAGAGATCATTTACCTAGAATTTCAAACTAGTAAAGCTTCCCCTGATTCTAAGTACAGTACCCTGTACTTTATACCTTGTACTGCCTCTCAGGAGAAGAAACAATACATAGGGTACAGAGCAGGAAGGACTTTTGAGTTGGAAAAGAATAAAGGATCAAAGGAGATACTTTTGTCCAACCATCTCATTTTATAAAAGAGGAAGAGACTTGTCCAGAGTCAGACCAACAAAAAGTACATATGCTATAATCAGCACCCAGGTTTTCAGAAAGAAAATCTAGGTCACTATCTACTCTATCACCTCTGTATGTTGTAGGTCCAATTTACAACACAAAGAAATCGGTCAATCTATGGGGAAAAAAGGATTAAATTATTACTGAAGAAGTCATTTTTCTACTAGATTTTTCTAAGGGTTCTATGACCCCAAAAGATCTTGAAAGACTTTTATGAAAAGATAAAAATATTTGAATTAGACTATTTATTAATTGTATAAAACATTAAAGGCTACATTAGCTATTTGTATACTAAATTCACAAACTACTTATAATTCAGTACTTCTGCAGAAAAATACCTTCCTTGCTTCAAATAACCAACTTACCCATTGATAATTTGGACAATGTTGGAGGATGATAATTCCATTTGTATAGTGAAAAAACACTACATTTGGAGCTATTTATTATCTGACATTGGTACAGATCCATGAAGACTACATATAATCAACTAGAATTTTAATTTCTTCATCAATAACATGAAAGACGTGTACAAATTATTTCAACAAGGATTTTTAAAGAATGAACTATGTCAGACATGAAACAGTTGAATATATTAGAAGGAGAAGAAGTTACACCAGAGTCAGGAAGACCTTTACCCAAAACACCAATTTTAACACAAGATTGTAATGAGACTCCAGGCAATCGATCATCAGTCTTCAATCCCTTAGTGTTTTATGAGCAATTCTCTGTATGATAAATGAAAGACAGATAGATTGATATAGATACATATATTTTGCATACACATATATTTGTGTATATAATACATATGTATTTGCATAGGTCTTTCTCACTTTATGTGTAAAACAAAGGAAGGTGAGTGAGGGGTTTAGAAAGGTCCTTGTTTAGGAGATGGCTCTTGACCTTGAACCTCAAAACAGTTAAGCATTCTAAAAGTAGAGGTGAAGATTGGAATAGATGAAGATGAAGGATGGTGGTGATGGTGGTAGAAGTAGTAGGAAGAGTAGCAGTAGGAGAAGGAGAAAGAGGAGGAAATGAAGAATACTGAAAAAATGGGGGACAGCAAAGATAGTTTATACAAGTAAAACTGAGAGGTAGAAGATGGAATGCAATGGAGAAGGAACAGGAATGCAGATTTTAAGGGAAAGTGATGGCAGTCAGTGAGTCAAAAAGCATTTATTAAAAATGTATTTTGTGCAGCTAGGTGGTACAATTGGATAGAATGTCAAGCCTAGACTCAACAGGACTCATTATTCTGAGGTCAAATCTAGCCTCAGACACATACTAGCTTTGTGACTCTGGGAAAAGTATTTCACCCTGCTTGCCTCAGTTTCCTCATCTGTAAGGAAAAAAAAAACAGCAAAGCATTACAGTATCTTTGTCAGGAAGCTCCAAATGGAGTCATGAAGAGACAGACATGACTGAAATGATTGAATAACAAAAATAATTAATGAACATGAAAAAAAGAAAGGGATGAATTTGCCTTTTAAAAGTGAGAAGCTTGGCACATCAACATGATATAATGAAAAGAGATTAAATTTAGAGTTGTGGAAACTGATTTCCAAAATAAGCTTGACATTGAATTACCTTAAGCAAGTCACTTAAGGTCTGTGGGTCTCAGTTTCCAAATCTGTATGCAGAATAAAATTGAATTGGCTTTTTACAGTCCTTTTTATTTTTAGGTCTATAAACTATGATATACACCAACTTTTTAAAGTTAAGAAATATATTTTAGAGAAGATCCATAAGAAAAATGAAACCCTTAAAACTTTTATGTGCAAAGCATCGTGCTTGATTCTCTGTTTACCAAGACAAGAATTAACAACAACAGAAATCCTAAATTTAACCTAAGAAGGACTGGGATAACTAGAAAAATAATGTATTAACACTGAGATTTTCTTCTGGTTCCAGCAATGTCAGCTCAAAAACAAAACAAAACAAAACAAAATATTGTAGAGAAATTTATCAAAGAACAATCTATGAGGTATGCTAATAATAGCCAATTTTTTTCTTTATTTACTATATTCCAAACATTATGCTAAATGCTTTAAAATTTTCTTCTTTAATGCTTCACAACAACCTGGAAAGGTAGAAGTTATTTTTATCCCCATATGACAAATGAAGAAACTAAGCCTGATACAGGTTAAATGACTTGTGCAGGGTCACACAGTTAATAATTTTCTAAGGTGGATTTGAATTCAGGTCTTCCTTATTCTAGGGACAGTGTTCTACTATTGTACTTCTTACTTGCCCCGTAATAATATCATTTACTTGTTAATATAATTCAATGTTTCCATGGCTCTATAATCTTATACATGTAGGCATTCCTTCCCACAATGAACATCTTATTATCATATTTAAACTTTTCAGAATCTTGTTGATATCCTCTCATAAAAAGCTTTCCCCCCCCAAAAAAAAAAAATTAGCGCACATAACTGAGCCATTGTCTGTGTTATCTTGAGAAAAATTTAACCAAGACAAATGGGAGAAAACCCAAAGTATAAAATATAATCCCTAATTTGGTTGTTGTTGTTTAGGTCTGAGATATCATCCCTGTATGGAAATACTCTCCATTAATGTAGTTCTGCAAGTCATCTATAACTAATTCCACAAAGATTTAGGATCAAAGTATCTTGTCTTACTGAGGAAATACTATTAGAGGTCTAAAAGAGGCTCTTTACCCTGTTTCTCCCAATTCTGTGGCTGATTTTCAACTAACAACATTACATCTTGTCACTTAAATAAAATAGTCATTGGGATGGAAAGAGAACAATAGAAAGACAATAGTATTACACAGTAAATGGGTTAAAGGTGTGAATGATTTCATGAAATTTGATTTGTTTCAGATATCTGCAATTGTCAGGAAGGTCAGGAATAGCATTCCCATACACTTGTTTTTCTGATTTTACTGCATCATGTCCCATTATATTGTCTATGCTCTGCTCTTTCCTCATTTATTAATCTTAAGGAAAGTGAGACATAGAGAGATGAAAAGACAGGCCACTAAATAAACTGAATTTAAGACCTCTCAATGTGTTGAAGTAACAGAAAGCAATCTGGGTACCAGAGGTCAAGAGGGATATTGAGAAACTCAGATGAAATGACCAGAAGTCATCAATGTGTTTGCATGGAGGCATGTAGATGTGAGAATCAATCAGGCTCCTCGAATCAGGGTATGTGAATTGATGCAACCAGATGTGCTGTGCTTTCACATTGTCTTGAATTTCAATAAGAAGTAATATTGAACAGCATTATTTCCCTCATGGCAGAGCTTGGTTTCATGCACATTTCTATTATTGTGAGCAAGGGCAGCTTACCCATTCCATAGTCATTTTTTGATGTCATCCTCAAATGACTTCAGCTTTGATCATGAAGTTTTAGTTAGAAGATACCTCATGGATCCTTTTACAGGTGAGAAGGATAAGTTCTGGAGAATTTAAATGGCTTGTTCAAGGTCAGATAAGGAACAGAAACAGGAGCTGAATCCACAGCCTCCAGTTAGAATTTTAGCAATCTTTCTAGTATACCATGACCCATAATACTTGTATTCAACCAATCCCTAATTGGGAAGTGAGATTTGAGATCTTCTCCTAATTTGATACCCAAATACCAATGGGGTATACAGAAATACACTATGCTTTCAAATATTGATCCAATCATCTGTCACCTTTCTGAAGTCTTTGTGACAATCTTATTTTAAGGGTAAAGAAACTAGGTGAGAGTATAAATAAATAATTAATCCAAGACTTCTCAGCATTTCTGGTTTCATTGTGCATAGCTTGTGATTGGTAGAAATAGTTCCTTCCACATGCTTTTTATTGACCATGACATACAGGCACTCACAAAGAAAATTCAACCAGAATAGAAATCCCTGTGTGAAGGAAAAAAAAAAAAAAAAAAAAAAAAACCTGTGTAAGGGTAGATTTTGTAGCTAAGAACTTCCAACTTTCTTATTTTGCAAGATAAAGGCCTCAAGTCTATATGTAGCTTTGGCTAACATATTTAATATCTCAATATTAATGCTGACTTAATTCCCAGGGACTGATAGAGACAGAGAGTCTTAGGAATAAATTTCTGAAGAACTTTTTAAATTGTGGCCAAATTAGGTGGTAGGTAACTACTATTTCCTAAATAAATTGCTTTTAGGAGGAAAAAAGGTCATATTTCATAGGATGAAAGCTCTTGAAATGGACTACAACAGCCACCAGGTCTTGTTGATTTTACCTCTTCATATATTATTCCTGTTCTCTCTCTGTAGTCATATGACCACTATTAAAATGGAATCCCTCATCTTCTCTCACCTGACCCCTCCTTCTAATTTCATCAATCTGCCTTCTATTCAAATGTATATCATTTCCAAACTCAACAAGCTTAATGAATTCCCATAGAACAAGGCAGTCTTCCTTCTTCCTCTCCCAAATCCGCTTCTGGGTGTACAGACTTTACCACTATGACAAATGGCCACTCCTCTACTGTTACTTACTACTCTCTGCCACATTCAGCTCCTTTCCTAAAGTATCTTCTCCTTTCAGAACTTAAGTTCCTTGAGGAGAAAAATATGATTAACACAGTGTTGATATATAGTAAACACTCAACAACTCCTTATTGATTGACTGAAATTCTAACTATAGCTTCTGAGATAAAATGCAAAGCCCTCAATTTGGCCTTTAAAGCCCTTACTTAAAGCTGGACCCTGAGGCAGAGTGAGATGAATATGATGAATGATCATGGAAACTTTGGAGGCAATAGTGACCCGTAACTAAGGCACCATGAAAACTTGTTAATGTATATTTTTATATGTGAATGTTTAGATACTCAGCAAGATAACAAACTTGAGAATACTTTTGATTTATCAATAATACAAAACCTAGCTATAAAGGGAGGCATCTTATGAAAACTAGAAGACAGAATATATTACTAATATTTCTGGATAGGAGAAAAGTCATAAATAAATGAGATAGAGAACAATGTGAGATAAAGAAAAAATGAATACCTGTTATTACATTAAACTAAAAAAATCATACAAATAAAACTAAATTAGCCAAGAATTTTTCTGGCAGGATTATAAACAATTTCTTAGGGAAAAATACTCCTATTTCACAAAGAGAACATTGTCAAATTTATAAAAATCTAAAAATACGAGTCAATCCCTAAATGATAGATGATCAGAGGATATGAATAGGTACTTTTTTCAATGAAGAAATCAAAACAATCTCTGTTCATATGAAAAATATTAAAAATCATGATTGATTAGAGAAATACAAATTAAAACAACTTTGAGCTATCTCACACCTATCAGATTGGCTAAAGAGAAAATGACAAAGGTTTATGAAAAAATTGCAACATTAATGCATTGTTGCAAGAACTATGAACTAATCCAACTATTTTGAAAAGCAATCTTGAATTATACTCAAAGAGTTAGAAAATTGTGTATACCCTTTGACCTAGCAATCCCACTCAAGGTAATCAAAGAAAAACTTTAAAAATCTATATGATTTAAAATATTTATAATAGCTCTCATTGTAATGGCAAAAAATACCCTGCAAATTGAGGGGATGCTCATCAATGGGGGAATGAATAAAGGAACTGTGGTATAAGATTGTGGTGGAATATTACTATGCTATAAGAAATGAAAAGCTAATTTATTTTAGGAAAAGCAAAACATGGAAAACATGCATAAAATAATGAAAAGCAAAGCGAGCAGAACCAAAAAAACTTTGTATGTAGTAATAGCAATATCACTTGAAGAAAATTTGTTAACTACCAAGTTAATGTGAGTATTGTAAATATTCAAATCAACTACAAAGTCTCATGAAGGAAGATGCTCTCACCTCCAGTGAAAGAATTGATAAATGGAAGTATTCATCATATGGTTTTACATATATTGATAAATCTATATCAAACGATGGCCTTCTCTAAGTGTGGGATGGAGAGGGAAAGGAAGGAGACAGTTCAGAACTTAAGATGTAACAATAAATACTACCTTTTTAAGAGAGAGAGAGAGAGAGAGAGAGAGAGAGAGAGAGAGAGAGAGAGAGAGAGAGAGAGAGAGAGAGAGAGAGAGAGAAGATTGTAGGGGAAAATACCTAAATTATTTTGAAGAATAAAGTACTTCAAGGCGCTTTTAAGCATTTCAGAAATATATCTTCCTTACAAATATTGGATAGATTTATAAAATCTCATCAGTACAAAAAAACACTTCATTTTTTTCCCCTTAAGCTAAATACACACACACACACACACACACTCTGGTAACCCTGATCTTCAGCAGGAATATGTTATGTTGCATTACTAAAGATTAAATAGAGAAATATGTTCTTTAAAATTGAATTAATAAATTATATACTTCATGCATTTAGAATGGCTTCTCCCCCTCCCCATTTCTTTTCATTTGTAATCATGATGTTGATCTTTAACTATAACTTAGGCTGTTGTAGAATATGGGCAAATAAAGAATAGAAGGGAATGGAGAATGGATGGAGACTGGGGGAGAGGGAAAGGAAGGAAAGACAAAGGGGAAGGAAAGAGGATATGAGAGGGAGAAAAAGAAAGGATGGAGGAAAAAAGAGAGACAAATACTGAAGATGTTGAATCACCAGAAAATCAATTAAAGCAATAATTAATAAAGGGCAGCTAGATAGAGTGCTGGAATCAGGAAGACTCCTTTTCATGAGTTTAAGTACGGTGCCAGACAATTACTAGTTAACTCTGTGACTCTGGGCAAGTCACCTACCCTACTTAGCTAAATTTCCTTATCTGTAAAATGAGATGGAAAAGGAAATGGCAGCCCACTGCAAGATCTTTTCCAAGAAAACTCCAAATGAATTTAATAATAATTGGATTTAAGTGAAAATGACTGAATGTAAACATTTCGTGCCAGGAATTATATTAAGTGTTGGGGAAAATAAAAGCAAAATCGCCTGTATTCTCAAACATTTCATGGTTAAATGGGAAAGACAACATGGAAGCAGACATGAACAAATTATTTACGGACAGAATAAATCAGTCTGGTAACCAGATCTCGCCATCAAAAGCACTTTCTGCTCTATCTTCAACACATCATTCTGAAACACAGCTTCCTTAGCCATCTTCTCATATATCCAACTCTGTCACTCACTCTCCAATAGTCCTTGGAGAAATGACATGACAAATCTCCCTGTGTCTGAAGTTGGCCCCTTCAGAAACAGGAAACAATCCATTTCAATTGAATAGTCCCATGGGGAAAAGACTGTGCTCCTTTGAAGAACCACCTTCTTAGAGGCCAGAGTCAGGGTTTCTGTCCTCTTCACCAAAAAAAAAAAAAAAAAAAAAAAAAAAAAAAAGTGACCCACATCCCCTTATTCTGTCAAGAGTGTTCTTCTGACAAATCTGACCTCCTTTATGGAGAGGCTATAAGGATTACAGAGACAATGGCAGCAAAAATCCCCTGGTAACTCTGAAGCAAGGTGTCTTTTAAGCACCAAGCATTATCATTTTTTTTTTTTAGGTCCCATTAAATTTAAGCCACTCATCTTTACCTCCGAGATTTGGCAGTTTTCTCTGAACTTCCAAATTTCAGCTATCAAACACGTTTCTAAAATACTCCATGTCAAAGGAAAGTTGTAGGTTATCATGATTTTTCACCACCTACTGCTGATGCTTGATAAAACCAATCTTAATCTAGGTGCGCGACAGCAATGTTTGGTTGGAAAATACAAGATTTTGTATTTAGATGATATTCTATTTTTTCTGACACATTAACACACCTGAATTTTCTTCTTTTGCTCTCATGTGACAACAACAAATGCAGATAACGTAATACTCATAATACAAATACAAGGATTGAGATCATATTTTTGTTTAACTGTTTGGCATTGCCCAGAGAAGACAAGGACCACTGACAAACCTTATAAACTCCTTTTCCTCCTCTTTTTATGAATGGAGTGGGGAGGGGGAGAAGATATGGTAGAAATATTAAGGGATGTGGGTAAGTTCACAAGGTTAAGAGTAAAGTCATTTCCTTCCTTTATCCAAAAGACATTTGGCAAATCATTTCAATATCGAATAAAATTTTCATTTCTACCTCAGATCAAACCTCACACCTTGCATTCCCTTCAGATTACAAATCACTTTAAGTTTTGTGCTACGCTGTAACATACTGAATTTTAGCTGTTGTTTAATGCTGCTAGGGAAATAAGGCTTTTATTAATTTCTGATCTCTCTTATTCATGGTGAGCAAAATAATACATGAACCTCAGAACTTTAATGTCAAAACAGAATTGCTACTGCAAAAAAGATTGGGTTTGGTCATGTTCCTTTTCAAATTGCCAATAATATACTCATCCCTTAGGAAATTTATCATATGATTCCAATTACCATTTGTAACTTACTTATTCCTTAAATTCTATTTCTGGCCTGGAATTCTTTTCTTAAGGTCTATCAGTAACTACCACATTTCTAATTGGAGAATATTTTTATTTAAATGCCCACCAATTTTAAAAATTCACTTTCCTTTATCTGTACTCATTATTTTTCACTACAATCTATTGATATTTCCATGTTTTAACAATATATGGTATGATTAGGCATGTATTACCTAATTCTCTCATGTTTATGGAATGCTCATACAAAATTCTTTGGTAAATCCAAATCATAGAGATACCTTTAATAATATTTTGATGATGATATCAAGTCATAAACTAATAGAGACAACATTGCATGAAGAAAAAAAGACAGCCATTTTTGGAAGGAGAAAAAATTGGACTTATACTCATTATCTGTTACACAATCACTCTTTGACCTTGAACAAGACATTTAACCTCTTAAGGTCTAAGGGAAGCTTTCCAAGATTATAAATGACAGAGAAGGGGTGGACTACCATTTGAAAGAAGAATTTCCTTCAACTAAGAGATCTTGAATTCAATGAAATCACAAATCTGGTTCATATCCCTATCAAGCAAGCCATGAACAAGTTCTGCCATGACAATAGGAAAGGAATTAAATCTTTCATTGCCAAGACAACTGCTTTAAATATGTTGCAGACTCATTGCCAAATTGCATTAATGGAGGTGGTTTCCTTACTAAAAGTTCTCTCACAAAGAAAAAAAGGAGGAAGAAAGGGAAAAAAATAGCAGCAGCAATAGTAGTTTTCAGTTTATGAAATATACTTACCTCTTATCTTTCCGCTTCTTTCTTAACTCACTTTTAATTTAGTAGGTATCAATGAAGGATTCCATCACCAAGTTTTAATCTTTCTTTCTAATGTTATTTTCCCCATGTTCTACCTCTTCCTCTTCTTTATCCAATCTGGAGCAATCCTAAGCAAGAGTGAGCAGCTGCTAATTAGTACCTTCGTTTATAGACTTTTCCTCATTATGTCCATTTAAAAAGTCCTTATTGATCATCTTTCACATGTTCGTCCCTTTGTCCAAAGCCTTAAACAAACTGAAAACATGATTTATATCCTGCCCACACCCCTGCAAAATTTCTATTCTACATGTAGAGACAACAGACACATGAAAATAATTAGACATGATGAGGGGAAAAGTGTGTGATATGCTAATAATTGGCAAGTACACACAATGAGTCCTTAAAGTACAAAGAAAACAAAGCAAACAATGTAACACATCAAGGAGAGATTCCTATAAATAATAACTGAATCTAGTCAGAGAATCAAAGTATCTCAGAACTGCCATCATGTTCATCTCATAGCAGAGGGGTACAAAAATCCAAACAAACATTCTGGGACCATGTAGGAGTAGACATTCACTGGGACCATGAGTATTCTTTTATATTTCTTGATTAGCACCAAATTATTAGACCAATAGTCTCATAAAACCTTTTTTTTTCCCTAATTCTACTCACTGCCCCTAAATCTGCCCTAAGGTATAAAGCATAGTACATATGCTCTCTCTTCCACATAATAAACTTTCAAGAAATTGAAATTAGCTACTTTAGGGTCATAGACTAAAGGGAACTTAGAAGTTAACAAGCTCACTCCATTCCTATTTTTCATTTGAGAAAACTAAGGTGCAGAGAAGATAAGTAATATATGCACATCTAAGACTATCCCTACTACTCATGGTCTCTATGTACCTTGTCTTGATCGGCCATAACTTAACAATTCTCATTGCAATCCTTCTATTAGACTCTTAGATTTCAAGTGTTGAGAAAATTCCAATCATATTCCATTACAAATATATTTTATTTTTCATGGATATTGGTAAGATCAGATGACACAGCTCATGAACCCTGGAAATACATCTCAAGAATGTATTACAGACCCTTATTCTGGGCCCTATTCTCTTCTGCTTCTATTACTTCAATTGGTAATTTCAACTGCTTCTACTTATTTAACTGCCATTTTTATGACTATGATTTTCAAATCTACTTCTGCCCAACCCTGTCTACTGACCTCTCATCTATTCTTTCTGGCTGCCTTTCATACATCTGAACATGGATATCAACTAGACATCTTAAACTCCACAAATCCAGAATGGAATTAGGAGAAAGATTATAATTAATAATCTTTCTCCTGAAACCTCTCCATTCTAACTTCCCTCTAATTGCAGAGCAGGGCTTCTTAAACTTTTTCTGCATACAAGCTCTTTTCACCCAAGAAATTTTTATATGGCCTTAGCTACAAAGGCCTATAAAACAGGTATACAAATCAAACATTTGATGACAATAAATCATAATTTCATAACCCCCATATTTAGTTACAAGATGTCATGTGGGGTCATGAACAGAAGTCTAAGAAGTTGGTTTGTAAAGGACAACATCATCCTCTCAGTCTCTCAAGGTTAGTACCTAAGTGTCATTCTCAATTCTTATATATATATTTTTTACTCCACTCCACTATCATAGACAATATGTTGCCCTGGCTAGCTGCTTTCACCTTTGAAACACCTCTTTACTAATGCACAGATAATTGTTAATGGTCTGTTGGTGGGTCATCCTGTCTCAAATCTCTCCACACTAAAATCTATCCTCCATTGAGTCACTAAAATGGTTTTCCTAAAGTACAAATGTGGCCACATCATTCTCCCACTCGATAAACTGGTGTTTTCTATCACTTCCAAGATCAAGTACAAGTGCTGTTTGACAGTGGAAGACTTTTGTACCCTAGCCTGTTCCTCCCGACCCCAATAGCTTTTCAGACTTCTTACATTTTACTTCCTACAACATTCTCTTCAGTTCAGTGATACTGGCTTCCTTGTTATTCCACAAGATAGAATTCCATTGTTTGACAGATATTTTCCTGACTGTCCCTATGTCAAGAATACTCTCTTTCTTCCCCTCTGCCTACTAGCTTCCAAAACTACATTTAATTCCCAATTTAAGTCCCAATGTTATCTTGTACAGGAAGCCTTTTCTAACCCCTCTTAATTCTAGTGCTTTACCTTGGTTAATTACTTCAAATTTATCCCATATATAGATTAGATTTTGCCTGCTTTTTTTCTCCCCTATTAGATTGTAAACTCCTTGAAGGGAAGGATTGTCTTAACCTCTTATTGTATTTCAAACACTTATCACATTTGTGGCACATGGTAAGCACTTAATAAATGCTTATGACTTCAGACCTTAAAAATCGTTCCACTTTTATCCTTTTCCACAGGATTATTCTGACCATCTTATAATTAGAAATATCCAAGGCACCTTCACTTAGGATCCCTCCTTAGACTCACTGTGGCTAACTTCATTTTGAAAATTTCAACCTCTAGCAAGACTGCTCCTGAAACAAAAATTTTTTTTGATAAATTTTATCTATTAAATAAGTAAGTAACCAATAGAAAACAGATGTCTTCTTTCCCACCCCCACATCTGTTAGATAATCTCAAAAAAGTTGAAGAATATGGTGGTAAGTCTCTCTCTCTCTCTCACCAAAGATACTACCACATAAAACTAAAATGCCAACACAAATTAAGGTCCATTAGTTTGTAAGAAGTACTTGTGTTTGGCGTATAATAATGCAAAACAGCACTTTAAAGACATAATGTCTTTTGAAGTGGGTAGATCTGTCACAAAGTTTTTCCACCTTGAAATACTGTTTGCCTATTTCTTTATCATTTGCTTTATTAATAATAATTATTTCTAAATATTCAGTCATGTGGTTTCAGCCTCCAGGAATTGCTCGGTTGAAACTGATCATGAGTACTATCAGAAATGCCCATCAGGCACCAGCCTGGAATGCAAATGGCTCTGGATGTTGTAGACTTAATGGTCATACAGATGCTTGCTATATGGTTCTGAAGATAAATTGTGATGATGAGGTACCTGCCACTTCTAATGTAAGCTCTGATTTAGAAGTCAGATATTCAGGAAGATCGTACAAGACACTTGCAGGAAACTGAGAAACTTTTAGTCCCCTGGACATCATAAAAATGTTTTCCTTTGGTCTAGATCATCAAAGGCAAAATGTGGGGAAAAGCTAATGGCCTGTGAGTCAGTCACTTATAGCAATGAGTGCTTGTTAGACACAATTACCCCCAGGACATTGTAGATTTCCAAACTTAGACATGAGAAAACTGCATTCACATTTACATCGTCCCTCAGTTTTTATAAAATACTGTTCTCATTAATAACTCTGTGATATAGATAGAAAGGTAATGAAAGGGAGCATGATAACATGGTGAAGGAAACAGAACACTGTACACAAATATGAGATGTGAGATTGAATTCTGAGTCTAAAACTTACCAAGTACTTGATCTTTGGTAAATTGCTGCCTCTGTATACTTATCTCTACCTTGTGAGAATCATAACACTATTATGTATTAGCCCTACTAGGATTGTCATGAGGATCAATCTTGATAATGTCAATTAGGCACTCTATGAAACTTAAAGTGATATGTGAATATCACTTATTTTTATTTTTTCTTAAAGTATCTATCATGATCAACTTTGATGGATTTGGCTCTTTTCCATAAGGAGATCATTCAAGGCAATTCCAATAGATTTGTGATGAAAAGTGCCATCCACAGTCAGAGAGAGAATTATGAAAATTGAATGTGGATCAAAGCATAATATCTTTACCTTTCTTTTGTTGATGTTTGCTTGCTTGTGTTTTTTTGTCTTTTCTCATGTTTTTTCTCCTTTTGATCTGATTTTTTTTGCTCAGAATGATGAATATGAAAATACATTTTGAAGAATTGCACTTGTTTAACTATATCAGATTGATTGTTATCATGGGAGGGAGGAAGGGGAAGCGAAGGAGAAAAAAGTGAAATACAAAGATTTTTGAAGGTGAATATGGCAAACTATTTTTTCATGTATTTGGAAAAATAAAATACCATTAAAATTAAAAATAAAAAAACAATGAATTATATATATATATATACATATATATATATAATTCTAGGTACTAGAGGAAAGTCTGTGCAAAGACACAAAGATGAGACATTGACTGTTGTATGTAAGAAATAGCAAGACAGATAGTAGACTAATTTAGCCAAAATAAAGATCATCTTAACAACACAGTTTCTATTTTAACAGAAGAAAAAATGGAAACTTAAAGAATTCAAACCTAGATTCTAGCTGTAAGTGCAGGGCTTAAGCGGACTCACTACAATACTAGTTTCTTAACACTGAGATACAAAGTCATCATCTTTGTTTCCTACACTTCCTATTTTTTCTTTAAAACTATATCTCTGATTTCATTCATGTAGGAAATTCCCGATGACAAATACTTTTGACTAATGCTGATCTCTATCCGTTTTTCAATTCATTATCTTAAGAGTGTTACCACAGGAACTAAGAATTTAAGTGGATTACCTGTGGTCTCATAAGCAGTATTTGTCAGATATAGAATTCTCCATGCACTCCAACATGGCTAGCTTTGATCTACTCCCTCAACTTAAAGTCAAGGCCCTTACAATAAATGCCTGCCTCTCTAGGTTACAGATGTGAAAAGGGTGGAAGTAAAATTAATTTCGCTTCAGCCTAAAGGTATCTTCTAGAAATGTTGTTTGTAAATCAAAGTTTATAAAAGAGAATAATGTTTCAAATGTGCAGGGATAGTTTATTATTTAAAGAGGCTTCATGGTGAGTTTTTTTATGAGGGAACTGATTATTTTGTAAAGTGATTAATCATCATTTTATTTCAGTTAATTAGCTTATATGCAATTAATTAATTAATTAATTAATTAATCACAATTTATTTCCTTGGCAAATTTGATGAGGCAGCTACGTGGCACAGTAAATAGAGTCCCAGGCCTGGAGTCAAGATGACATCTCCACAAGTTCAAATCCAATTTCAGACATTTAATATTATTTTATAATTTGTTTTGTTAACATTCAATCTCTGTGTTTCAATCATTCAGTCAATTCAGTCTCTAGGAAATACTCCTTAGAAACTGATCACATACATTATCAGAAATGTCTATCAGGCACCAGCCTCAGATGCAAAGGGCTCTGGCTATTGCAGACTTCATGATCATGCAAAAGCTCATTGTGTGGTCCTGAAAAGAAATTATGCAACTATGTATTGTACCTAGACTATATTGTAACACATGTAAAATGTATGGTATTGCCTGTCGTCGGGGGGAGGGAATAGAGGGAGGGGGGTAATTTGGAAAAATGAATACAAGGGATAATATTATAAAATATATATATATATATATAATAAAAAAAAGAATAAAAGCTTCTTAATGTCAAAAAAAAAAAAAAGAAATTATGCAACTAGAGGTTATTGACTAGGGAAGTAATATGGTCATATCTGTCTTTTAGGAAGATAAATTTGACAACTGAGTAAGAAATGAACTGGAGTGAGAAGACCAACCAGCAGTTGTATTGTGATCATCCAGCTAGGATGTGATGAAGGAGTATACTAGGATGATGGCAGGGTCAGAGGAGAGAAGGAGATAAAGACAAGAAATACTGGCAGAGCAGTTGCTTAACAAATATACATGGAATAGCATCAGATATTGTATGGTATAGCACAGTGGTCCTCAAATTTTTTAAATAGGGGGCCAGTTCACTGTCCCTCAGACTGTTGGAGGACCCGACTATAGTAAAAACAAAACCTCTGTCTCTGCCCCTCAGCCCATTTGCCATAACGTGGCGAAAAAGCGTCCTCAGTGGGCCTCATCTGGTCCATGGGCAGTAGTTTGAGAACCCATGATCTAGCAGAATATAAGCTCCTTGAGAATGATAACTTCCATTTTTTATCAGTTTCTCTAGAGTTAACACATTGCCTTTTACATAGTAATTGAATAATAATAATAAACCTCTGTTAAATAAAATGGAATTGTCTGTTAAATTCCCCAGTAGAATGTAAACTCCTTGAGGACAAGAATATGACATTTCTTTGTTATATCTGACAGATCCTATACAGCCTGGACCACTACAAACATTGAATAATGTGTGTTGACACATCAACATAATCCCTATAAGGAATCAGAGACAGAGAAGTGACCTGATTTGACAAAGGTGCCACAGGATCTTTTAGAGTCACACTTCTAAACCCTATGATAAATCTTACCAACAATTACTTCTTTTCTGAGAATATGAAATAAAAATGTGTTTGTTCTATTATGAGAAAAAATGGAAGGAAGAGAAAGTTTCTTATCTTGTCATCTTTCTCAGGTTATTAAAAATTATGGACTTCCCTTCTAGCCTCTAAGTTAAGAATTATGGCCGCTGCTTCCATTACCTCTGGGTGTTTGTCCAGAACTTGAGCTTGCCTCCCAAACCAGTTACAGGCTGATGAAAACTTGGTGGGATCTGGGAGAATTCCTACTTAACTTCCCAGGAAAGTTAATATCATCTATTCCTGCACATGCACACCCACATATGTTTCATGGTTCAATGTGAATGGAAAATGAGGTAGAGTGAGGGGAGGGGAGGAAAAAATACCAAAATGACATTTGCTTCAAAGAGAAGATAGGAGGATTTAGAGAGGAGAAAAAATCCAAAGAAAAATAAGTATACCAAATTTTTTCTATTTAGAAAGAAGTAAAAAATAGCAACTTATACATCATGTATAACTGCATCTCAGCTGTATAATCACACCAAGTGGAAATAAGCAACATTTAGACCTACTTTATAAAACCAATAGCAGAAATGCACGATGTACACAATATGTCATCGGATAGAAAGTATCCATTTTCATCTTTGGCAAGAATGGGAAAAATCTTCAACTTCCAGTCCATAACTGAATAAGAGTCTGAATGCTATTGTAAAGTTCTACTACTACCACAGGTTAGAACACGCTCAAACATTCAGGGCCCTTCGTAACTTTTCTTGGCTAGAGAATTATCAGCATAATTTAGCATACATTATATCAAAATATCTGCACATGACAACCTTATGAGGGAAGTACTAAAAGTATCATGGGCTCCATGATGATGTTGTTGTTATTTAGTCATGAAAGACCTTATTTGTTTTTTGTTTGTTTTTTTGACAAAAATATTGGAGTGATATGATATCTCTTTCTCTAGTTCATTTGACAGATGAGGAAACTGGGGCAAACAAGGTGAAGTGAGTAGCCAAGGATCATACAACTACTTAAATGTCTGATGCCAGAAGTTCCGGAGTGGGAGCCAAAATGACAGAATATAATCAGGAAGCTGCTTGAGCTCTCCCAATTTCCATTTAAATCCACATTAAATGAAGTCTCTGAACAGAATCTGATGGAATGAAACCCCTCTCCAACTCAAGATAGACAGGAAAAAAAAAAACTTCAAGAAAGGTCAGTCTCACTGAGATGAAAAGGATATTCAGCCCAGGGAAAAGTTGGCAAGAAGATCTTAATCACAGCAAATCAGCAACTAAGAACCTCAGTCCTGGATCAGTATAGGAGCAAATCAGTGGGGCAGCTTCCAGTTCAAGCTCAGAAGGAAAACTTGGGGAAATCAGGCTGTTTCCTGACAGAGAAAGAAAAGCAACCCCCCCAAACACAAGGGGTTCTTGTGCCCAAAACCAAGACTCAAAGCTGCACAGGAAGACTAAGACAGGAGCAGAGTTCTACCTTAAAAATAAAAAGAGGAAATTCCAAAAGAAAAGGAAAGAAAATGAATAAGAAAAAGAAAAAAAATTGACCATACAAAGCTACTATGAACACAAATTTAGTGTTGTGCATGAAAAAAAAAAGAGATAAACATGAGAGATTCAACTATGAGGAAAAGGAAGGGAAAAAAAGTCTGAAATAAACAACTCCTTAAACAATAGGATAAACCAAATGGGAAAAGAGATACAAAAGATAACTGAAGCTAATTAATTTATGAGACAGTAAAAATCAGTCAAACTAAAAATAATGAAAAAAAACATGGAAAAATGTGAAATACCTTATTGGCAAAACAGACAACTTGGAAAATAGATCCAGAAGAGATAATTTAAAAATTATTGGCCCACTTGAAGCCCATGACCAAAAGAGTAACCTGGATAACATTTTACAAGAGGTCTTTAAGGAAAATTGCCCCAATATTCTAGAAATACAGGGGAAAATACTCATTAAAAGAATCCATTGGTCACCTGTGGAAAGAGGTCACATAAGAAAAACACCAAGGAACATTGTTATAGAGCTCCTAAAACTTTAATCTCAAGGATAAATACTGAAAGCTGCCAAACAAAAACAATTCAAATAACAAGGAATAATGGTCAGGATTACACAGGATCTGGAAACTTCTACAATAAAAGATAGATGGGCCTGGAATACTATATTCTGAAAGGTGAAGGACCTGGGGTGACCACCAAGAGCTAACTAACTGGGGAGATTCAGCCTTTCTTTCTAGGGAGGAGATTGAGCTTAAATGAAGTAAGAGACATTCAAAAATTTCTATTAAATATGCAGTGTTGGAGGGGATATGGGAAAACAGGGACACTAATACATTGTTGGTGGAATTGTTAATACATCCAGCCATTCTGGAGAGCAATTTGGAACTATATTAAAAAAATTATCAAACTGTGCATACCCTTTGATCCAGCAGTGCTACTACTGGGCTTATATCCCAAAAAAGATTTTAAAGAAGGGAAAGGGACCTGTATGGTCAAGAATGTTTGTGGCACTCCTCTTTGTAGTGGCTAGAAACTGGAAACTGAGTGGATGCCAATCAATTGGAGAATGGCTAAATAAATTGTGGTATGTGAACATTATGAAATATTATTGTTCTGTAAGAAATAACCAGCAGAATGATTTCAGAAAGGCCTGGAGAGACTTACATGAACTGAGTAAAATGAGCAGGACCAAGAGATCATTATATACTTCAACAACAATAACAATACTATATGATGATCAATTCTGATGGACGTGGTCCTCTTCAACAAATCAGTTCCAGTAGAGCAGTAATGAACTGAACCAGCTATACTCAGCGAAAGAACTCTGGGAGATGACTATGAACCATTACATAGAATTCTCAATCCCTCTATTTTTGTCTGCCTGCATTTTTTTATTTCCTTCACAGGCTAACTGTACACTATTTCAAAGTCTGATTCTTTTTGTATAACAAAATAACTGTTTGGACATGTGTGTGTGTGTATATATATATATATATATATATATATATATATATATATATTTAACTTATACTTTAACATATTTAGCATGTATTGGTCAACATGCCATCTGGGGGAAGGGGTGGGGGAAGGAGGGGAAAAATTGGACAAAATGTGTGGCAATTGTCAATGCTATAAAATTACCCATGCATATATCTGGTAAATAAAAAGCCATAATCATAAAATAACACAAAAATTTCTATTAAAAAAGAACAGAACTAAACAGAAAATTTAATCTATAAACATAGGACTCAAGAGAACCATAGAAAGGTAAACAGGAAAATATGTATTTAAATGTTAAGCTGTTTACATGCTTAGGCAGAGAATAATACCTGTAACTCTTGAAAACTTGGGGCAGACACAAGGTCATATGAGTTGAGAGTGTGGTTGTGAATGGATTCTGATGTGATGACATCAAAGAAAAATACATTAAGAAGTAGAAAAAGGTCTGCAGTGGAAAAAGAGGAAGGGGGAGGCACAACAGTTAATTAGTTCACATGAAGAGATACAAAGGATCTATGACAATCTAGGGGAAAAGGGGAGGTGGATGATCATTGTCTGAAGCTTGATTTCCTCAGTTTTGGCTTTAAGAAGGAATAACAATCATTCAGTTAGGCAAAGAAAATTTGCTAATCTCATAAAGAAGTGGGAGGAGAAAGAG
Source organism: Sminthopsis crassicaudata (assembly GCF_048593235.1). Lineage (NCBI taxonomy): Eukaryota > Metazoa > Chordata > Mammalia > Dasyuromorphia > Dasyuridae > Sminthopsis > Sminthopsis crassicaudata. The sequence continues at coordinate 31,202,095 of NC_133619.1, read as the reverse complement.
GAAAAAAAAGGGAGGCACAAGATAGAAAGGAGGGCAAAACAATAGGGGAAAAGCTAAGAGAAGTGGGGAAGAGTTGATAAAAAATAAGATAGTGGGTCAAGTGAATTTAAAAAAAAACACTAAAAGAAAGAGGAGAGGTTATAGGAAATAAGGTAGTGAGTGGGATGGGTTAAAAAAACACAAGAATAAGGATAGGGTGGAAAGAGAGAGCAAAAGTATATACAAGGGAGAAAATAGGATGAAGAGAAATACAGAGATGGTAATCATAACTCTTTATGTGAATGGAATGAACTCTCCCATAAAACAGAAGCAAATAGCAAAGTGTATTTAAAAAAACCCCAGCAGCCTACAATATGTGATATACAAGAAACACATTTGACAAAGAGAAACACATACAGAGTAAAGGTAAAAAGACTGAAACAGAATTTATTATGCTTCAGCTGAGGTTAAAAAAAAAAAAGCAGGGGTAGAAATTCTGATCTCAGATAAATCAAAAGTAAAATTAGATCTTATTAAAAGAGATAAGGAGGGAAAGTACATCTTGATAAAGGGTGAAGTAAATAATGAAATAGTAACAATACTAAATCTGTGTGTACCAAGTGGCAGAGCAGGCAAATTCCTAGAAAAGATTTCAAGTCATTTACAGGAAGAAATAGATAGCAAAACTATTCTGGTGGGAGACCTCAACCTATTCCTCTCAGAATCAGACAAATCTAACCACAAAATAAACTAGAAAGAAACTAGGGAGGTTAATAGGAAACCTAAAGAAAAGATCTTTTTTTTCAGCAGTATGTGGTACCTACAAAAAATTGACCATGTATTAGGCCAAAAAAACAAACAAACAAAAAAAAAACCTCACAATCAAATACAAAAAGGCAGAAATAATAAATGCGTACTTTCCAGACCACAATGCAATAAAAATTACATTCCATAAAGGACCAGGGATAGACTAAAGACCAATTGGAAATTAAACAATCTAATTCTAAAGAATGAGTGGGTCAAATAAGAAATCACTGACACAATCTATAATTTATTTCATCCAAGAAAAACAACATATCAAAGCTGAAATTGTCAAAGCAGTTCTTAGGTGAAACTTTCTATTTATAAATAGCTACATAAATAAAATAGAGAAAGAGATCAATGAATTAGGCATGTAACTAAAAAAAATTAGAAAAAGAACATAAAAAACCAATTAGATACCAAATTAGAAATTTTAAAAGTCAAAGAAGAAATTAATAAAATAGAGACTAAGAAAACTATTGAACTAATAAACAAAAGTAAGGGTTGGTTTTATGGGGAAAAAACTAACAAACTAGATAAACCTTTGGTTAATTTGATCAGAAAAAGGAAAGAAAAAACCCATATCCCCAGAATCAAAAATGAAAGGGATGAACTTATCACCAATGAAAGGAAATTAATAATTAGGAGCTATTTTGCCCAACTCTGTGGCAGCAACTCTGAAAATCTAACCAAAATGGAACAAATATTAATAAAAATATAAATTTCCCAGGTTAACAGAAAAAGAAACAAAAGACTTAAATTGTTCCATTTTAGAAAAATAATTTGAATAAATCATTTAATGAGCTCCCTAAGAAAAAATCTCCCAGGCCAGATAGATTCACAAATTAATTCTACTAAACATTTTAAGAACAATTAATTCCAAGAGTATGTAAATTATTTGGAAAAATAAATAAAGAAGAAGTGCTGCCAAATCCCTTCAAACAACTCAAATATGGCACTGAAACCTAAACCAGGAAAGGTCAAAACAGAAGAAAAAAATTACAGACCAATCTCCCTAATGAATATTGATGCAAAAAATTTAAATAAAATATTAGCAGAGATTACAACAATTTATCAGCCAGATAATATACTATGATCAAGTAGTATTTATACCAGGAATTCAGAGCTGGGTCAGTTCAGGAAAACTATTACCATAATCAACCATATCAATAACAAAACCAACAGAAATCATATGATAATCTCAACAGATGCAGAATTTTTTTTGACAAAATACAGCACCCATTCTAATTAAAAACACTAGAAAGTATAGGGACAAAGGCAGTTTTCCTTAAAATAATAAGCAGTATCTATCTAAAATTTACAATATATACACATATAATGGAGTGAAGGTAAATGCATTCCCAATAAGATCAGTGGTGAAAAAAGGATGTATATTATTGCCACTATTATTCAACACTGTACTAGAAATGTTGGCTTTAGCAATAAGAAAAGAAAAAAGAAATTAAAGCAATTAGAATAGGTAGTGAGGAAATAAAACTATCACTTTTTGCAGATGACATGATGATATGCTTAGAGAATCCTAGAAAATCATCCAAAAACTTACTGGAGACAATTCACAGCTTTAGCAAACTTGAAGGATATAAAATAAATTCACATAAATAATCAGAATTTCTATATATTACTGATAAAGCCCATCAGCAAGAGATAGAAAGATAAATCCCATTTAAAATTACTATAGAGAAAAGAAAATACTTGGGGGTCTACCTGTTAAGACAAATCCAAGAGCTAAGTGAACACAATTACAAAATTTCTCACAAAAATAAAATCAGATCTAAACAACTAGAAAAATATCATTTTTTTTATTGCTAGACTGAGCTAATAAAAATGAGAATTCTGCTCAAATTGGTCTACTTGTTCAGTACCATACTAATCAAACTGCCAAGACATTATTTTATAAAACTAGAAAAAAATGATACCAAAATTCATCTGGAAGAACAAAAGGTCAAGAATATCAAGGCAATTAAGAGGAAAAAAATACAAAGGATGTTGGCTTAGCCGCATCAAACCTAAAATTGTGTTATAAAGAAGCAGTCATCAAAACCATTGGCTACTGGATAAGAAACAGAGTGCTGGATCAGCAATATAGATTAGATATATATGATACAATAATCTAGACCTATAGAAATTTAGTATTTGATAAATCCCCAAACTCCAACTTCTGGAATAAGGACTCACTATTTGATAAAAAATGCTGGGAAAACTGAAAAATAATGTCAGAAAATCAGCATAGACTTGCATCTCTCATCCCATACTAAAATAAGGTGAAAATGGATTCAATTCTTGGATGATTGATGAACAAGGGATAATTTACCTATCAGATCTTTGGAGAAGAGAGGAATTTATAATCAAAGCATTAGAAAATATTATGAGAGGTAAAATGGACAACTTTGATTACATTAAATTAAAAAGGTTTTGCACAAACAAAAAAACAAAAACAAGATTAAAAGGGAAGTGCAAAGCTGAGAAAAAATCCTTATAGCCAGTGTTTCTAAAATATATAAAGAACTATATCAAATATACAATAATACATGTCATTCCCCAATTGATAAATGGTCAAAAGATATGAGCAGATAATTTTCAGATGATGAAATTAAAGCCATTTATACTTATATTAAAAAATGTTCTAAATAACTATTGATTAGAGAAATGCAAATTAAAATAACTCTGAGCTACCACCTCATACCTCTCAGATTGGCTAAGGTGAGAAGAAAAGATAATGATAAATGTTGGAGGGGATGCAGGAAAACTTGGACATTAACTTTGGGGGAGTTATGAAATGATTTAACCATTCTGGAGAACAATCTGGAACTATGCCCCAAGGGCTATAAAACTGTTCCTACTCTTTGATGCAGCAGTGTCATTACTAGATCTGTATCCCAAAGAAATCTTAAAGGAGGGAAAAGGACTAACATGTACAAAAATGTTTGGAGCAGCTCTTTTTGTGGTGACAAAGAAGTGGAAAAGGACTGGATACCCATCAATTGGGGAATAACTGAACAATCTGAGGTACATGAAAGTAATGGAATATTATTGTTATATAAAAAATGATGAACAAGATGATTATAGAAAGGCATGTAAAGTTTTATAAGAACGATGCTGACCAAAATAAGCAGAACCAGGAATATATTGTACACAAAAACAGAAAGAATGTGCAATGATCAACTATGAAAGGCTTGATTCTCAGCATTTCAGTGATCCAAAGCAATCCCAATAGATTTTCGGCAGAAAATGCTGTCTGCATCTAGCAAAAGGTCGAAGGAGACTGAATGTAAATCAATACATGATATGTTCAGTTTTTTATTAATCTCTCCCTTGTTTTTCCCTTTTGCTCCGATTTTTCTCTCCCAATGTGATTCATAAACCAATATGTTTTAAAAATAAACTTATTAGCTATCCCCAAAAAAAGAATTTCCAGCTAAAAAAGTTGTTAGATATGGTTGTGATATAGTATTATGATAGTATCAGAAAGGACCAGCATGACGCTTTCCAAAAAAGCTAGAAAGACTTACACAAACTGATGCAAAGAGAAGTGTGTGTAACTAATATTGTACACAGTAACAACAATCTGGTATGACAACCTACTAAAAATAACTTGGCTATTCTTGGAAAAACAATTTATGATGAAAAGTGCAGTTCATTTATAGGAAAAGAACTATTGGATATTCAGTGAAGGTCAATGACACTTTATCTTTATTTTATTTTTTTTCTTGTCTGTTTTCTTTCACAGAATAACTTACATGGAAGTGTGTTTTGTATGACTACACATGTACAAAGTAGGTCAATTTTTTTTGCCTTTTTAATAGGAGGTGAGAAGAGAAAAGGAGAAAAAATTTCAAACTCAAAAATTGAAAAAAAATTTAAATTATTCTTATATATAATTGGGGTTAAATAAAATATTAAAAATGCTAAAGATTTTAAATTAAAAAAATATTTTTTAAAATGGAGTTCAGATTTGAACTCAGGAAATAAATCTGACTCCAAGCTTGATACTTTGTGAATGGTGTGTGTGTGTGTGTGTGTGTGTGTGTGTGTGTGTGTGTGTGTGTGAGTGTGTGTGTGTATCTATCTATCTATATATGTGTATGTGTGTGTATGAATATATATATATGTGTATGTGTATCTATCTATCTATATATGTGTATGTGTGTGTGTGTATGTATATGTGTGTGTGTGTGTGTGTGTGTGTGTGTGTGTGTGTATTCTCCCTATGCCTAAGGTTTCTGAACTGCAAAATTTGAAAGATTGACTCAACATTTGCTAAGATCCCTTTTCAGGTCTAGGTCTACTGTCTTATGAAAACACCTCTTAACCCTAGGATTTAAAACCAGAAAAGATTTTAGAGATCATAGATTCTAACCCCTATCCTTTTACAGTTAAGAAACCCATAATTCCAGACCATGCTTCAGTGTAATCTCTGGCCAATCCTAGAGTGCCCTAATGACTGCTTTTTCCTTCCAACCCCTACAATATTATATCGAGTTCTAAAACTACAATCAAATCAGTACTACCATGATTGCTATGGGAAGGAGTGGATCAATCTAGTCCATTAAAGCTCTACTTCCCATCTTTGTGATGTTCCCAACCTGACTCAGACTTTTTTATGTTGTGCTCTGGTCCCTTAATACAGCTTCACATCCCTGGTGAAATGTTCTCTCTTTGTTTGATTTTTGTATTCTCATCACTTAGGGACATAATAAGCACTTAAGATACTTTTACTTTCATTCATTTGATTTTTCCTATGATCTTTTTCTTGTACACCAATTTTTTCAGAAATTGTTTAGAAAACCCTGGCTAGAATAGCAATCCAGACAGTCTTTGTGTCCCAGTGGCTAGCACGGCATTTTGCACACAATAATAAATGTTTCTTCAATTGGGTAGTAAAAACCAGAGAATACTTAAGGAAGAAGATGTAGCTGAATTAATGCCTGACCTATGAGCCATGTGAATTCTGTACATGATGTGCTAGTGTCATCTTTTGAAATAGTTTTAAAGTTCTTTACAAATCTTATATCCAGTTTTCCAAGACATAGCATGAGAATAATGGAATAAGGCAGATTTTCTAAAGATGCATTTGGAAGTGGAGGCCTTCTTTAGAAATCAAAACCAAAACCATTTTTTTGTGGAATGGAAGCACAAGGGTAGAAATACTGTGCTCATAAGCCAGAAACGGTCAGCAAGGCCAAGGACAGAGTCACCATCCAAACACCAAAAGCCAGATTGTCACAATCATCCTCATATAAAAATCACTGATAACATCTCCATCGGCAAAAATATGTGATTTGGAATGACAACCCAGGAGCAGGAGGGTAAATTTAGCCTTCCCTCCGAGGAGGGGGAATCCAGCTAGGAGTCAATTATCATCCATCTGAGCATCAATCTTCTTCTCATCCCTTTCCAAATACCAGACATTGACCAGAAAAACACCCTGCTACCTTGGCCAGAGGCAAAAATGTCTCTTCATTTTCTATTTAAAAACATACCCCACTTTTCCCCCTTGCAAAACCATATTTATATAAAACACTGTTTGTTTATCTTGTCTGTCAGGCTTAAAAGTATTCTAGATATTAGGTGAGAATAAGAAAATGAAGAGACACTGAATGGCACAGTGAATTAAGAACATCTGATTTCCTATCTCCCCTGTGACCTAGACTGATTATGGAACCCTGGGAAAATCATTTAATTTTTTCTCTCATGGGTTGTAGATCTGGATCAGTGAAGGGGATGCATTTTAAGAATTCCTTACAATGGTAAAATAACAAATTTGAGCCTATATACCCTGCCACAAAACCTGAACATAATTATACTCAACAACCACTCTCGCCAATCTTGTAAGTGATGCTATAACACTTGTCCAATTAAATGATTGGTGGAACATTCAATTTAAAAAATTGTTTTAAAAATTATTTCTGGAATACCTGACTTTCCTTCAGTAAAACACAACATAGTCCTGAAAATACTTGAACAAGGAATCTTCTATGCAATTACTATCACCATACAGGATTGCCTGATAGATGCAGCCAGTGGGATAACCTTACTCCTCTGATTATCAGAAGGAGATGAGGCAGAAAATTGGAAGATCCTTCCTCACTACAGGTCACTGCCATTGTCACAAAGGCATGACCTGTGCAAGGGTGTGACAAAGTAGAATTCTGTAGCAATGGTGAACTCTTCCAGATATTCCTGTTTGCAGATTATAGAACAAGGACTGGGAGACACTTTATATCTCATCCAGTCAAGCACTCTTATTTTATAGATAAGGAAGCAGAGTCGCAGAAAAGCAATACATCATATTGCTACTGCATCATGACTGACACTGGGCCACCAAAATTAAACCTCTGAATAAGGAAGAACAGCCTTGATAGAACACCATAGTCTCTAAAGGATCAGAATTATAGATTTTCCGAAGAGCAATGAAGAGATTCACAGTAGGTATCCGAAGACTGTAGCAAATTTCTACAGAGGCTCTACAAAGAGATAAAATGTAGGTTCAGTAAATGTCCAGACACCTCAGAGGCACAGTGAATAGAAAAACAGGCCAGGAATCAGAAATACCTGAATTTAAAACAACCTTGGACACTTATTATCTTGCAATATCTTTGATAAGTCATTTAACCTTTTCCTGCCTCAGTTTCCCTATCTGTAAAATGAGGATAGTAATAATAATTCCTAACTTTTAAGGGTATTGAAAGGATCAAATGAGATAGTAATTGTAAAGCATTTAAACAATGTCTGGTACATAGTAAATGCTTAAAAATGTTTTTCATCATTATCATTATTACTTTAGTAAGATTGAAAAATAATAACAATAATAATTGAAGGCTAATAGGGATAGAACAAATGCTACCCTACATCAAACATGCAATTTCAAAAGGCCCAAAGGGAGTTATCCAGAGTGAACCATAGATTCTTTATGAAGAATTTGTTAGAAGATGTAAAAAAATAATTTCATAGGAAAAAAAGATAGGAATAAGTTGTCATCTCTACCATTGGTGAGAGTGCCAACAATGAAGAGCCCTTAAATCCATTTACTACTAAATTGGTTAATTCATTAAGCATCTATGTGCCAAGCACCATATGTTGTTGTTCAGTTATTTAATGTCGTGTCTGACTAATATCATATTCATTTCTGGGGACACAAAGACAGAAAGTAAGCAGCCCTTTACCTCTCAGGAGGGTTATATTTTGTTGTTCAATTATTTCACATTCTTTATGACCCCATTTGGGGTTTTCTTGGTGGAAATACTGGAGTAGGTTGTCATTTCCTTCTCCAGCTTGTTTTACAGATGAGGAAACTGAGGTACACTGGATTAAGTGACTTCCTCAGGATCACATAGCTAAAAACATCTGAGACAAAAGTTTAACTCAGGAAGATGAGTGTTCCTGATTCTGTGCCTGGTGCTCTATCCACTGTCCACAACAACAACTTTGTGCCAAGCCCTGTATATCCTAGGCCTGAGATATAATACAAAAAGACAAAACTTGCTACCTTCTAGGAGGTTACTATCTACTAAATGTTGAAGATATAGATCAAACACATAGATTGTACTCACACGTGTGTGTGTGTGTGTGTGTGTGTGTGTGTGTATAATCATTAAAATAATATTCTACATTAGAAAATCAAAGCAATGGCCAAAAATACACACACACACACACACACACACACACACACACACACACACACAATATCCAGACTGTCATGTCTGTGTGTCACCAAATAAACTCTGAATTGGGGGAGGGTGGAAGTGAATTTATTAGATGTTCTGTGCAGAACTTTTCTAGGCTTGATATTTGAGAAGCTTTATATCTCCCTTAGCACATAGCTTGGAGTTTTGTACCCTTCAGACCATTGACATGTTTGTTGAGTGAATGAATGGACTTTCTTCAGCTGTACTCACTCTATGTGACCCAAGCCCTTTGAGATTCCACACTAGACAGATTTCTTGCCTGTCTTTGGAATGATTCCATAGCCTAGTTCCTCTTCTAGGTTCTTCTAAAATGGTTCATTGTGGCCTGGAGAGAGCAGGTCCTCAAGAATACACAGGCAGGCACCAGCTCTGACAAGTCCAACCCGACTGGAAAACCTTGGCCTGTGGGATATTGACTGTTCTGGCAAAGCAGCTAGCGGGGGTGGTGATTTGAACACTGGGCTTGAAGGAAGACTCTGAGTTCAAATCTGACCTCAGAAACTTGCTAGCTGTGTGATTCTGACTTATGCCTGCCTCAGTTTCCTCTACTAGAAAATGGCAATGATAATACTGCCTGATTTACAGGGCTGCTGTTAGGATCAAGTGAAAGACCCCACACATAGTAGGCACTTCATAAATCTTGTTTCCTTCCTTCCAAGGTCAGGAAGGACTGCTTCAAGAGCCTTGTTATATTGGCTTGTTTTATTCATGGCCGACACTCCAAGACCGCTTTGGGGGAGTTTCCTTTGCAAAAATACTTGAGTGGGTTGACATTTTCTCTCCCAACTCATCTGAGGCAATCAAGGCTAAGTGACTTGCTAGTAAGCAACACAGCTAAGGATATCTCAGCCTGGATTTGAAAGTAGAAAGACCCCAGTTCAAATCCGGAGTATTTCTGCTTTCTCTCCAGCCAGCTGATGTTCTATTTTCTCCTTTTCTGGTCTTTTTTTGGAAGGAGGGGTTTGGCGGACTCCCCAATAACTCACAGAGAAATTGAGGGACCTGAGATTTGCCACTAGAAAGATGTGCCCCGCTGTGCAGATCATAAAACCTTGAGGTACTGAAGATATAATTCCTAGCTACACTCCGGGGCTCCACCAGGAAAAAATACATAATGCATCCCCAATACATATCTGCAAGGTGAGGTTGTTAGCTCCCCACAAAATCCTCCTTCTGACACACATAAAGCAGGACGACCCGGCTCCTCCATCCCTTTCCAACCTCACTTAGCTTCCTTCCCCTTCATGCAGTTGTTGGCCCAGCCAGGCCCGGCTCGCTGCTGTTAATCACACAGAAGCTGCCAGCTCCTGTCTCCATCTGCAAGAACAAGTCCCCTGTGCCTGCAGCCAGCTTCCGACTTGCCTCTACCCAGTGGTGTATGGGTTATTGAGGGGGAGGCAAGGCAGAACACTTTTAAGATTCATCTGCTTATCATATTATCCTTCCTTTTCTTAAATCTTGATAATTAACAAAATAAGAAATCAAGTCCTGACCTATCCCATTCACCAATATTTGAGGTGCAAATACCCATAATGCAAATTTAACAACTGGATCTTTCCATCCAATTAGAGTGACTCTGGCATCCCCTCCTTCTTTCCCCCCTCCCTGTCTCTCTCTTCCCCTCCTCTCTGACTTTCTATTTCCCTTCCCTGTTTCTCTTCATTTCATTTCTAGAGAAAAGAATCTCTCTTTCTTTCTCTGGAAAGAATTGGAGTCGTGACTTTCCCAGGATCACATAGTTAGTATCTGAGGCCATCTTCCTCCTCTTCTTTAGAGATATTGGTTTCTTTCCTCCCTTCTTTCTCCCTTCCTTTCTCTCTTCCTCTCTTCTTTCCCTCTTCCTTTCTCCTTCCTCCCTTCTTTCCCTCTTCCTTTCTCCATTTTGCCATTCTTCCTTCCCTTCCTTTCTCCTTTCCTCCCTCCCTTCCTTTCCCCCTTCCTTTCTTTCTTCTTTCCCAACTCTCTCTATGGAAGGATTTGGAGTTATGACTTTTCCAAGACCACATAGCTAATAAATATCTAAAGCCATCTGCCTCCCTTCTTAGAAACCTTATTTTCCTTCAGAGCTTAGTTCAGCTTCCCTCTCCTACAGCAAGCCTTTCTCCCTGATGCTCTTCCTTCTGCTGCCACATTTTTTGGTCTCTCTCAAAATTACCTTGTGTTATTTCATATATTCTTTGTGTTTGCTTTTCTGAGTACATGTCATGTCTTCCTAGTACAAAATCAACTCCTTGAAGACAGGGATTATTTCAGTTTTGTCTCTGTCTCCCCAATGCCTAGCATATAACAGGAAATCAATAAATGTTTTACAGAATCTTTGTTGAATTCAATATAGCAGTGCTATGAATTGATCAATATGGCCACCTCTTCCATTGTGGCTGATCACCTTCTCATCCAGTGGGATTCCTTTCATGTTGTTCATGGAATCACAGACTTTGGGAGTAGGAAATACCTCAATGGCTCTCTTTCCATAAAAGAAATCCCTGTAATACAATGATGGACAAGTGGGTGCTCAGTCTTTGCTCAACAGGCTCCAAGGACCTACTATCTCAAAGAGCAACTAAGTCCTTCCTACCAAATTCTCTATCTTTCTCTGGGTTAAATATACATACACATGTGAATACATATACACATACATACACACACTACACACATGTGTATATAAAACATGTTTCATATATACATATATGTATATATCATGTACACCATATATACATGCATATATATAAATGTGTATACATACGTATACAATACATACACATACACATACAATCAGGGCTAAAATTGGAACATTTGAGTTCTGTCTATTATCCTTCACCTTGCTACATAATCAGCCCATTTGTTATTATCAGAAAAAGAAATTATTAAGTCCACAATTGAGATCATGGTATCAGACAAAGCTTTCATCTTATTGTTGAATATTTGAGGGGCTGTGACAGGTGGTTTAGCTATTCAGAGATTCATTCCTTTTCAAGATTCACTCCATTGGAAATGCAGCAAACACTGGATTTTTTTTCAAAGAAGGGAAGATTTCAGAAGTGAGTTTGAGGACTTGTATTAAAAAGAGAAAGGGTTTTCTAGAACTTGACAATGTTGATTTATAAGAATAAAAATCCAATATTTCCCCAGCTCCTTACCATCCCTGTTGGCCTCTATTTCCCCCCAAAGCAATGTCATCTTTATATAAAAGTATGTAAGATTTTCTTTGGCTTATTTTGTCTGTGCATTCTTTGTTGTTTTCTTTTTTTTTTTCTTAATGATCCTTTCAAGAAACTGTTGAGGAGGAAAACACAGGAAACCTGAGGGCTATTTGCACCACTCACTGGGGCACTATCCCAGTTTCATATAGAAACTATTCCCTCCTCCATTCCCTGTTCTTATCCTCAAAGCAACTTATCTATATTTTTATGCATCCCTGTCAATTAGCATCCTACATATACTTCTTAGGGTCTATTAATATAATGGATTAGCAGCCCAGCCTGAGGTTGTTTCAGTTTGGCAAAGCTTCCAGGTCTGGGAGGGTAAGACTCAGTCTTTCCTAGAACCTGCCTCTTAACCTGATCTTCTGGGAGATCCTCCAGGTCAACTGCCTAGTCCCAAGCTAAATGACAATATGACCTGGTAGCTCTTTGACCTCTGAAGATCACACTGGTCTTTTCTCACTGTTCCCTTCCTCCAATACTGATTTTCCAGTAGCTTCATATTCCCCTTACAGCTTTTCATTTTTCTAAGTAATCAACCCTTTTGGAAATAGAAGTCACTAAGATTTTTGAGATACCTCATACAATTTGGAAACTGCTTCTAATGATGCTGCAGGCTCTGTCTCCTCAGGAACCATAATCCCTAAATACCCAAAAAGGAAACTTCTGGTTGCCAAAGTTCCTGGTGCTATTGATGGTTCAATGAATATGGTTTTATTAATGGGAATGATATTAAGGGAAATGCATTAGCATCTATTTCATCTCTGTGTCCTGAAAACCATTAAGGCTTTTCATCTGACCTGCTTTTTAAATTTCCTATTGTCTTCCCCTTTAGAATGTGAAGACAAAGACTGGATGGCAAAATGGGCCAAGTGGCAGGCCAGGGTTATCAAGGCATGAGTTCAAATATAGACTCAAAATTCTATTAGTTGCTTAACTCTGGACAAGTCAATTTTATGAAATCATAAAATGGGGATAATAATAGTACTTCCCTCTCAGGGCTGTTGTTAAGATCAAATAAGATATTTATAAAGCATACAGCACAGTGCTTGACACAGAGTGCTTACTTATAAAACCTTGTATTTGTATTTCTAATGATGATGACATATGTTGTTCAATCATATCCAACTCTTCATGAGCCCATGGTCCATAGCTCACCAATACAGTCTTTGCAAAGATACTGGAGTGGTTTGTCATTTCTTTCTCCAGTGGATTATGGCAAAAAGAGATTAAGAGACTTGCACAGGCTCACACAGCCAGTAAGTGTCTGAGGCTGGAGTTGAACTCAGGTCCTTCTGATTTCATATCCAGCTCTCTATTCATTTTGACACCTAGCTGTTTCCAATATGTTTTGTACATAATAATTATTTAATAAATATTTTTGCCCACATATCCATTCACTTTGCTCATATATAAAATATAATAATATCTACCTTATAGGGTTGTTTTGAAAAGGACCAATCTTTAAAGTTCCATAGAAATATCAGATATTATTCTTATCTCAGAAGACCTTCCAGCTCTAAATCTAATTGACAAACACCCACCCATACCCAGAATGCTAGTTTTATTCTCCTGTTGACAAATTCTCTCTAAAGCATTTACTTTCCAGAGGATCAGAAGCACTGAAATAGGAAAGAACAGAGAAACTTTTTTCTTTTTTCCCCCTTCATTCATATTGAACCTAAAAAGAAAGTGAAATTTCCTACATATGGATGTGCTTTGCTGATTTATTACCAACTTTCCTCCTTGCTCATCCATGCTTTGCCATTTTTCAAGTTCAATTCTTCAGACTAGATTTTTTCTTCTCAATACAAAAAAAGGAAGAAAGAAACAATTTCACATGCTAGTTTCCAAGGCACAGCTTTCTCTCAGCAAAAGCCTCTGTTGTCAGAGATCAATGCTATGAAACCTCTGGCTCCCAATTGGTCTAGAGGAATGCCCCGAGATGGATGTATCCCAATGGTCTCTCAGTATTTCTGGTCATCAATGGTACATGATCTATGGGAACCAATGATATATACTTGGTGCTGCTCCGATTCAAATTTCTATAGTTCCAACAATTCTTACTACCAGTTTGTTTGCTTATAAACTAATATATTCCTGTATTTTGAACTTCCTCTTCCAACAGTCCCTTCTCTGTAGTTTAGATTCTTACAGATTCATTGGGGCAATGGAAGGATAAGTGACGTATTTGTCTAGGATCACAAAGCCGAGAAGTGTCAAAAGCTGACCTTGAATCCTTCCCTTCCTGATTGTGACAGCAATCTTACACCACACTGACTCTCTGTCACGTTATTCTCTGGCAAAATATTGTGTGTTTTCACCCTAGTTTAGCTCCACGAGTCAATAATTCCATGATCCATAATAATAATACATAATATAGCAGCATGGGTCAGTGGAGGAAACGTCTGACAGCTTGGTGGCATTATGGATAAGGGTTAGACTTGGAATCAGGAAGAACTGAGTACAAATTCTGCCTCAGATGCTCACTAGCTGTGAGTCCCCATAACCCCATAACTTCTCTCAGTCTCAATTTGCTCAACTGTAAAATAAGTATAATAACAACACCTCATAGAGTTATTGTGAGGATCAAGAGAAAATATATTTAAAGTGTTTTGCAAACCTCATTTGACAGGCAATCTATATGATTTACTCAATTTTTATGGAAGTGGGAGGAAAAAAAGAAATAATTCAAAGAATAGAACATCATGCTTTTACTTTCAATATCCAAACAAGACATAATTCACAATAATCTCCTGAAAAAATACTTAAATATGAAATAATCTTTTAAAAATTAAAATAAAAAACTAAGGTGGCTGGCTCCCATATTTTGATAGGGACAGCAGTTGGCCAAAGGAAAGAACAATCCCAAATCTAGCCCTAAGGGCTGAGTGAACATCTTAATAGAGCCTCAGGAGAAGGAGGGTCAAATCCCAGCTCTGCTATTAACTGTGAACTTGGGATCTCAGATTCTCTGTCTGTAAACCCTGATGATTTCTAAGATCCTTTCTAAACTGAATCTATGAGTCAATTATCCTATATTTCACAAAGCAGTTCTTTCCTCATTCCCCAAAGACAATTGAAAACACAATTCCCCAAGTGTCTTTACTCTGGCGGCTAAATCTTTTATTGATTTGGCTTAAACCAATCTCCAAACTAAGAGGTCTAAGTTTCTAAAAATGGCCCAATTGTGTCTTTTCTGGTTGACAGAAACAGACCTGGACAAAATCTTAGAGGTCACCCAATCCAACTGCCTTTGCAAATGAGGAGACTGAGTCCCAGAGAATCTAGCTGACTTTGGCCTCAGTTATATAGGTTATAAGAGGCAGAGATGGGAGCCAGCAAACATCCTCTGACCATAAGTTCAGCATCTCTTGCATCATGCACTGGAATTGGAAAATTACATGTACAGTAAATTCAAATTCTTGTTCATGGGAAATTGTGGCAAATGACAAGAGCCAGAAAAAATAGACAAAGAATTTTCCTAAAAGTCAGGAGGTTAGTCCCTGCTATAAACTGTGCCTGATATAGGTCGTTTAACCATTTCTGGGTCACTTTTTGTCTTTTTGCAAGAATAAGCTGAGTGTGTACTAAAAAGTTCTGAGATTAAGAGAGAAAAGCCCAATTAGACCTTTTAATAAGGGCACTCATTAGGAGTCCTTCAAAACCAGAAATGCCAATGGACCAATATGGGCACAGACTGATCATTCCTTTCACGTGTTAGTTATTATAAATACTACAGTTTTTTCTCCTATATTTAAAATGTAACTACTGATTTTGACTTATAAAAATATTGCAAAGGGTTATAAAGTATATACACTTCAGGAAATAGTAGATAAGAGCCCATATTCAGGTACAATGACAGGTTTTCTTTTCTTCCCCATGGGTAAAGATTATCATTCACTTCAATTCAACCAATATTTATTAAAAGCCTATTGCATCTGGCATCTATTAGGCGATTAATAAATGTATTGATTAATATGTGCTTGACCTTATTGGGGGCTGATACAAAAATGAAAACAGAATCTGTTCTCAAAGAATCTGCCTCTTGATGGAGGAGAGACCACATGCACTGAGAGAGAAAAACACAATAAATAAAAAGTAATTCAAAGTAATTTCATAATAAAAGGGTCTATTACAATTTCTCAATCAAATGCACAGTAAAAATAGTTTGAGAGAAAAATACACGTATTTTAATATAATCATATATCCGAACAGATGACTTTATTGATTTGGAGGTTCCAGCCAGATCAGAGAGCTGGATAGGAGTCAACAAGATTTCAATTCAAATACTGCCCAAGATACTTTCTAGCTATATGACCCTGACTTAGTCATTTAACTTGGCTCTGTCTCAGTTTCCTGACTGATAAAATGATATTAATAATATCACTTATCCCACAGGGTTGTTGTGAGGATTAAGTGAGATAACATGTAAAGTGCTTAGCAAACCTGGAAATGCTGTAGATATGCTGGCAGTGATAATTATCATTTATTATTATTCTCACAAAGATGTAGATCACAGCTCATTCATGCAAGTCTTTTCTGGGAAATGCTGTTCATATCCTCCCCTTAATTTACCCATGTGATCCACCCATGATGCTTAGCACTTTCTCCTGACATTTTGAGAACACTAGCAGTATCTAAAAGTGGTGAGTCATGCTGACTGCTATCTCTTGCTCTCCATGCATTGTAAGCCCCTCATCCTTTTTTTTTTTTTTGCTCATACATCTTCAAGGGCAACTGGGGGTCCACTGAAAAGAGAACTAGATTTAGAGCAGGAAACCCCAATTTCAACCCGATTCTTCCACAATTTATCTGCATGAATTTGGGGAAGCCCTTGAATGTCTGTGGAACTCAGTTTCCTTTTCTATAAGAGAAAGGGGTTCATAATAAGACTTCTGAGGTCCCTTGCAGCTCCAAATCACCGATTCTGTGATGTCATCTTTTATAAGATTTGTATCACCTTTCTCCTTCATAATTCTTTATGATACTCATTTTAACCCATACATTTCCATCTTCTCCCTCTCACTCTCTAAGGGAAAAATTTTCCATTCTTTTCAATACATTTAGAATTTCTATTAAATGTGCAGGAGCATTAAAATAGGCAGAATCCCAGTGTTCTGAATAATCATTTGCTAACTCAGAAGATGGGCAAGTAAATTGACTCTACCTGTAAATTGAATCCTTCAATATTTCAAGGGTCCAATATTGCATCAGTTTGGGTGCTTTCTCCACTGATCCAATCACAGGCAATCATTTCAAGGGCTTCATATGTTCATTTTCCCCATAACTATTCATTCTTAAGTACCTAACCTTCTTGGGATTGAGCCTCTCTGGATTAGGGGGGGAAAGGAAGGAAACAAGAATATATTGAGAGCTAAGCATTGTATAACCACAGTATGATAAATTTAGGAGTAGAAGGGGGAAAAACTAAGGCCCCCAGTCTCAGGCCCCCATTCACAGAAGAATAAACTGAGGTTCAGAGAGGGTATGTAATGATCAAGCACATATACTTAGTCTAGACTTCTCTTATTGCACCCATAGACAAAACCATTCTAGCTTGGTACCTGCTAGTTTTTGTTGTACTGGCCCAGCCTTTGGGAATTTAGATCTAACTAGAAACTACAAGCCACTGTGACAAAAGCAAATAAGTAATAATAACATTTTAAAGAATAACCAGAAGAACGAATAATCAGATATCATATTTTGTGTATATGTATAGATGTGTTTTGTTTATATTTATATGTGTATAAATTTTTTTGTGTGTGATTTCATTAGTCAAGAAAGCTTTCAATATAAATCAGTCAATAAATAAACATTTAATAAAAACCTACTTCGGGGCATTGACTGAGCAAGATATCTTTGAGTTATACTCTTGGAAAGTCCCTTGGAACTTTGTTAATATGGTAGTTAGTATTGGTAGAAGTGGGCCTGGCACCCAGGAAGTCTAGAAAGAGGTCAATTTTTTTTTCTGATGTTAAGGCCATGAACTATTCTGCCTTCCTTTCCTAGATAGGGGAGAGAGTGAGAAATCTGATGGTCTTCTCCAAAAGGAACACATCACTTTATGGGAATTTCATGTTATTTAAGAGAAGAAAATTATTTAAGAGTCATGCTCCCATTGTTTCTTCCTTTACATTGTTAGGATACATGATCCAGAGGACACTTGAAATCCATTCTTTATTTTCATGAGAAAACTATGTGACATTTTATATATCAACCAAAATGATTAACATCTTTCTGTTACTGCAGGAACTAAACATAGGTAGGCATTCTCATGTAGGAGCAACACTTTTAAACATTTGAAAACACTTCACCAGTTACTAATTTTCCAACTCAGTACCTGGTGATAACATTCTGATAAATTTGCAAAGCTCTTCCTCAACTATTTATTTGATTACGATATGGAGAGATATACTTATGGTAAGGCCATTCTCATCCAAATGAACTTCAGATCATTTTGTAGTGGATAGGAGAATGGATTTTGGGGTCAGGAAGGTGTGACCTCATATCCTGCCTCCAACACTACTCGTGTGACCTTATGAAAGATAATTAACTTCTCTGAGCTTCTGTTTCTCTAGCTTTAAAATGAAGGCAATCATTACACATGTAATAAAATAAATGTAGTGATTATCCCATGAGATAGTCAGGAGGCTCAAGTCAATAAATAACATATTTAAAGCACTTTGTAAGCCTTCCATTTCTATATAAATGTCAGTATCTGTTCCCAATAGTTACTGCTTCATTTTACAAACATGGGGATAAGAACAGACCTGTCTGGAATAGGAGCTCTTGGGAGATGGAAATCCTTCTCCTAACACAGGTTGGCTCTTCTCTGTCTTAGTTTCTTTGACCACGGACAGGCTTTGGTCCTGGGTCAAAGACAGTATCTGATTCCAGGACTTTCAGGTCCTAAGGCTAGATTTTTATCCACTACACTAGCCCAGAGTCTCTTTGCTATGCAGCTAATTTGTCAGATAAAGAGTCAGTCTAATTGTTTATCCACTGATGAAACTTCAACTGAATTGCATAACTCAGAGACTTCTAACATGTCTTAGAATTAAAAAAAATAATGGCTTTCTTGACATTCAAACTACTATCATGTTACTTACTGTTACTATTTTAAAGAGAGGGACAATGTTGGGTAAGAATTTCTGCAAATTTTTCCAATACCATGCAATTAAGAATCTCCACTTAAACATCTCATTTCAGGGCAAGCAGTGTGATAACATGGAGAGCATCATGGGTATAAAGTTAGAGGAGGTGGATTTAGCTCTGTTTCTTGCATAAGCGAGAACCAGTCTCTTCATCCGTTTACCCCTTTGTAAAATTATAATTTGTTCTCCAAAGATCCTTTTACCTCTAAATTATATGACCTATTATTTAAAATAATGATTGTTTATATTTTTGATGAATTCAATAAATTTAAAGGGAGGAGGAAAAGGTATTTTTGCCTCCTTCCATCCTCAGTGTAATACAAAGAATAACAACTGTATCTACAACCACAACTATAACAATAATAGATGAGATGTGTGTTTCACACATGCACACACATACATATATAGTGATATATGCTTCAGAAACATTGATAAGTTCTTTATAATTAGACCAGCCCTGGGAAGTCAGTGCTATTATTATCTTCATTTTATAGTAGAGGAAAACTGAGGTAAAAAGAAGTGAACTGACTTGTGCAAGATCACATAGCTAATAAGCATCAGAGGTAGGATTTTAAGTCAAGTTTTCAGGACTCCAGGTCCAGTGCTCTATCCACTGCACCATCTAGTTATTAGTTCCACTTTACAACTTGAACAACAGGACAAATGAAGATAAAGGTAATGATCTTGGGTCAAGCCATGGGTCAGCAATGATCTGAATAATGGCACTTAGAAGCTATGGCTTTGTCCACCATTTGTCACATTTAATATGAACTGAATAGTGGAGCCTGTGCAGCAAGTTCTAAAGTAGCTTCTCTATTCCTACAACAGCAGTGATGAAGGAAAGATTGAAATTCCCTTTGATTCAACAAATGCCTGCTTTGTGCAGGATGCCACTTCCACGGGCACACACATATGTCTATCCACAATAAGGTTGTTTTGTTCCTTTTGTTTGTTTGTTTGTTTGTTTGTTTGTTTGTTTGTTTTTTGTTCTTTTGTTTTTTTTTTTTTTTTTTTTTTTTTTTTTTTTTTTTTTTTTTTTTTTTTGCTGAGGCAGTTGGGGTTAAGTGACTTGCCCAGGGTCAGGCAGCTAGGAAGTATTAAGGGTCTGAAATAAGATTTGAACTCAAGTCTTCCTGACTTCAGGGCTGGTGTTCTACACAATAAGTCTTTCATTGGAACAAATAAAAGTTATTTCAGAGTGGTTGTTGATAATATATGCAACATTCTACATGCTTATACTCGTATGGAAGATATGTTAATAAATGCCCTTGGGGTTGCCTTCTGATTTTAGAGAAAATATAAATACCTTTTGTCTTTCTCCTCTTTGCTCCCAGGCCCCTGAATTGTAATTGAACTAGGATTTCTTGGAAATTCTCAAGGGATAATCTCTGCCCCAAAAGCCTTCTCTTCCCCGCCAGTCTCAAGGTGTAAAGATGTCTCTCTAAGCTCTGAAGTATTGGGGAGAATGTGCACTTCCTCCCACTGGGCCAATTCATGAGCACAGCATATAGCTTTCTGTGTTTAGGCTGGAACTGGTTCCTATTTGTGACTTCTTTCTTTTAATAGAGCTTTGTGAAGTCTGGCATTTTCCCCACCTTCCTGGGCATCTGGGCATTGGGCTATTGTCTGCTGGAGCAGATGCAGCTGAACAGTGACAGTGAAAGACTCCCCCACAAAGAGAGAAACCATGAGAAAGAAAAGATTCCACGTGGTATTGATTGGATTGGACTCAGTAGCGGTAAAAAATAAAATAGCTAATGAGCAGCCCTATTGCAAATATCCTAGCAAAGCTGGAATGCCAGCCTCTCGGTGCATTGTAATCATGTCCCATAATTTGTTTATTGCTTAGTATCCCTTTATCTATGTGGATATTTGTTACATATATGATTTACATTTGTAGTCTGGGTACCTAATTTGTTTCTCCATTTGAGATAGAGAGGATCCCATGTGGTGGGACAGTTTTTCTTTTTTTCTTTCTTTTCTGAGACAATAGGGGTTAAGTGACTTGCCCAGGGTCACACAGCTAGAATTTGAGTTCAAATTTGAACTCAGTTCCTCCTGACTTCAGGGCTGGTGCTCTATCCACTGCACTAACTAGCTGCCCCAGGCCAGCTTTTCTTGAGAACACTTGTTAGGGGATGGGTTCTGAGATCAAAGAAGCCTAGTTCCCGTATTGAAAATCATTTGATCAGCATTAGTTCCATCTTCCTACTTTCTATCATATTACAAATCCTTAGGGATTATGGTGAATTAAGTCTAGCAGTTACAATGGACTGACTTCCAAGTTTATATCATGAGAAGATGTGTGAGAAGAAGAGACTTCCAGGCCCGGATTCTTGTTAGTGCACTGAGAGATCCCAGAGGTAAGGCAAATCTGAGAGGAGCCTGGGGATTTCCCAGTGATGGGAGCACAACATATTATCATGAGTGACCTGCTTATTCTGATGCAAATGGATCTCTTTAATTTGCTGCCTTCATATAGATGTATCTGTACCTCTTGAATGATAGGGAACTACACACCCAAGGAGAATGAGCATCATTTTCAAAAGAAGAGAGGGTTGTCAAGTGAATTCTTATTATGGGGTGATCGATCTGTTCATTGGAGTCCAACTGGAGGGCTGGCGATGGGCTGCAGCCAACTATGTGGCTGTGTGATGAGAAAGAAGCTGCTCTGTCCCTCATCTCATAGGCTTCACTTGCCAAAAAAACTCACAAAGATGGATGAGTGATTTTTGTCAGTCTGATAAATTCCCTCCACCGAGACATACGTCATAACCTATCCCAGTGATATAGGTCCTAGAGAGATGCCTGCAGCCCTGGAAAATTTAATAACCTGTAGGTAAACAAAGTCAATTGCTAGCATGTGGCAGAAAAGGTCTTTTTATCCAGGTCTTCCTGAATCTAAACTTAACCCTTTAAGCCTCTAAATTCAAAAATAGAATAGATAAGTATGTATATTGTATGCAATATATACATACATAATTATGTATTGTTATATAACAATGTGACTGCACATGTATAACAGTAAATATGTCCACATCCATCTATTACCTACATAGTAAATAAAGTTGCTAATAAATCATTTCCGTTATTTCTGACCCTTCATAACTCCATTTGAGGTTTTCATGGAAAGACACTGGAATGGTCTGCTGTTTCTTTCCCTAAGCAAATATACAGATATAACCTTTAGTATAGAGACTTTGATTACATCCACAGAGAAAAATAATTATAGTTCCATAAGCAAAACTTTAATAAATGTTATGAATAGTTGATTAAAACTCACTCTCCTATCAATGATTTGCAGGGGAAAAATGATTTTCCAAAGAATGATGGGCAGGGATGGCTTCTGATGGACACAATAGAACTGAACACTGCCAATGAAGCAAAGTGCAGGAGTTTCAGGCCTACTAAACATATATGCATACATGTGCATGTATGTGTACACATACAGAAAACATACCTGTGTATCTTATCACCCCATCTCAAACTCCAATAACTCCCTATCAAGTCCAAGACTAAATGCAAAATCCTGTTTGATGTTCAAAGCCCTTAGTAAGCAATGGCCTTCTTTACTTTCCAGTTTTCTGACACCTTCCTCCCCTCTATATTATCTTTGATTCAGGAACACAGGTCTCCTGACTGTTCCACAAACAAGATCTTGGACCTTTAACTTCTGGGCATCTTCTCTGTTTCTTAGCCATGCCTGAAATATTTTCCTTCTTATCTCTTTCTCCTGGCTCCCTTTAAGTCCCAACTCAAATGTCACCATTACAAGGAAGTTTTTTTTCCCAATTTCTCTTACATGTTGCATCTTACCTCAGTTAACTACCTCCAGTTTTCCCTGTATATAGTTTATTGGGACTTACTAATTTGATTACTATCTCCTCTAATAGACTGTGAAATCTTTAAGAGCAAGTATTGCCCTTTGCTATTCTTCTTATCCCAGAGAGTTTAGCATAATGCCTTGAACATTATAAGTTTTTAATAAATTATTATTGATTGACTTATTTGAGACTCAGTTTCCTCACCTGTAAAGTTTATATAAATTCTCATCTCATAGAATTTTGGGGAAAGAAAGTAATCCATAAAGTGTTACAAAATGTACTACAATCATAATACCATTGTATAAATAATAGAAAGCATAGTGATTATGTTAATCATTTCAGTTATGTCTGACTCTTCATGACCCCACTTGGATTTTTCTTGGAAAGACTGAAGTGGTTTACTATATTTTTCCATAATAGCAAATATTTAGATATAACTATATATCTTTAGTAGAAATACTTTGGTCGCATCCACAGAAAAAAATTACATATGTTAACACAGATATTTTTCTATCTACTTTTCAGACTAAATATTATTTTTAACTCCTGTCTGAAATGTTCATTTTCTCATAAAATGATACCACATATAAGACTCAACACAGTTCTTCATGAGTTCTGTTCTTTAAACCCAAGCCTTGTACTTGGTATTTGGGCTGGTCTTGCCACCGAACAGATGCTGATCTGTGTTTCTTCTGTATAGAGCTCAATTGCCTCAGGACTCTGGCAGGTGAGTCACCTTCCCACCTACACTTGACAAATGAGAAAATTGCATTATCTGTGTTCAAATTCATCTCTCCCCCTCCAGGTGTTTCATCACACATTTGCTCTTTCCTTCCTTTACTCAATGTGCATCCACTGAGTGACATTTAACTATTTGCTCGTGGCTTTTTGGTCATCTCTTAGATTTCATGTAGATGAACTCCTAAATAGAAAAGCAAAACCTACCATGGGAGGAAGCAGTGAGACAAAAGAGCATTTTGTAGATTCAAGTAATATGAATTTATTAATTAATAAGCATGCTATGAAGTGATGGGGATAGATAAAAGTGAGACAATTCCTGGCTTTAAGCAGCTACTATCCTATCAAGGAAATTATAATACTTTTTTATTCATAGATAATCCAGGATATATACTAAATAGGTGTATAGTGTTGGGTGAAGGCATTGACAACTGGAAAGGGGGGAAGGCCTGTTCCCAAGCAGCTAATATCCTACCAAGGAAACTATAATACATTTTTATTGAGGGGTAATCCGGGATATAAAATAAATAGGTATGTAGTACTGGTGAGGGCATTGACAACTGGAAAGGGGGAAAAGCAGAAGGGATGAAGAAAGGGCTCTGGAAGAAAGAGAACCTGAGCTGAGCCTTGAAGGAAATTAAGGCTTCCAAGAGATGAAGATAGATGAGGAAAGAGAAGATGCCGGGAAGGAAAATTGTGCAGAGGCAACAAGAAGGAAGATGTTATGTTGTGCATGGGGAACCAGCAAGGAGGCATTTTCTTGGCTGGAACACAGAGTGTGTAGGGGAGATGAGTGCATAATGAGCCTAGAAAGGTAGACTGGAGCCAGATTGGGAAGGATTTTAAGTGCTAAATAGAAGAACTTCTGAGAAATGGTGAACTATGAAGCATCTTGAACAGGATACTGATATGGTCAGATTGGTGCTTTGGGGAAAAATCACTTTGGCAGCAATAAAAATGGTGGATCAGCAGGGGGGAGATACCTACTGATGATGCTATGACAGTAGTCCAGGTGAGAGTTGATGAGAATCTGGAATAGGTGGGGAAGGGACTATGGTATGAGTAGAAGGGATGGGAAATGTGTAAGACACTGAATAGGTAGTATAATTAAGAAACGGCAAATGATTGGATGTACAGAGTAAGTGAAAGCAAAGACTCATGGATGAGTCCTAAGTTTTGAACCCAACTAGTTAGAAGAATGAATGATGGTGTGTGCAACAGAAGAAAATAAAGTTAGAGGGAGGGGGAAAGATCATGAAGTTATCTTTGAACTATTTATGGAACATGAGGAGGAATTATCAAGCAAGCAGTTGGATATAAGGGAAGAGACAAAATCTGGGAAATCTTACCTGCTCAGTTAGGTGACATACCCAGCACATGGGTAGGAAGGCATATCACTTAGCTTTTCCCTAAGTCTCAGTTTCCCCATCTTTGAAATGGGGAGTTAGCCTCAATGATCTCTCAGCTCTCTTCCAGTTCTAGATCTATTATGCATGACCCTTTCCAACACTCTCTACCTGCCAGTGCTTCCTTCTAAAAATCAAATTTTCAGATACCCATGCATGGACTTGCTCTCTCACTCATCTATCAATAAGTTCCTCAAAGATTTTTACTTTTGCCTTTGTCTCATTACTGCCTGACATATAGTAGCTTTTGCTTTAATATTTGTATGTTCAGTACTTGGCTCATAGCAAATTTTTTTTAATTCATGAATTCATTATTGAATTGATTCATCATTTCTCCTCACACTTCAGAAAGCAATTAGATTTCACATCTTTATGAATTCATCACCTGTTATTATGCATTATACTAATTTATGTGTCCTACTTCTGACTACGATCTCCATGAAGGCAGGGCCAGTGTCTCTGTAAATTGTACTATCTTCTCCAAGCCAATGATTCACCAACCCAATAAAAGTTAGGAGAACTCGAAATTATTGGCTGTTTTCTATTTTTAAACAAGACACTTTCTATTCCAACAGGCACTTGTAGAAGCAACAGCATTGGTCGAAATAGTCAGTGATTTCTATCTACTGAGAGGTTGGAGATGCTTTAGGCACCCAGAAAACCTTCAAAAATCATCCAGGATCTGGCTGGGAAAGAAAGTCCCTAACTTGTGTACAGATAAAGCTGGGAAGCAGTTTGGAGTTGCAGCAGGAACTAGGCTATTATTCCAGAATTGCTACTCTCAGCTAAGATATATGCATAATTCAGTAGGGATTCAGTCCAATTGTTTCATTTTGTGCAAGAGTACCTAGATTTAACAATCGAGCTTGTTTGGGGCACCGAAATAAATTGCAGTGTTGAAGACGCTGAATAAATATAATGATAGCATACCTTATGCTGAATCCTCCTCCTCCTCCTTACCAACAGTTTGCTACAAGGAAAGAGAGCCGGAGACAGACTTTGGCAGTTCTTTCAAAGCCAGGAACTCCTACTCATCAGCCTCTATGCCTCTGGGAAAGACTGTTCAGACTGGGGAAGGGTGCTGGCAAGGGTGACATTTCTCTAAGTGGTGCTTTTTATTAAACATTAGGTATTGGGATTTCATTGATCTACTGTTGACCATCCTTTACTGCCCTTGACCTTTCCCAGGTATATCCAAGTGAACATACTAGTATAAGTAAGGAAGAAAATTGAAGAGTCTCTTCCTGAGTTATCTAATAATTCCCCCAACCCTTAGCACCACCTCCCTTCCCTTCAGGCATTTGCTCAATTCCTAGTTTTGATTTTCTGATGCAGTGGGGGAGATTTGCTTGTTTTCTACTACTTTTCTAGGCAGCTATCTGCTCTTATATACATTTCCAGACCTATCAATTTTTTTTTTGGGGGGGGGAGTTATTCTTTTATTTACTAGAACTTAAAATGATTTTCCTTTGTGATAAACAAAAGAAAAGACTTTCAGAAATTAGAATCTGATCATAGATTTAGAGCTGTACGAAGTCATCTGATCTAACTGCCTCATCTGATAGATGATGAAACAAGTTCAAAAAAAGTAAAATGACTTATTCAGGATCGTACAGAGATTGGTTTGAAATTAAATATTTTTTACAGATCAGGTCCATAGGATTCAAGTAATATGGGGACAGGAAGTCACTCCTTATTAAGCACCTACTCTATGCTAAGCACTATGTTTTTAAAATATTATCTTATATATGGCATTTGAACCCAGGTTCAATAGGCACCCAAACAGTTTCTTTCCACTGTACTATGATGCTTTGAAAGAGCTTTTTTTTTTCATCATGATTCAAGGTTTTCAAAGCTATATATATATATAGATAGATAGATAGATAGATAGATAGATAGATAGATAGATAATCTTGTTTTAGAGGTAGCTAAATAGCATTATGTCCAAGGAAGGACATAGGATCATAGTAGGATCATAGATTTAAAGCTTTAAGGAGCCTTTGAGGGCAGATAGCCCAAAGACATCATTTTACAGATGAAGAATCTAAAACTTCCAGTGACTTATCAGGACAATGCTTGGCTCTAGGTCTTCTCGATTCTGAGTCCATAAATTTATCCACAGTGTCTTGTGATCACCAAGATGGTATCTTCCAAGTACACACAGTATGGACTGATGCTATCACAGCAGGCAGGAACTTCTACAGGATCTGAATACTGATTCTTGTTTCTAATTCTCAGTAGCTAGACACTTGTCAATAAGTCAGTTAGATCTGCTAAAATTCATTTTTCCTTACATGTAAAAATCAAGAGAGTGAGACTTATATATACCATGTTGTTGTGAGGCTCAAATACATTAATATAAGCTTAATAGACTTTATAACTCTAAAAGATTTAGATTTTTTGGGTAGAAGGCTAGCCTTGGAGTCAGACATAGGCTTTCTATCCTGACCTTGACACAGACTTACTGAAAGATGAAGTACAAGTTACCAAATGTCTCAGTGAGAAGGGTTGCTAATCTACATAACAGTAGAAAGAATTTTTACATTGGGAGACACCTACACTGATGAAATTATAGAATGAGATAAATCAAATCAAATCAAATCCTCCTTTTTTGGGTTGTTGAGAGATTCAAATGAGAAAATCTAGAAAAATATCTTGAAAACTTAAAGATACTATAAAATATCTGTTATTATTATTGCTAAAAGGAAAACTGAGTAGTAGAGAGAGAATAACCTTGAATCCAGCTTTGGTAAAGGGATTTTGCTATACCGTTTCACAGGTCTGTTAATAATCTTAATGGTAGAAGTAGTTTAAAAAATCTTTCAGAGACAAGTTTTGACCAAAAAACCCAACAATAACCAAAAAACAAACTCGTGATTGTATATCACGTTTTATAGCAATAGCTACTTCTAAAAAAATTATAAATACAATAAACTTTCCCTTTCAATATTTTTAAGAGATGTTTATACATTGAGTTTTCCTAACAAACTCTTTATTCATAAATGACATAAGCTTCAACATTCAGTTCAGTTTTATTCCTATTGGACACAGAAATTTTAAATTAATGGGCTACAAATTGAAAAGGGGACATTCTAATGAACAAGTAAAATATAACATTTGGGTTTCTGCAAAGCATCAAAAATGCATTTCCCTCAGATATCAAAGTAAGCCAGAGAAGAAGAAAAGCCTTGAAACAAGCATATAGGATACAAAACCTCCTCTATCAACTTGGATGGCATATGTTACCATCATATTTATCTTGCAAAACCTTTATGTACACATATCTTGCAATTTTCAGGAATACATATGTTGTGATGAAAACAAGACCCAAGAACAATGTCCTGAATGAGGAGTTTTTCAAGGTTCTGTTCAGTGATATAATAGATGGTATTATTAAGTTTCCTGATTGGTTCCAGCCTTGGCTTTTCCTTGCTTTGTGTATATGTGCAAGTGTGTGTATATGCACACGTACATATGTGCATGTTTTGACAATCATTTTATAACTCTCAGAACCATCCAGATTCAAGTGAAAGATGGTATTTTTTTTCTTCCTCCTTCAGGAGAAGGATAATATACTTCTCTAAATAAAGGAGGAGGGAACTGATTACAGAATGTAGTGTTCAAGAGTTTGAATAAGATTTGTCTTTGGACCAACAGTCCAATGCCTCCAGTAATCAACCCACAGCCACTGTAATTAGAGGGAAGCTGCTCCTATCTGATTAGCAGGGATCCCCCACATGACAGCCCACTCATGGCACTTACTGGTATTATTCAGTCAGGGAAGAAGGAGGCAGAGATCACTCCCAATTTGGGAATGCATTAGCTAGTTATTTCCTCTCATCAAGCAAATGGTCCCCTCAATTTATTCCCTCCTACCCTGATATCCATTCCCTTCGCCCCCACCATCTCCCACTCACACCTTGGTCAAATATTCTATATTATCTTTTAAAAAAAAACAGACATAGGGTAAGAGTAATTGCAATGATTTTTTTTTTAAGAAGAAGGGAGCCTGAAAGAATGGATATGTACTTTTCTTCATAGCTACATAGGCTGAGAAATAGGATAAGAGACAGCAGTCACCTGGTCCAACCTCATCGAGAGCAAAGACCCAGATTGAGTGATTTGTTTAAGGTCATACATGAAACCAATGGTTCATAAGACCATAGGCCTAAAACTGAATAGCATTTCAGAGATTCCCTATGTCAATCCTTTCATTTTACATATGAGGAAACTGAGGCTCAGGGACAGACTTGAAGTGATTTGCCCAAAATTGACCAATTTATTAAGCATTTAAGTATACTAGGCATTTATAGGGAATAATCAGAAGTCTCCTGACTTGAAATCCAATGATTTTAATATTACACCAGCCTGAGTCCTAATTAGTCCATTTTGACCTGTGTCTGATCAAACTCAACTCTAGGGACATGGGACCAAGACAATTCTTCAAAGAAGCTATTCTTCTCTGTACCAAGTGTGCCCCATGAAGTTAAGCTTGTTCATAAGATTTTCCCATCTGCTGTGTTATGGCTAAATGCTGATGATGTGGGTTGCCTCAGGGGCTCATCCTAACAGCGTGTATGTGCTCCATTAGGGAGAAGTTGCATCCTCGGCCATGGGAGAGATGGGAGGAGCTTGTTGCAATATCGAAGCTCCCTGTCTGTAGATCTGGAGACCCTCCATCAGGCTTGCTAGGCCACTCAGGACTGGCCATTGGATTTCAGTGAGCTAGCCTTAGTGGCTTTCCAGCCCTGGTCAGACAGAAGTAAGTGATCCCATATCCTCAGGGAGGCTCAAGGAGTTTAACCAGATCAGTGACTAGCAGGAAATTTGTTGTCAATTCACAGCCAGTTTAGGAGATATTTACAAAGAGCTTTGCTATGCTTACTTACATGAGTTCACAGCAATGAGAGTGACAGAGTGTCAATGGATCCTTTGAGAGAAGCAATGTGGCACAGAACTATTCTCAAAGTCAAGAACTGTGTTCAAGGTCTTGCCTTTCAACAATACAGGATTATGACTTTGGCCAAGTTATTTATCCTCTCCCTGCCCCAAAAGAGATTTTCTAAGAGCATTACTGACAAATCTGCATGAGGGGAATTTCTCCTGAGGGTTAGGAATTTAATTTGCTAATTTATTAATTACCTAGTGAGTATGGATAAAAAGAAAACTTTTTCTGTGGTTAAAGAGCTCACATTACACGGAGGAATAGGGAGATTCAGAATTCTCCTATCCATGAAATCCATAGTTCTCCCTCTAAAAAAAAGTTAGTTCTAAGGAGAAAATTAAAAAAAAAAAAGAAAGAGGTAATAAATGGGTAGAGTAAGATTAAAGAAATATAAATATTTATTTTGATTTGGTTTGATTTTCCCACTCAAGGAGAAGTGTGTATGAAGGGCACACATTTTGTAAAGCATTTCTACAGCTAAAAAAGTTGTCAACATAATGCAACCCCTACATAAGGCATTAGCAAGAGAATGAATCATCTTGAGCTTTCACGTACTAAGTTAATACATTTCAAGGATAACACTTGGGCATGTTGGCTAGTGCAACCAAGGCAATAATGCGTCAAGTGAGAGAGTCCTGCAATATGCATTATTAGTGTAGCACTGTCATCATTACTATTTTCTGCATATGAATGTATTATTTATGAATATCAAGTAATTGTGGTAGAAGGACAGCCATGGTGTAATGGATAGAGGGCTGATCCTGAATCAAGGAATTCACTGGGTCCAAATCTCACCCTCTGACATTCATTACTTTTATAACTATGGACAAGTGCCTTAGCTTTTTTTTTTTTTTTTTTAATCACTCAGGAATCTTCCTAGGATGGAGGTCTTAATCTGGAGTGTTATATACTATATGGAAATTTTATGTAATATATTAAAATGATATGTGCAGCATATAAACATATATTCATAGACATTCATGCATGCCAAAATCTTATAATACATTTATACATATGTGTACTGTGTATGGATGTATACATATTTGTATATGCATGGATATATACATATTTGCAGTGTATTTATATGTGTATATACATAAGATTTATATATGCATATATATGTATACACATATATAGGTATGCATGTATATATATATGTATATATATATATAAAGAATTATGTTTAGGTACAATTTGATACTTGAGTTATGGTAGACTTGGTTTCCTTACTAATTTTTTGCACACATGTACATAATCATATGCATACATGTATGTGCATACAGGTATACATGTATATCCATACATTATAATACATGGGTACATATGTATATATGGTATTAGGTATAGGTACCCCTATATGTGTGTATGTTTATGTACATAGACAGATAGATACATATAGTTAGATAGATATTGATAAGCGAGTTATGGTAGACTGTTTCCTTAATAATCTTTTGTACATATGTACATGTAAATTTATATATAAACATAAATGCATACATATACCTTACAGTACATATAGGGATATATGTGTATACATACACACAAGGTATAGTTGTACATATATGTTTATATGTATGTACATACAGTATAGATGTTCATGTGTGTATATATTTGTATTATATAAACTTTGATAACTGAATTATAATAGACTTGTTTTCCTTAATAATCTTTCGTATTTTATTTTATGGATTTAAAAACATTATTCTTAGAAGTTCATTGAATTAACCCTATTTGCAAGGAAATGCATACATGACAAACAATAGGTAAAGACCCTGACAGTCGCAACGCTTAGGAATACTATTAAATAATTGAAACAATCCTTGATTCTTATATATTCCTATTGGAGAAATCTCTAATCCTTATATATTCCTACTGGAGAAATCCCTGATTCTTCACATATTCCCATGAATACTAGCAGTATTCATAAATACATGACTATAAAAGATTTGATTTCCAACTAGCCAGGCATCTTAACATTTGAGCAAAACTTTCTTGAAGTTATAATGCAATATTTGAAAACTGAAGAAGCTTGAACTCCAATGAAAATAACCAGGAACCACCTTTCAAGTTACTCTAAGGATCTTTTTCCCCCATTTGGAGAAAATAAAGGCCTGCCTGGTCAGTGGATGCCACACGCTGCCTTTCTCTGATAACACCCTGTTGCCAACAGCTCTGCTATCTGGGGCGAGTGTTTCATGGGTGTCAATCGCCTTTAATGAGTGAGTCATTGTACTATGGAAGACTGCCTCACGTTGCTCTGGATGCTTTGCTGCAGAGAACTGATAAAGCTACGTGTAGCTCAGGTCTGACATGGCAGAACCCATTTCACCTGCTTCAGCTGCTTTGCTGCCAAATGGCAAAAAAAAAAAAAAAAAAAAAAAAAAAAAAAAAAAAAAAAAAAAAAAAAAAATTAAATAAAAAATATAGTCCCACCCCTACCTTTTCCTGCTTTTCTCAATTGTGTACCAAATGTTATTAGGGCAGAAATTCTAGACTCAAAAATCATAAGAAAAAAGCATGCCCTTTTCTTTTTCTAAGTTAAAGATAATAAATTAATGCATATCAGAGAATGTCAGCCTTTAAGGATCCATATTCAGACCTGAAATACGTGGGAGATGTTAACAAAGAGAGAAACTATTAGAGGCAGAAGGTTGTGATTTCCAATGGCTACTATTTTTATCTGGAGGGAGGTGCCATGGGTTCAAATTCTGGCTCTGTCACAACTACAAATTAAGAAGTATATCCCTTTCCTAGGCATCTCTTTCCTTCAAGTTTTAATTTGTGACTTTATGCCCAGGGTAAGTAGGACCAAAATATGGGCACAGAGTGTATTCTGATGACACTAGGGAGACGATGGTGATCCACATATGGAGGGGTATACACTGGGGAAGAAACTTACACTTCCTAAAACCAGGGATGCTAGCTAGTTATTGTACATTCAGTTTATTTATTCTAAATAGTGGTTAAATTTGTTTGTTTCTACTCAATGGAAAGAGTGCTAGCTTTTTTGCTGCCCTGGGAGTTTTGGCACCCTTGGTGTCTTACTTTAGCTATGGCTGTTTTCCTCCTCATTAAAATGAAAGGACTGAACCAAACATCCTTTAATTTCTAACTCTATGCCTAAAATCATGTGAAAGTGAAACATTACTGCTTCATATATTGCTCCTCTTTCGTGGTTAAAAATGGCACATCCCTGTATGTGAAATAAGGCAATAAATGACTAAAACAAACAGACACATGTAAGAAACTCCACTGAATCACAGAAGGCCATGATCACAAAAAAGCTCACACATCAAAACAGAATCTTAGAAATAGTTTCCCTTTTTTTTTAAAAGCAAGAATCAAGGTGTTATGAACTCTGTTCTCCCGCCAACCATAGAATAAGCCCAATATGTCACCTGCCAATAAAGTTACCATGGTCCACAGCTATTTTTCAAAATTGCTGCTCTGGAAGCTTCTAAGGTTTGAATGAGTTTGGTTGATCCTTAAATGGCTCCCATATGATTAATACTTTCAACATATGCTTGTATATACGTTGTTGACGGTTAAGTGATATGGAGGCTGTTATTTTTGTTCTAACAAGGAGTCGACATGTCAGCAGAGAGAAAAGCTACTTTCCCAGGTCTAGTGAAGTTAGCAAATAGGAAGCTTGTGGCTTTTCCATACATACACACACAGAATTAAGTTATGGTAGACTTTATTTCCTTAGTAATCTTTTGCACATATTTACATAACCATATGTACACAGATGCATGTATACCTATACCTTATAATAGGTATGTACATATATACACACACGTAAGGTATAAGTACACATGTATGACTATGTCTATGTGTATATGTACACACCGATAAATATTGATAACTGAGTAAGACTTTTCTTAGTAATCTTTTGTATACATGTATATAATCATATATACATATCAATATGCAAATAGACATACATGTATATCTATATCTTATAGTGCATTGTGTAATATATATACATATACATATGATCTAGTACATACATATTATACATATATATGTAATAACATTATAGATATATAAATGTACATCTATACACATGTGATACAAATTATTTTTGTCCACTTCTTTCCATTTATATGTCACTACTAACTTTAATTTTAGAAAAATTGTTAAAAAGCAGGGTAGGATAATGAACATGAGGCTGCCCTTTAAGTATGGAAGACCTAATAGTATCTTTGTGATTCTACCCAAGTCACTTAACTTTGCTGCTCACATCTCATCAGCACCATTACTGTTTCTGATTCTGACAAAAAGGAAGAGAAAAAAAAACTCCTCCTTTTTTGAGATAAGGCTTAAAATCTTTACTAACTCTTTATTTACTACAAGCTTCTTAGATTTGATTTCACCTCCATTATTGTCTTCATCATACATCATGACCAGGTATCCTCACCACAACCTGCACTTTCCTTTTGTGCTTTTTCTTCATCCATTAGATTATAAATTCCTTGAAAGCAGAGACTATTTTTTCTTATTTACACAAAAGATACTTTATAAATGTTTGTTGCATCCTCTCTTAATCTGTGGGTTAAAGAAAATTACAAGTAGCACTTTGGTAAGGATTATAAATTGATAATTTGTAGCAGGGAGAGCACTAATATTGGAACACCAATAAAAGAGTGTACATACATATGCATAAACATATATATGTGTATATGTGTGTATATATATGTATATATATATATACATATATATAAAACAATACATACTACACAAAAATCTAAGCTCTAAAATGCTAAGATCCTACATTTGCATTTTTTTAAAATTGGATTGTAATCCAAATTAGTTATTCATCTCAACAATACTGAATGTCAGACTAAATTGTTCTCTGAATCTGTTCATCCCACAAATTCAAGTCATTTTTATCCAGCAAGCAATTATTAAGCTCTAGTATGTGCAAGGAACCAGAGTAGGCAGTGGAGGCACAAAACAAAGCAAAATAAACAAACAAAAAGTCCAGTCCTTGCCAACAACATATATACATTTTCTTGGTTTAAGAAATTGTTCCACCCACATAGATCAGAAGCCATTTGTACTTTTCACTCTAAGTACTTGCTACCTATTATCTCCCTTTTGAAAGTGTCTCCCATGATTTCCTATTTTTTGGGGGGGCAGGACAATGCCCAGACTCCTTCCATCTATATGCCCCATTCTTTCCCTTGATCTAACACTTCCACTAACAATCAACTGTAATTTTAATATTTGTAAACTGCTTTAAATATCTTATTTCACTTGAATCTCTGTGAGGGAAGACTTTACACATTATTCTCCCCATTTTACAGATGATTAGATTGAGAATCAGAAAATAGAAGTGATAGACATGATCATAATGCAAGTTTTTTTTTTCCTTTTTTCTTTATTGGCTTGTTTGTATCCCCAGTCTGGCACAGAGTTAATAATGAACAAGTAAGTTTGTTGACTACTTACTGGCATCAGAAACAAGATGAACTCATTGAATTTATTTCTCCTTAACCTCAAGCCTGGCACTGTCATTTTTTTTTTTTTTTTTTTTTTGCTGAGGCAATTGGAATTAAGTGACTTGCCCAAGATCACACAGGAAGTGTTACGTGTCTGAGACCAAATTTGAACTCAGGTCTTCCTGACTTCAGGACTAGTGCTCTATCCACTCTACCACCTGGCTGCTCCTAAGCTTAGCACTCTTTCTGCAAATATTTAGCATTCCCATAATATTTTAAAGTTGACATATAAGTACGAGAAGAATTTAAATTGAGCATTAAGTATGGATGTATTCAGTACAGCTCACTGAGTATTTTAGAGCAATACTTTAAGGAAATGGGGCATTGGACAGATATATCTTGAATGAAGAAGATGATAGGGATGAAACCCTGAAATGACCAATTCTTTCATGAACGGTGGAAGGAATAGAAATGGAGAGGAATTGAAGCTCATTATGGTCTATTTGATAACTTAGCTATATGGTGTTAATAGAATTATATCAGCATGTATCTCCATTGTACTTTAGCATCAGAAATGCCCCAAAGCGTTTTTATGTCTTTCCACTTCTCAACACAATAGCAATCAATTCAATGCTACATAGATGTATGATATCATAGTAATATAATATCATACAGATATATACCTGAATGTTGATTTGAGTGGGGGGGAAGTTTTAAATTCAACAATAAAGTCAATGGAATAATGGATGACTACGAATTAATAAGGCTGGTTTTTAAAGGAACATTACAAAACTAAGTCTAAAATATATGATCTTATATATCCAAATAAGTATTGCTTTCAAAATAGTCCCCTTGGGAGAGTATACAATTATTCCTCTACTGCTATCCTTGTTTAAGACATTTCTATAACTACCTCTTACTTGGGAATTGCCTGAATAGCCAGATTGAGTCACCATATAAAAGCAGTTTCCTTCTTGTTCCTTGAAAAAAGTTTTATTTACCAACCTTATTCCACAGATTTGATTAGGAATACCTTTTGATTGTTTCAGAAATCATGTCCATCTCTAAGAGATAAGTATTTGGTGCCCCCATGGATATGTGAAAAGAATAGGCCATTGGCTCTGAAAGCAATCATAACATGCTGCCTTATTCGGGTTCAAAAGTATTAATTTACCTGACCTCAAAGTCACCAACTCTATTTGTAGAATATGTCACTGTCTATTCCCCTGTATCATCACATAAGTCTTTCATATGACATTATACCAGTAGTGATTCTTTCACCAATGAGTTTGCATTAATATCTCTCTGTGATTTCAAATCAATAGGCCAACTAGAGTCAAAGTGTGCTGCCTCTAAATTTTACCAGGTTTTACACCAAGAAATGTGACAGCATAAGACGCTTTTGGAAGTCAAGAGAAAGTATCACTGCCAAGAATAGTCAAGGCCAATTATTATCATGTTCCCTCATAAGATCCTCTTGTTTTCTAAATCAAAGCTTCTTAAACTGTAGATCATTATCCATTGACTGAATGTGAGGGTAGCAAAAATTCTGGCAATAGTAAAAGGTTTCTGAATGGGATGACAAAAAATTAATTTGAAATCAAATACATGATAAGTCCGAGATATTTCTGGCAGCACTTGCCCGTGTTGCATTGTGCTTCGCTACAGCTGAACATACAATATATGCACACTTTGAACTGTACATGCAAGAGTGCTGCCAGAAACATCTTGGTTCTGATTCAAGACAGTATCACAAAAACATTTCTTGGGCGAAAAGGGGTCACTAGTGGAAAAAGTCTAAAAAAGCCTTGAACTGGATTTTTAAGAATAATGCTACTAACAAGATTATGTGATGATCAACTGAGATAGAGTTACTTCTTTTCAACAATGAGGTGATTCAGGGTAATTCCAATAGACTTGTGATGGAGAGAGCCATTGACACCCAGAGACAGAACTGTGGGATCTGAATGTGGATCACAACATTGTATTTTCTTTTTTGTTTTGCTTCCTTGTTTTTTCCTCCTCACTTTCCCTCTTTTTATCTGATTTTTCTTGTGCAGCATGATAAATGTGGAACTATGTTTAAAAGAACTGCATATATTTAACCTATATTGGATTATTTTCTGCCTAGAGGAGGAGGGAGAGGAAGAGAAAGGGAAAATTTTTGAAACACAAGGTTTTGCAAGGTTGAATGTTGAAAACTATCTTTGCCTGCATTTATAAAATAAAAAGCTATTATAATAAGCTATTATAATATAATAAAAAGAATAATGCTATTAATTTGGAGCCGTTTTAATGGGTGGGATTGTTTTACTTTGTTTTGCTTAGAGAATTTAGATATAATACATTTAAAAAATATTCCACAGCTGAGTGTAAGCTTGGTTTTCCAACTTTTAATTTTTTTATTCAATTTTATCTTATTTTCTGTTTTAAATTGTCATGTTTCTCCTTCCCCTCCTCCACTTAATAAGCAAAAAGAAAATAGGAATCTATTACAAATACGTATAATCAAGCAAAAATAATCTGAATTAGCATTTTCCAAAATGAAAAAGAAAACAAATAGAAGAAAATATGTTTCAAATGTAACTTTAAGTCCTTTGCTTACTTTTCTATCTGGAAGTGGATAGCACATTTCATCATGAATCTTTTTAAGGGTCAGTGACATTCATAATTCTTCTAAAACTGATTACCTTTATAACATTGCTTGTATTACATAGTTCATTCTTCTGATTGTTCTCATTTAGTTTTGCATCATTTCATAGGTCTTTCCAGATTTTTCTGAAACCATCACTTTCATCACTTGCTGTAATAAAATAGTGTTCTTTTGTATTCATATGCCATAACTGTTTAATAATTTCCAATTGATGAACACCTCCTCAGTTTCCAAATCTTTGTCACTATAAAAATAATCTTGATTTTAAGGGGAAATATTGATATGTCAAAGGAAAAACCTTCAAAAAATCTAATTTTATTTCTTTAAGCTTATTCATGAATGATGTGGGGCTGAAATTACCATTGTAGAGAAATTAACATTCTCTAATGACTTTTCAAAACAGAGATATTTTATCAAATAATTTATTCAAGGTCTTCTGATGCCCTAGATGACTTTTTTACTTTGAATATTTAAGATTTGATTCAACATGAGAATTCCATTTTATGGAGTAGCAAATGCACAACTTCCCTCATTAAATAAAATGCCAAACTATTATAAGTCTTCATTAAAGATACAGAGTCTTCTCTCCTTTGGGACAATTAAGAAATGGGCTTATTTAAGGTGCTTTCATTAGGAAAGACTTTAAAACACTGATCAATGCAATAACAGATCACAATTCCAGACGACAAAAATAAAGTCCATAACCTATGTCCTTACGGAGAAATAATGAACGAGACAAACATTTTTGGATATGTCCAATAAGGGAACACTGCTCCACCTATCACTTCATCTGATATTAGTTATGACTAAATCCAGCAGATTGGTATAAGGGCTTTGTTTTATTTTTGTTATTATTGTTCAACGAGGAGAAGTGAGAAAGAAAGAAAAAAATCTTGTTATAAAGAAAAAAAATTTAAAAATATAAAATTCATCCAGCCCACTCCCATCAATATACAGTTTAGGAAACTGAAGTCAAAGGAAGATATTTGACCACAGGCATTAAAATAATGGAGCTATTTGCTTAATCCCACTGGTAGAGATCATCTTAATATAAAGAAGAGGGGGGTATTAAATGAGTGCCTTTTGATCATTAAAACAAGCAATACTGGTAGGGAATTATGAAGAATCCTCTAATGCTGGTTGGACACTCCTTACTTCCCACCACAATTACAAAACTTAATGGAAATAGAATTGTCATATAGAAAAGTTCAATGTTGCTTCTCTCACTGGGCGTGGTTCAGGGTCTGTATTTATAATAGAAGATGGTTGGGAGGGTCCTATATGGGAATTGTGGGAGGGAGCACTTTTGTACTTGACATGGCTTGGATGTGACTGCCCACAAATTATTCTTACCACTCACAGCTTAATTCTTTTAGTAAAAAGAAAAATGCATCATTTTTTAAATGAGACAAATAAAAAAAGGGAGGGAGAAAGGAAATGTTGGATGCCACAGGAAGATTGTTAGTTAAATATTACCATGGTTGCTTGATTTAGAGTCATGTAAATTTTCATTTAAATCCTATCTAAGAGACAAACTATCTGCATTACCTTGGTCAAGTGTTTTTTTATATAATGATTCCTCAGATTTTTCAACTGTAAAATAATAGGGTTGGATTCACACACATGTATTGTACCTAGACTATATTGTAACACATGTAAAATGTATGGGATTGCCTGTCCTCGGGGGGAGGGAATAGAGGGGGGGGGTAATTTGGAAAAATGAATACAAGGGATAATATTATAAAAAAAATATATATATATAATAAAAAAAATTTAAAAAAAATAATAGGGTTGGGTTTGTTCATCTCTAACATCCCTGTTGGTTTGAAATTTATGGTCTTGTGATTACTTAGAGAACTGAATATTAATAAATTCTGTCTAGCTGTTAACAAGCATCAGGAATTTCAAATCATTTAAAGAAATGTGGCTGACGTTATTTATAAAGCAATCTTAATATTTAGAAATATAAATGTGTGGATGCCAAATGTAAAATTCCTCTGAAAGGGTAAAAAAAAGCAATTAGACATAGCCTCCCGAATACTTATTAAATGTGGTGAAGTAAGTAGACCATCAGACTTGGAATCAGGAAGCCCTGGTTCAAAGTCTCCCTGCAACATGTACAGTCTTGAACAAATTACTTAAGTATTCTTGGCCTACTTTATCTCAACCATAAAAAAGGGATAATAAGACCAACCTACTTCATTAGAATGAAATACAATGAAATAGAGGATATATTTTGTAAAACTAAAAATACTCTATTTATGAAACGTATCATTATTAACAACTAGATAACAGTTATCTTCAGGGATGGGGAGAGGCAGAGGAAAGGAAGAAAAAGGGAAGAAGGAGGATTCAAGTTGTTGTGTAGCTTAGCTTAGAAACATCTTTGGAGGAAGCTTTGTTTCATATTTCTGGTCAAAACCAAGATAATTCTGTAGAACTTTGGATTCTTTTTGAGAAAAATTGAAGATTACTGGAAATTAGACTGGCCAGCTAGAAATTTTTAAGAAGAGCCAAGATAGCAGAGTAAAGCCCCATCTCTCCCTCAAAACCATTCAAAATTCTTTTAAATAATGATTCTAAACAAATTTTACAATATTAGAACACCTTAAAAAGATGGAGTAGAACATTATCCAGCCAAAGGCCACTTAGAAGGTTAGCAAAGAAGGTGGGAGTCCAATGTCTGGACCTAGCTACAGTCCTGGCCCTAGGCCCATCTCTCAATTACTGGCAATGAGGGAATCTCCGAGACTTCTCAGTCTGCAGACACCAAAGAGGACCTAGAAGGTCAGCAGAAAAGCTCTGTGGAACCAGGGTGGGAGCCCAGTCCAGCATGCAATCCTAGTAGAGGCTGCACAAAGCATAGCTTTAATGCTGGTCCCAGACCCATGCCTGGCCCAGACCCCAGCTGAATCAGCAGCAGTTCTGGAAGCT
This sequence comes from Sminthopsis crassicaudata, assembly GCF_048593235.1. Taxonomy (NCBI): domain Eukaryota; kingdom Metazoa; phylum Chordata; class Mammalia; order Dasyuromorphia; family Dasyuridae; genus Sminthopsis; species Sminthopsis crassicaudata. The sequence goes on along the minus strand of NC_133619.1, from coordinate 31,161,308 downwards.
TCTGGACCTCTGCGCTTGGGGATACCAGAAAGATCTTGGAAGGTCAGTAGAGATGGTCTGTGGCAATGGAATAGGAGTCTGGTGTGCAGTTCCAGGATATTCCAATACAATCCTGACCCGAAACCCAGCCTCATCAACTTCAATAAAGCAATGAGCTCTGCTGCTTTAGCATACTAGATCTTGCAGCTACAATGGGCCAGGGACACTTCTGACAGCTTTAGGGCAGAAAAGAGTACTTGTGGTCAGGTTTCTAGAAGGATCTCTGAAAATAACTGCACAAAAACGTTGAAGCTTGGGACAAAGCATCCTCCACCCTAGAAACAGAGCCTTACTTTAACAAAGAGTTAAAAGTCAAGTAATAGGATAGGAACATGAGCAGACAGCAGAAAATTTTTCTGATATTGAAAGTTATTATGGTGAAAAGGAAGATCAAAACACATACTCAGAAGATGATAAAGTTATAATTCCTATATTCAAAGCCTTCAAGAAAAATAACAATTGTACTCAGGCCATGGAAGAACTCAAAAGGGATTTTGAAAATCAAGTAGAAAAGAGAGAAAAAAATTAGGAAAAGAATTGAGAGTGGTGCAAAAGGAAATACAAAAAAAATAATGTGAAGAATGTCTTAAAAAGCTAAATTGGCCAGTTGGGAGAGGAGATACAGAAGTTCACTGAAGATAATAATTCCTTAAAGAATAGAATTGAACAAATGGAAGTTAATGACTTCTTTTTTTTTCTTTTTTTATTAAGGCTTTTTATCTACAAAACATATGCATAGGTAGTTTTTCAACACTGATTCTTGCAAAAACCTTCCAAATTTCCAAATTTTCTACTCCTTCCCTCCACCCACTCCCCTAGATGGCAGGTAATCCAATACATGTTAAATGTATTAACATATATGTTAAATCCAACATGCATGTACACATATACAATTACCTTGCTGCACAAGAAAAATAGCACCAAGAAGGAAAAAAAAACTTAGAAAGAAAACAAAATACAAGCAAAAAAACAACAGAAAGTGAAAATGCTATGTTGTAGTTCACAGTTCCCACAGTCCTCTCTCTCTCTGGGTATAGATGGTTCTCTTTATCACTAGATTATTGGAACTGATTTGAATCATCTCATTGTTGAAAAGAAGCTAATGACTTATTGAGAAGATACAATAAAGGAAAAAATAAAACAAGAAAGAAAAATAGAAAAAAAATGTGAAATAACTCATTGGAAAAACAACTGACCTGGAAAATAGATCCAGAAGAGATAATTTATTTACTTTTTTAGTCTACTTGGTAGTCATGGCCAAAAAAAGAGCTTGAACATCATATTTCAAGAAATTATGAAGGAAACCTGTCTTTATATTTCAGAACCAAGGGTAAAATAAAAATTGAAAGAATCTATCAATCATCTACTGAAAGAAAGAAAAATGAAAACTTCCAGGATTATTATAGCCAAATTGTGGAACTTCCAGGTCAAGAAGAAAATATTACAAATATTCAGAAATAAAAAAATAAAGTATAGTGGAGTCACAGGATAACACAAGATTTAATAGCTTCTACATTAAAGAACCAGAGGGCTTGGAGAATGATATTCTAGCTAGGAATGGAGCCAAGATTACAACTTATCCAGCAAAACTGAGTGTATTCTTCAGAAGAAAAGCTGGTCATTCAATAAATTGGAGGATTTTCAAGTATTTGTGATGTTTTAAAAAGACCAGAGCTGAGTGGAAAATTTGATTTTCAAATATAGGATTCTGGAGAAGCATAAGGATGTATCTAGAAAGTGTTATCATAAAGGACTTTCTTATGTTTATTTGTTTATATTCCTACATTTGGAATTTTTACATTTCATTTGTAACTCATTAGAACTTTCTCATTATTATGGCAGTTTAAAGAAGTATATATAGATGGGGGCACACACATGAGTTGAATATGAAGGAATAATAACTTTTTTAAAATGATGAAGTTAAGAGGTGAGAGGAATGCTTTGGAAGGAAAGGAAAGGGAGAAGCAGAATGGTGCAAATTATCATTTAAAAAGTGGCAAGAAAAAAATTTTTACAGTGGAGGGGAAGAAAGGGGAGAGAGTAAGTAAGTGAATCAATTTCATCAGAATTGGTTCAAAGAGGAAATAATATACATACTCAATATGGTATAGTTTTACCCTGAAGAAAAATAGGAAAGGAATAGGATATGGGAAAGAGGGGACAATGATAAAGGAGAGGGTTTTTTAGGGAAAGGAGTAGTCAGTACCAAGGAGGCATAGGATGAAAGGAGAGACAGAATAAATGGGATGGGGGGAGAAATACAATTAGTAATATTAGTTGTCTAAACAATTTTGAAGCAAGTTTCTCTGATAAGGCTTCATTTCTCAGACAGAGGAAACTGAGTCAAATTTAAGAAAAAAGAGCCATGACTCAATTGATAAATGAACACAAGATATCATGTGTCAAAAGGGTTATAAATTCATGTATATCCTTTGACCTAACAACACCACTCCTAAAAATGAATACCAAAATAAACTTAAAGAAAGAAAAATGACCTATTTGTACAAAAATATTCATAAAAGCTATCTTTTCAGGGCAAAAAAAAAGAAATCGAGGGAATGCCCATCAAATGGGGAATGATTCAACAAACTGTAATACGTGTTTATGATGACATATTATTGTTTTATGGAAATGATGAGTAGAATGCTCTCAGAAAACAATTTGGAATGTCCTCCATGAACTCAAGAAAAATGAAATGTACTATATACAAAGTAATAACAATGTTCTGGGATGACCAGCTGTAAATGACTTTACTATTCTCAGTAGTACAATCGTCACTACTACTTAAATGAAACATCCTATCCATACCCAGAGAAAGAACTGATCTGTCTGTCTGTCTGAATATAGATTGAAGCATACTATGGTGAAATATTAAATAAATAAATATAAAAAATAAAAAAATAACTAAAGATATTTGAATCTTTTTTTAAAAAAGAGAAATCCCTTAGAATATTTTTTTCCAGGGGACAAGGTTTTTTATTTGAAACAGAAGTTTAGACTTATAGATAGACTTATAAAAAATAACTTGGCTAAAAGGTCCCATTAAAAAGAAGCTTTCCTTAGAAGTCATTTTAATAATGTAGGTCTATATTTTGTAAAAATAAAACCAATCAATAATTCTCCTATGATATTTATTAAGTTCTTACTCTAGGATAGTCATTATCAAAAATACAAATACAAATAATGAAAAAAAGGCCTGATTCCTGTGGAATTTTTTTTTTAATTTTCCTTTTTAGAAGTCTAACCTAGTGGCTTAATCTTTTTTGAAAATTAGATTTGCAAGAATGGATATTAGAATTCTTTCAAAATGATCCTAAGCCAAGTTTCTTGAAATAATTTCTGAATCGGTCTTCATGTGCAAATCATTCAACACATTTACATACATCATCACATCTGACATTTTATTACCATGGTGAGGGGAACACAGTCAGAGAGGGGATTGAGACATACTTTTTTTATGATGATGAAATAAAATATTAGAGGTTTGGCAATAACCAGCCAAGATTATAAAAAAATCAAGTATTATGTTCCACATAAAGCAGTTTCCTCTCTTTAATGTGTGATAATATGGTGGGAAGAGAAGAGAGACAGAGGATCTGGATTTGAATGCACTTTCGGGTGTACTATTACCTGTGTGAACTCTCACAAATCATTTAACATCTCTGAGTCTCCATTTCCTCATTTATAAATGAGAAAATTAGACTAGGTGGTCTCTATAATTCATCATTACCCATAGGTTATCTTCTCACCACTTGCCATTTCTACCCATGGAAGACTTGATTCTAGATCTGGAATTCCTGTTCTGTCCCTCCTCATCACCTCCCCCCCCCCCGCCCCAATCAATATTGAGAATCTGTGCCTCACATGGAATTCTTTCTTTATCCAGCCTGAGACTTGCTTTCCTTTGCTCTTTGGCCATCTTCTTTCTATCACCCTAGACATTTCTACATCCTTAGGACCTTACCACATTTCTTACTGGATCTGACAATTTGAGTTCAAAGATGGATAAGTATTCTACCATAGAGACTCAAGGAAAAAATGTCCAACTTCTAGAAAGGAAGAAGACGTTTTCTAGATTTTTTTTTTGCTGAAGCAATTGGGGTTAACTGACTCACCCAAGGTCCCACAGCTAGGAAATATTATGTATCTAAGCCAGATTTGAACTCAGGTCCTCCTGACTTCAGGGCTAGTGTTTTTTCTTACATCTTTATGTCACTTCTGTTCTATAAATCTTCATATCTTCTGACCACACTTTTACAGCATCATTTCCATATTCCACTCTCCATGTTAGGATTGACCATAAGGTACTCTTAGCCTTCTTCTCCTATCTCTGTACCTTCTCTCTATTGTTAAATCCTCATGAATTTAATTATCCTCCCTAAGAAGATGATAGCATCATCCTCATCCTCATCACCATCATCATAACTATTAGCATGGACATAGTTCACATCACATTACAGATGTTTTCTCATATTTTTTCTAACAAGCAGAATGTAGGTACTATATTGTCCCCACCTTATAAATGGAAAACTAAGGCATAATGGCAGGGGATACATAGCTAGCAAGTATCTGAATCTGGATTTGAATTCAAGATTTTCAGTTTCTGGGTCCAAAGCTCTATTGACTGTACCCCCTTGTATATCTAGCTCTTTTCTCTCTCTTAAATTACAGTACCTCACTTCTAACTTCCAATTTTAAATCTCCAATTTGAGAGTAAATAAACAAGAAAAAAAGCAAGATATAAGATAAGAGCTTGAGAGAATTGTAGTATCTAGTGAATATTTTGTCATTGTTGCTGCTGTTATCTTATTTTTATGGAGACAGTAGATAAGAAGAGGTTGAATATTTAGAGAGAAGATAAACCTGAAAGGACCCATTTCTACAGGAGAGGGGAAGGAAGACAATGATATAGGCACAGGAGTTGGTTTTGGCCAAGGAAAGGACACCCACATCCTCTATGATGAACACAAAGGAGAAGGTGGGACATAATGGAAAACTGATCTGAAGTTGGGGACTGGGAAAAAGTTAGAGTCCTCATTGGATGGCTTCACTTTTTCAGTGAAATATGAGGCAGAGCCCTTTGCTGAAACAAAGAGAGGGACTTGTAGTTGAAAGGAAAAAAGAAAGGTTTGGAACAATGGTTGAGGAAGATGATATCTAGAAAGCTAATCAGGCAAAAGTGAAAATAATCCATTTAAGGTTTAGGAAAATTAAACTACTCATTCAATGTCACAAAGCTAATTCCTAAAGGATAATTCGAATTGTGTCTTTCTGCCTCATAGCCTAGTGCTCTGTCCACATCATCCCCACCAGGACCACCATAAAGCTACCATACACACAAAACAGGCAGATAGAAACAAACACAAGGAGGGAACAACCACTTACTTTTTAATTTCTATTTTTAATGCACTCATTCCCTCATTTATTCTGGAGCTCTCAATAAAAAGCAATCACACAACTCACATTTCATATGAATTATTCATATTTCTGTGAAGTGTAAATACGTATATGTTCAACCATGAAGTCTCCACATCCATTTTCCTGGTGCAAATACAAAATGCTCTATTTAGCATTTAAAGCCCTTCATAACTTAGCCCCCTCTTTTCTTTTTAGTCCAATATCTTAGTTTCCTGTGCTACTGGTTAACTTCCTGGTTATTTTAAGAACAAGAACTTCCATTCTTAACCCTCTGACTGTCTCCAATCTTTGGAACACTCTCACCCTCCTGGCTTTATTTCAGTCCCAACTGGGACCCCATCTCCTACAGGAAGTCTTCCCTAACCATTCTTCATTTCACGGCTTTTCTTCTTTTAATTATCTCCCAATTATCCTGTCTATAGTTTGCTTTGTATATATCTGTTTGCATGTTTCTCCCCCATTAGATTATAACCTCTTTGAGGGCAGGGACTATCTTTTGCCTCTTTTTGTATATCCAGTCCTTAGTACAATGCCTAGCAAATAATAGTGCTTAATAAAAGTAAATTTGCGTTTAAAAAAAGTAAAAATAAAAATAAATTCTCGATTGATTTTTTTTAAAATATCAAATTTTTAAAATATCAAATGAGACAGGGAGTGAAGATTTATTTACAATGCTTTAAGTGATACACATACACACACACACACACACACATATACTTGGTTTTTTGCTAAAGTAATTGAGGTTAAGTGACATGACTTGCTGAGTTGCCTAGAATCACACAGCTAGAAAGTGGTCTGAGATTAGATTTGAACTCAGGTCCTCTTGACTTCAGGGCTGGTGCTCTATCCACTACACCATCTAGCTGCCCCTTAAGTGCATTTTTAAAAGTACTTCAAGTTACTGAGATAATAAGATGATGTAGTTATAACATTGGACCTGGAAGGCTGAAGTTCAGATACTGCCTCATACCCATAACTAAACATGTGACTTTGGGGAAGTTATTTAACTTCTGCCTGCCTCAATTTCCTCATCTATAAAATAAGAATAACAATAGCATCTACCTTCTAGGGTTGTTGTAAGGATAAAATGAGATAATATTTATTTATAAAGCATTTTGCAAACCTTATAGAACCATATAAATACTTTATATTTTTCATGTATTTCATTTATTTTGATTTTTATTGTTGCTTGAAAACAGCTATTACCTGTCATACCAGATACTATGCTATGGGTAGAGATAGAGACAAAAGTGACTTTTTCCTTTGCTTCAAGAAGCTGACATTCAAATAGGAGATAAAATATATCTCCATGATGTAGATATTAAAGGGATTATCTTTATTTGATGGAGTGGAATGCTGTGTCTGCATATGTATATATATATATATATATGTGTGTGTGTGTGTGTGTGTGTGTGTGTGTGTGTGCACATATATACACATACAAATATTTTCGGTGACTATCTGAAATGGTAACACATTTAATTTTTAAATTTCCTTAAATATAAAAACATCAATTGTGCAGCCTTATCTTGGACTGAGTTCTTCTATCACTGTTTTCCTCCTATTCCTCTCTACTGCTAATTTCTAGAATATAATATATATACTACATAAATATACATGCATACATAAATAAGTTATATTTGTGCATATGTATACTTTTTTCCATTTAGATTTAGAGCTAAAGATACTTTAATGTTCACAAAGTTCCATACATTTATCTTACAGATGATGAAACAGACCCAGTGATTTTACTCAAAACATAACAACAATGATAAATGGAATTTGAAAATATATCCTCAGCTTTCATTACTTTCTTCTCCTTTGCAATAGACTGCCACCCCTCTGACCAAGTGCAAAAACCATCGCAAGTTATTAATCACAAAGGCAGCAAGATAGTAGCAGAGTTGGTAAGAGCACCAGGTGTGGAGTCAGGAAGAATTGAATTCAAATCCAACCTTAGATAGGTACTAGCAATTCAAATCTGATCAAGTCACTTGACCCGATCTCAGTCTCCTCATCTGTAAAATGAGAACCAAAGAACCTCTTTCCCAGTGTTGTTGTAAGAAGAAATAACATAATATCTGAAGGCATTTTGCAAACCTTGAAGCATTATCTAACTGCTTGCTATTGTTATCATTAAAATTATCATTCATAAAGAGAATTATAAACATCAAGCATTTCTTAATTAAGCACTTATTATATGCTTGATCATGAGAATTCATATAAAAAGCATAAAAGTCAGTGACCTCAAGAAGCTTTTCTTCTTTTTAGAGAATGAATATATATGCATCATTTTAGCACAGTGTGCTAGCACATCCTAGGATTTCAATAAATGTTTACTGACTGATAGATAATTATAAAACATATACACTGTAAATGTAAATTAATTTCAGAGAGAATAAAACATTGACAGCTAGGAAGATCAAGAAAGGAAAAAAAAAAGCCAGCGCTTAAGATAACAAAGAGATGATATGGATATACACTTAATGTAATCATAACTATCATTACCCCAAGTCCAGTTCTCACTCCTAAAAAGAAAGACAAAAACCAAATACTTGAAAGTAAGACTGGCAATGTACAATAGTAAAGTAGTTTGCTACAGAGTCTAAATTTACTATCAGAAATCCTGGAGTGAGATCCTGATTTGGTCACATGCTATCATATAAGGAGTGTCTTCATGACTTAAAACTTGACTTTTCTTATGGACAAAATCAAAAGTCTACGTTAGTTAACCTTTGGACTCTACTATCCCCCTTCTAGTGATAAAACTCAATCTATGACCCTATGAAGTGTCAAAAAATAAGTCATTTCAAAAGTCAAGATAAAAACTGGTACTCTTTGATAATTTGATAAGACACTCAATCCCTGGCTATCCATGTCCTGAAATCATCAAAAGGAAATTTGACCATAATCTTTCTACTTAAAATAGTCTTCATCTATTCCACTGCCACAAAATATATCTGTGGAATGCTAATGGTGAAATGAAAATAAAGATCAAGCCATAAAATGAATCCTAGCTTAGGAAACCTCCAAACATTAACTTCAGTCCCCAAAGTGACTTGATTGTCCTACAGTCTGATGCTTGCCATTTCCAGAAATGCACCTTGGGATGTAGTTTTCTGACTCCGAAACTTAAACATGTTCTGAAAGAGAAAATTTCAGTCCCTCTGCTAATTCTATAATTATAAAGCACTTGTCTTTGGGCTTTTCTTTAATCAGAAAGGGCAAAACTGGAATATTATACCCCACAAAATGGATGTAGAAAGATAGAAAAAATTGCCACATGTATTCTGTTACTTGAGTCCAGAGATATTTATTGGTAGATGTTCACCCATTAGGTGTTCATTATCCCCAATTAAATCACTGGTTCTGACTGAAAAATGTCAGCAAATCAGAAATCTGGCATGGCTTTGCTTCAGAAAAAGCAAGTCATTCACTATCCTGACATCTGAGAAATTTTACTAAATACAAAAGTGGATTAAATAATTTGGATTAAGAGGAAGTATTAGATGTGAGATTTTCTTTCATTGTTTCTCCAAAGTTGATGGCTAGCCTACCTAAAAAGGCCAAAGAAAGAGAAGAAATGATCTGAGTTGGAGGGTTGTTCACATTCTTCATTTTACATCTAAGGAAACTGAGACCCAGAATGGTAAATTAATTAAGTTTAGTACATTCAAATAAGCAAATATTTGGTGACTTCAAACCTGTGTCTATCATCCCTAAATTCAGCCCTGTTTTTACTGCATCAAGTTTTAAACCCCCAATACAATGAAATTCAAAAAGATAAATGGCATATGAGGCATCCCAAATCCATCTCCACTGAGTCAGCAAAAAAAATCCTATTTTTTTACAATCTAGGATGTTCTATATGGACATAGCAGATGCATGAGAAAACAAACTTGTATGTTGTCAGCAAATCAAAGAAATTGAAGACTGCCTCCAAGCACAATGAGATTTACAGTTATGGCCCCATTTCCATTACAAACCCCATTTTCCAGGCATTTATAACTCTGCTGTAAAAACTGTCTCCAGAATAGAGTTTGGTAGGCACACAAAGAGATGTAAATATGAGTGTTCATTCTCAAATAAAGGCTCATTTTAAGCCTGGGAAATGTGAATGAGAAAAGACATACTTTGCTTTAGGGCCAATATTTAACTTCCACTAAGTCTAGAAGAGAAATGGTGAAATGTCTAGATAAGACCATTTGTTGTCACATACCGAATTTCTGTCCCCAGAATCATGAGGGATCCCAGAATCCCAGGATTTCCCTGTTGGAAGAAACATCAAAGGCTATCTCCTCCAATTCATACCATAGTAATGAAGGAAGGTCTTCAAACAGAGAATCTGGATCATTCTTATATTAGAATAAGAAAGCTAACTTCTGCTAATTTGGCCTTGGTTACTAAGTAATATCAATGTGAGATAGAATATAATCTTCTTGAAGACAAAGATCATTTCAATTTGGGGTTTGTATCCCTAAGCTTAGAGCCTGGCACAAAATAGGCACTCATTACATGCTATTGGCATGGCTTTACAGAACAAGAACTTGACTATAAGAGAGGAAAACAAGAGTTGAAATCCCACGTGTCACACTTTCTAGCTTTTTTTAATGTCACCATTAAGTTGTAAGTTCCATCCTTGAGAGTATGGACTGTCTTTTTCTTTATATCCCCACTGTTTAGCACAGTGCCTGGCATACAGTAGGTATTTAATAAATGTTGATTGACTGCTTGACAATGGGCAACTTACTTAAATCTCACTTTTCTTAGGCATTTGAGAAATTAGTACCCTCCTTATGGACATGTCACCATATTATAGAAAAGGTTAAGAAATTTCAGTTTGTAATCTCAGTTCTATCATCTGCTTTGGGCTAACTTCTCTGACCATGAATTTTCTCTTCTCTAAAAAGGAGATAAGAATATTTATATTGAAGTACCTTCCTTGCAAGGGTAAGAAGAAGGGAGTCTCAGAAGCTGCATTTTCCAACTTGGACCCAACAAAAATCCCCCTGAGCATCTCTGACTAGCATCCATTTAGCCACTTTGGGAATTCTTCCAATGAAAGATAATCTTCCAGTTCCAGAGATAATCCCATTCTGCTGCAGGGTACTGTTAACCTAAGGAAGTTTTCCTGATACTGTCAGATCCAATTTTGTATTCTATTCCTATCCATGACATGGATAGCTAAACATCCTGAATTTTTTCAACTAGTCTTCATATAATATGAATTCAATACCTTTTGCTCTCTAAGTTGCCTTTCACTAAATATTCTCCAACCTATAAAAACCTCTTCTAAAATGTGGCAGTAGGATCACAATAATGAAAGCATTCTGTGACAAGGACAGAAGAGAATAAAACTCTTTACTTCTGCAATACTGAACACCTGGCTGCTCTCAAAATCCCTTAGGATCATATTCACTTAGCCAGCTCTTTTCTCATATTAAATTAATAACACAATAAAAAACAATCACGTATCTTTTTTTTTCAAATAAACTATTTAACTGAGCCTCCCCATCTCACATTTCTTTAAAGCTGATTTTTTTAATCTTGTTTATAAATTTCTATTTCTGCCAATTGAGTTTCATCTTATTGCATTAAACAACTTTCTGGTCTGTGTCTGTCAACAACTTTTGGAGTCTGGACTTGGACAAGCGACATACATATCATCTAAAATGCAATAAATATATCTGCCATTTTCTTGGTAATTAATGAAAATATTAATTTAGGAGACCAAGCATTGATTTCAAATCTTCACTTAGATCAGGGGTTCTCAAACTATGGCCGGCGGGCTGAGGATGTTTATGCAACCCACTGGGTTATGGCAAATGGGCTGAGGGGTGGAGACAGAGTGTGAGCTTTGTTTTTACTGTAGTCCGGCCCTCTAACCATCTGAGAGACAGTGAACTGGCCCCCTATTTCAAAAGTTTGAGGACCACTGAGAGATACTTCCTTCTGAGTAAGTATTGAGTCATTAATGCCTATCCCTTGGTCTGATAATTCAACCAGTATGAAATGCACCCAACTATTATTATGCTTTACCCATATTCCTATAGAAATATACAAGAGATTTGCCTAGTGTTTTACTGGAGAGAAGAGGGAAAATGAGTATGGAACATTAAATATACTGTCCAGTTCAATTCATGTATTGAAAGTTTTAATTAACTTTCCTCCCCATGCCTTTTTTTCTTCCTTTTTACAAAGGATGGATCATTGGATAGTAAAGTGGATAGGGACAGATTAAGAAATGGAAGTACTTTAAAGACAGGCAACATAAATCGTTTTTCAAATTCTTCCCTGAAATCCAAGAAAATTATCTACACTATTTTCCTGATCATAATAGGTTTAGAGGTGAAATGGATCTCAGAGAATATCAAGTCTAGTCTTTTTTCACTTTATAGATGAGAACCTTCCATTCTAGGGACTCAGTCTATAAAGGAAATAAGGTTAGACTGTTCTAACCTGTTCTTGATGAACTCATGATGCTTTTTTGTTCATAAAGCTTATTTTCTAAGTAGTCACTAACTCATTCTAGAATATTGCCAGGAATTGGAGTCATGTTTGTAGAGAGTGCTCTCTTCCCTTTTTTGACAATCTGGGTAATATATGTCTATCTCCAATCCAGAGCTATAATTCCCCTTCACCACAAATTTCCTAGGACCACAATGGTAGCTTAGGAATCACAGCAATCAATAACCATTCATTAGGCACTCACATGTCGGGCCCTGTGCAAGACACCAGAAAGGCAAAGAAAAAGTAATTTAAAGAGTACAATCTAATGGTGGAGAGGAATATCCTAGGAACTGGAGGAAACTGGAACTAGAGAAGAAGGTGGTCTTTATGCCACTTAAATTAATACGGATGTTCTAAGAAGTATAAGTGAAGAGAAAAAAAAGGAGAGAGAAAAGGTAGGAAAGAGGGGAGAGAGGAGAGAGACAGGCACAGACATAAAGAGAGAGATAAAAGTAGAGACAAAGGCAGACTGAGACAGAGGCAGGGACAGTCAGAGACAGATATAGAGACAGCAAGCCAATATCCCAAACATGAGGGGACAGCCAATAAAAAGACAGACTCAGGAAAGGAAATTTCTTGTGTGAGGAGAAATAAGTAAGGTAGAAGGGCTGTCTAAGAGACTAGGAATAAAAATGAAAATGATAAAAGTAACATATAATGCCTTAAAGTTTGGGTAGTACTTTACCTCTCATCTCATTGATATATGTTCTCATTTAAATATGCCATCTCATTGGGGCAGCAGTACGAAGTGTTGGGCTTGAAGTCAGGAGGACCTGAGTTCAAATCCCACCTTAGATACTTACTAATTGTGTTACCCTGAACAAGTCAACTTCACCCTGTTTGCTTCAATTTTCTCATCTGAAAAACAGGGATAATAAGAGCACTTGCCTCCCATTGTTGTTGAGATTAAATGAGATAATAATTATAAATTACTTATCAGAGTACCTGGCACATAGAGAGAGAGAGTAACACTATAGATAGATAGATTTTTATATATAGATGTATGCCTCTGTGTGTGTATACATATATATCTCTATATCTATATATATATCTATCTATACATATATATCTATATATAATATAAAAATATATACATAAATATTATTGATTTTTATTTCATTTTCACAAATGGTATGATTAGTACAATACCAGTTCTTCTAGAGCTATTGAGTCAAATTGATATTAGGCAGTTAGGTGCTCTCTTATGGTCTCTTCACTTTTCCCATGTATTAGTTTTCTATTAACCATTTTTGTCTTACTATTTTCAAGCCTCAATGCAGGGTATATCACTATCAGTGTTACTAACAATACTTTGAGAAAGGTGGGTTGTAATTTGTACCTTTGGATAGAGTGCCCCTGTTTACAGCATCATGGTCTACTGAATTATTGATATTTGTAAAATGATTTTTTTATTCATGCTGTCAATAAAAATAAAGAAACATAGTTCAGTACTGTTATATCTCCAGATAGCATGCAAAATAAAGGGGGATACCAGTCATTTAATTGATTCTTTGGAAATGTTTTTCTCCTTACCAATGCTTCCCCCTCCCAAAAGCCTTGAAAAGTAATTATAATCATTTTAATGTACAACATATTGCTGATTTTTGGCAAACTTGGGTTCCGGATTACCTTGTCTGGATGCTGCTTTTGTTCTCTATCCTTCACCAAGCCTCAGGAAATATCTGAGAAAGACAGTTTACTCTAGAGGCCAGTGTTTTCTCTTTCTCCTGCCAGAAAAAGATAAATATTTTCTCAAACCTTTCCTAAAATTTCCCACCCTTACAACTTTTTCAAGTTGTTATCAATTGTTTGCAAACATGATTTTGCAAGGAGGAAAAGAACAATGTCATGATTAGAAGAAAATAAAAATACAAATATATTTTTCTTTCAGAGATTTTTCATTTCAAGAAAAATTCTGCTAGTCTGATATAAAGCTTGCAAAAATAGTTGACATTTCAAATGTTTTTTGAAGATGGACAATATTCCTTTTGAACAAATGACCCAGCACATGAATGAATTTGCCAAAACAATGAAGAAAATGATTTGGGCAAGATGGTGGCCAAGAGAAAAAACAGGTTTAAATGACTCTTGATTATCATGATTCATAGTGACAAGTTACTCAATAGAGGCTGAAGAATGATGAGTGTGCTCAGAAGATTCACCCCCATTTTTTAACAAGCTGATCAACATTGTATTCCTAATTTCAAACGTTAAGCCCACTAGCAGTCTTGAATAGACATTGTGTAATCTTTAAAGGCTAACATTCAGGACTAGGGAGAGGGATGTCCCACTGGGCTATGATCTGGGCAGATATTTGAATTAATCTGCTGGGCAGCAGAGTTCATAAAGGTCACTGATTTATAAAGTAAAAAATATTGTATAAGCTTTCTATACAAAGTGATTGTATACAAAGAAAGAGTTATGATGCCGAAGGACCTCAAATTCATGTCATATAAAACCAGGTTATAAGATCTAACAATGTTTAGTCCAAAGAATGGGAGATTTAAGAAGAACATGATAGCTGTCTGCAGTTATCTAAAAGTTTTTCATAGGAAAGAAGGAATGGATTGATCTTTTGTTTGGATAGAAACAGAAGAAATGGGAAGAAGTTGAAGGGAAAAATTTAAGCTAGCAATAAATGAAAAGTTACTAGCAATCAGAGCTGTCCAAAAGTAGAAACAATTTATCTGATATGAGTTGGGTACTTCCCCTTAAAATAATGGTGACCTTATAAAAATGTAAAAGAGACTCCTGGTTAAGTATAGGTTATATGTATATCTATATATGTACTATAAATGTGTGTATGCATATAATTTACATATGTACATGTAATTTGTATATGTACATATGTGTTTTATGTATGTATTTACCTGTTTCACAATGGAATAAATATTGCACCTTAATCAATACATAGAATTAGCCATGGGGAAGACCATTTATCCTTCCCCAATTGAATAGAAGCTCTTTAAAAGGGAGGAATTGTTTCTTTTTTTTATTTCTATTTCAACATCTTGTAACTAGTATGTAGTAAATAATTAATAAATGTTCATTAGTTGACTGGCCTGAAATAGCCAAAGCTTAATGGAATAAATGGAATAAAGTTCATTCACATTAAAGCAAAACAATAGAGACTGTTTTTGAGTAAATAAGGGATTTTGCCCATGTAGATAATCTCCTATTGGAAATCTATTCACCTTGCCTCCAAACCATTATAGACCACAATTACTCAAAGATAGTAATACTCAAAAAAATGTATGCTTTTTGGACTACAAGGACTATGGGAATTATCTATGCTTCCGTAGATCATATCCCATCTCTAACTTAAATGGTGAGTCCCAGGAGTTATCTGGAGCACCGAGAGCGATTTGACCGAGGTCATACAGGTAAAGAGCGTCAGAAACGAGATTCAAACATGCTTCTTCCTGATTCTGAACTTAGTACTCTATCCTTTCCCAGCTTCTTGGATACTTAAACACAATGCCAGCACTTCTAGTGTGGGCTTAGGAGAAAATCTAATGACATTTGCTAATGCTCTTCTGGAGAGAGTTGAGCATCCAGAGCACTTATGTTCATCAGTGTCAAACAAATGTCAACTCTGAAGAATAAGAAAGGAATAGAAGGTGACAGGAACAGTTAAGTCAGTGTAAGGAAGACAGAAAGGGGCCTACTGTTTCAGAAAAACTGAACAAAAACGGAATTGTTTGATTTCTAACTGGAAGAAAATTAAGAGATGATTATGTCCTGTTGGTGTTAAGTCTTTGTCCTCAGAAACTGTAGGCACAGAGCCAAGGAATCAGGCAATCTGCTGGAGGAGGTGGCAACTTAGCAACAGATGAATCTATCAGGGATCTCTGCTCAATTATTGTCCTATGAGAACACCGTTTGATCCCATTATTTTCATATTCTCTCTCTCTCTCTCTCTCTCTCTCTCTCTCTCTCTCTCTCTCTCTCTCTCTCTCTCTCTCTCTCTCTCTCTCTCTCTCTTACACACACACACACACACACACACACACACACACACAAATGAAGAGATCTTATGTCTGTAACATATATTATATGAACTTTAAAAACTGGCTCCTTCCTTCCCTTATTTTTGGACTTCAATGTCAGCAGATATCTACTTTCTGTTTTGTAATGCCATGGTATTTATTTATTAAATACAAATATTTATTAAATGCCCAGGACCATTACTTGTGCAAATTGCCACTTCTATTGTGCTTCAAGGTTTATGAAACATTTCACAACCCAGCTTCCCAGCTTTATCACACATCACATCCAATCCTGCATTCTGATGTCCAGCCAAACTGGCTTTGCTCTCCCTCTGGAGAGATGCTTCATCTTGAAATTCTGTACCTCTGTTCTGACCACCCCCACTCACCCACCCACCCAGTGTCTCTTCACTTCATACTCTTCAAATTCCTTGTTTCTTCAAATCTCTGGTCAAATGCCACATTTTATATGATGTTTTTCTTCTGTTCATTCCCCCACCCAAGAAAAAGGTACCAGTATATATTTATTTTGTATCTTTTTTATATTTCTTAATTTCATGGTGTATCCCTTAGAGAAATATAAGATCCCTAAGGATAGGAGCTACTTATTTTTTCTGTTGTATCCCCAGCAGCTAGCACTGTGCCTGGCAAATAGTAAGGGTTTACTAAATACTTGGTGATTAATTATCTTATTTGATCTTTATATAATACTTGAGAGAATTGCAGCAATTATCTCCATTTTATAGATAAGAAAACTGAAGATGAGAGAAACAACATAGATTCATGTAGCTGTTTGATGTTTGTGATGACATTCAAAAAACAATTTTTCCTGACTCCAAATTCAGCCCTCTTTTAATTAAATCACATAGTTTCTGTGTGCAAGTTATTAAGTTTGTGACCAGAGATACAAAGACAAAAATGAAAAGGTTCCTACCTTCAGATAGCTTATCTTCAATTGGGAATTAAGACTAAGGCAGAGTAGGTACACAGATACACACAATGTCTGCAGGGAATGATAAGAACCAGGGATAAATCAAGTGACTCATCTTTTCTTTTTTCAAATATTTCTAGAGATATTTGAAAATATCTAGAAATATTTGAAAAAAAGAAAAGATGAGTCACTTGATTTCCATAGTATTATAATGCATTTTCCTTTGGATTGGGCCTTCTGTATGTTGAGGGTGTGCATCAATTACCCCATCACGAGTACATCTAAAGTTCCAGACTCACTAACACAAACTCCTTCTTCAACATGTCCAGTGATCACTCTCTCTGTATTGGATGGAAGCCATTAAAAGATTCAACACAATAACTTTTGCCCTAAGTTTGCGCAGCAAGAAGTCACTAATGAGCTGGTCATACCTAGAAGAAAATTCAACCCCATCCAAAGGCAAAAGAAGATAAGAGAAAATTATCTTTCCTTAGTAAGTCCATCTAAAGTTTTATGCCACTTGGCACGCCTGCTCTTATAAACAAGCTTTTCACCCACCAGAAAACTATCCAAACTAAATGTAACAAACTAATAACAGTTTCAGAGAGACCATTCCAAGTGGCATGTGGGAGAAATTAGAAGCACTTACAGGGAGCATTTGGTTCCTATGTTGTTTGGATCCAAACCAAATGCTTCCTTTATTCTTTTTGTGTCTAGAGTCCCTGAAAATGTGACTAACATGATATGAAAAATATGCCTTTACCTGAGAAATCAGAAACATTGAGAAAAAAATAAGTGCGTAAAGATGACATTGGCTTCTTGCAAAACTACTAAAATCAAAGGCAATGTCTCAAAATTCTTTGGGAAGATAATAGGAGAATTCATCTAGTGAATACTAATTATTTTCGATGTGTTCAGAAGTTTTTCAAGTATCTCTTTGTACACATGTCACCTAGCATTGTCAGCACATGGTAAGTAATTATCAAATTGAAATAATTCTCACCTGTATGAATCAACAGCTAGAGTGAAGAACTCTGAGGATGGATGCTTTCAAGAAAAAACAAATCCCTCTATTGGAAAATGATTAGCCACTTATTCATTTAACAGCCATTGAGAATGTATGTATGTAGTTCTGTACTAGATAGTGAAGGGCATAGAAAGGTAAATATTTCTCCATTTCTGGTTTCCATTTGCTTACAATTTAAGGGAGAGATAAAAAATCCACTAAACATATATCTATATCTATAGATCTATATATATATATATATCTACACATATATCTATATATCTATATCTATAGATATTTATATAGATATAGATATATAAAAGGAATCAATAGAATCAAACCAGATCAGGGACAAAGCCATTGATAGAAAGATGGAGAATCAAATATTTTCAATAAGAAAGATTCATTTCACTCATAAGTTTTTGGGTGAATGCTTCATGGGATGGGCAGGCAAGGAGCCATTATAATTTATATCTTTGAAAATAGCATCCACAAGAAAAAAAATTATAGCCATCAAAGTACCAAAGTAAACCAATATTAAAGAACTTCAACCCCACCCCCACCATCCCAAGCCTAGAACTCTTCAAATTTCCTCAGGGTAACTGACCTTTTCTTTCCATTAAGGAGAATTTGTCATTTGGGGCAACAGTTACATTGTCATTTGTGGTAAGACATGAAGCTTCTCAATCTTAGAGAATGATTCTAAAATTGCCCAAGGACAATGACCGATTTATCCAGAGTTAAGAAATACATTCCTCACAAATTTATAAGGCTAAGGATCAGGACCTTAGGGAATAAAATACTAGGAACTGAACCCATTTCACTGAGACTATTGCAAGAAAAGTATCATGTTCTTTTTTATCATATGCTCCCAGGAGATATCCTATACTGTAGCAAGAACCCTTAAAAATTCAAGGCTTTATGGATCCTTTTCTCTACCCCCCCCCAAAAATGGTAGGAGCTCCCTCCTTATAAGCATATCTGATAGAATAGGCTAACACAAACCCCTTTCTTTTCATCTTAAAATCCTTATGCAATTTTAGTAGAAAATCTGTAAAAGTCAGTAAAAATAACTTTGATATTGTCCTATTTTTTAAATGTCATACTCAAAAATAAAAAGGGAAATCATCCTTGCTATAAGCCACGAAGGGAACAATCACTCTCTTTGAAATGCTCTATGTTAACTGCTAAACTAATAACAGAAATGTACAAAGTATTGTTTCTCCCTATTCAGCAATCAACTATTAGATGTCTACTTATAAGATACTATGCTTGGAGTCTGCAATACTAAGGTTAAACATAAAAAGGATGGTTTATTTGTCCTCAAGATGTTTTTCATTCTAATGGGGGGTAGGTTAGCACTAATATATGTACCTGTAAGATAGAATACGATAAAGCAATCTAGCAACACACATTTATCAAGCCCCCATGTTATAGGAACCTAGAATACATAGTCCAAAAAAAAAGAAAGAAAAAAAAAGAATCCTTACTTTTAACAAGCTTACATTTACAATCTAACATGGAAGATGACACGTATATATACAAGTAAACATATGTGCTCTCATACACACACACACAAGGCAATTAAGGAAAGCTAGCACTAGCAATTGGAGAGATTAAGAAATTGAAGAAATCAGAGCCAGAAGTTTTATGCAATGATAACATTGAGAGATGAAAAATTTAGAAAAATTTCCAATTCTTTTTATCAGAAGGATAGGCCAGATAAAGCGCATGTCCAAAAAAAGGAATATGTCACTCACCTCCTGCTATAGTTGCTAGAGCTAAAATACAAAGACAGATGTATGCTTGGGAGAACCTCCCTCTACAAAATTTGGTGATTTTATTACCAGTCCTACACCCAGACATCTCAAATTTACCTTTTCTACCTCACTCTTTGTTGACCTCCAATCTTACATCTTCAAGTGACAATCTTACATCTCAAAGTTAGCTCAATATATTCCCCCTCTTTTAATTACGTCCTAATGATCATGTATAGATTTTGTTTTGCACATATTTATTTGTGTGTTATCTTATTTGTTAGATTCATCTAAGAAGTGAATTCCTTGAGGACAAGGACTATCTTTTTTCCAATTTTATCTACAATACTTATCATAGTTCCTGGCACATAGTGGGCACTTAATATTTATTTTTAGATTGAACATACAATCAATATAAAATCATATTTATTATATAAGATTTTGCTTGTTTCATTGTTGGAATGGGAGAGAAATTACATGCTAATTATTGTTATTTAATAAATTTTCATCAATATCTGACTCTGTGATCCCATCTGTGGGTTTTCTTGGCAAAAATACTGTAGTGGTTTGTTATTTCCTTCTTTATTTCATTTGATGAGTGAGGAAACTGAGGTAAACAGGGTGAAAGTGACTTGCTTAGAATCACTCAGCTAATAAATGTTTGAGAGTAGATTTGAAGTCAGTCTGACTCCAGGCCAAGCATTCTATCCACTACATCACCTAGCTGCTCCAAATGCTAGTTAATTATTTTTTTAAAAATGTAATGCACCTATTTTCTATTTACATAAAATATTAAGTTGTTGTTGTAGGACTGTCAAAATTTCTTATTTTACCAAAATTATTGTGATATTATGAATTGCATTTTATTATAATGTTGAATTATAATGTTCCAAAGAGGGACTACATTAAATCTTTTGGCATACTCTATTATTATCAGATGATGGCATCTTGATGCCTTGGAATCTACCATGAAAACTTAAGAGGAAAGGGAGACATCATTATATCTATAGCTACATGTACATCAATAGCTTTCACCCTTAAAGAAGACATTTTTATATTATTTTATCCAATCCTTTAACTACTAAATGAATTTTGGTGGATTTACGTTTATTCTAATTCTCTGAAAGAATGTCATAAACAATCTTGTCATGTGTGCAGTAGGTTTCAAATTTTTGTTTTTTGGTTTTTTTGTGTGTGTTTTTTGGGTATAATACAAAATGGTCAGATCCGACGTCATATACTATCATACATGAGATAGTATCACCTAATTTCAAAGTTGGAAGGAAATTCATTAGTCACTTTGTCAAAGTGAAGGAATTTCCTCTATAATATTCCCAACAACTTTTCCATTTTCTATTCAAAGAACATCAATGATTGGACTCATTCATTCTGGTCCTTGCAGGCAGGGGCCATTTTGGATGTTTTGAGTTTTGCCTTACTTTGTACCCCCAGCACTTAATGCAGTGCCAGGCACAGAGGAGGTACTTAATCAATGAGGGTGATGCTTTCACACCATCCTTAGTCATCACTAAAGTTTAGGAAATTTCTCCCTTACATTGAGTCCACTCTGCCTCTACAGATTCTACTTTTTGCTTCCAATTTTCTATTCTCTGCAAATCTAGTCTAGTCTCAAGAAAAACCAATGCCTTTAGCATTACAACCTTTAAATATTTGAAGACAGTTTCTACATAGTGACATTTCTCTACAAAAAACAAGGTATTGGTTTGCATCAAATGGTCTGGAACAGTTACATCCTATGGCACTCTTTTTGTAACAATCAAATAGGAAAGATGCATTAAGACTCCCAAGAAGAATTCCATTAATTTAAGTCATAAAAGAAAATATGTTCTTAGTATAATTTCAAAGAAAAAAGAACTTAAAGAAACTAAGTTTTCATCCAGTTTAAAAAAAGACAAGTCGATGATTCCAATTAATATGTGCTTAAGGAATTTTCATTTTAATAGTATTAAAAAAACAAATGGATGGTTTCTTTTCTTTCACAGACTCTGATTTCTTTTAAGATATCTACTGGTCTTGAATTTAGTTTTACATATCATTGTACAAAATACAGACTATATATCTCAAAGTCCTTCTTCTCCCCATGATCTAGACATGACCATGAGTTTTCATATTTATGTCATTATAGAACATTTGAAAGTATTACATCAATGATTGATATCTTTAGTATAGCGTCTCTAGTATTATAGAATATTTGAAAAGTACTACAGCATAAAAGAGCTCCACTAGTGAATCTGGTGGATGATGGTTACTGGGTTATCAAAAAATAAACATGCTAAGTGGAAAATAAGTTCATCAGCAGAAGTCAAGATATTCTGCAATGGACTTCTTGGTAGCAAGAACTAATAAGGCCCAATTTATGGAATGGAAGTTTTCAATCTGCATTGATAAAGGAAATGCCTGTAATGACCAAAATTTTGAGGTTAAAGAAAAAAAAATCAGTTGTTTGAATTGATATTTTCCCTATATAACTGAAATGGGAGTATATGAACGATGGATTATTATAACACATACACACAAACTCAACTAGTTAATTCTAGAAATATTGGCTACTAACTCCACAGTTTCATGTATGCTTTTGAATCCCTTGCTCATGTCCTTCAGCAGTATTTTCTAAGAAGACTATTGCGATACAATAAAAAGTCTGGAACAGTTCATGAATTTCAACATAGTTATTCATCCAAGCCACTTAAAAACAACAACAACAACAACAACAACAACAACAACAACAACAATTATTAGGTCCAAAAAAGACTATGGTTTAGAACCTTGGGTCAACAAACTAGTTCCCTTGAACCAGATTACTGCCTGCTTTAGTACAATCTTGAGTTAAGTTTTTAAATACAGTAAAATTTCATTTTAAAAGACAAAAACTATACTTAGCTTCCTGACAGTACAATAACAGGTGGTAGGCCATATTTGGCCTGCAGGGCCCTATTTTAGACAATCGTAAAAGCAAAATGCTATGAATTCCAAGCAGAAACAAAAGCTTCAAAGCCTATTGCATGCAATGCAAGCCTTTTAGCTGTTCTTTGTATATGGCATTCAATCTGAAGATGCCAGGCCTTTTCATCATTTATTCAATCAATCAATTCACATTTATGTGCCAGGCACTGTGCTAAATGCTATTTGCCATGTCATCATCTTCCCCCTCATCTCTTATCTCTGCTTCCTGGATCCCCCAGTTTCCATCAAAACTCAGCTCAACTCTTGCTTACTCTAAGAAGCCTTTCCCAATATTCACATTATTCCTTCTAAAATTATTTTCCACTTACAATATTAATGTCTTGTATGTATAATTTTCCCATGTTGTTTCTTCCATTAGAATATGGGCTTTTTAAAGGAAGGACCATTTTTTTTTTCCTTTCTTTATATTTCCAGGACTTACCACAGGGTCTGGAATATAACCAGAATGTAATGAATACGTGTTGATGGACTGCCTGTTTTCTACAACAACCATAACCAGAAAAAATGTACCATCTCCTCTGATCCAGAAAGACCAAAAAGCACGAGGCTGATCTATGGTTATTCATTAATATACAGAGATATTAAAATTTACTTTATATATAGTAAACAATTCTGTGTTTGAGAGATATTTGTAAGGGCATTGTAAGCATTGCACCCAGATTTTCAACAACCCTCTCCCTTATCCTTATCCTTTTACTTAGGAGTCAAGCAAAACCAGATTTTAAAACCTAAATGATGTGTTAATGGAATTGCTCTGATTCCTTCAATATTCCTAACTTTGGCCACCTATCACTTCTTCAACAAAATGGAATAACTGCATGAGCTGTCAACCTTTACCACTGGAGAACATGCAAGGAAATATAAAGTCAGGAGTTTCCAGTCTTATTTGGTAGGTCATACTATGCACATAAGATGCTATACACACTCAAAGGCTCAGCTAGATTTTACTGAAGGAATTTATGAACTATCTTACCACTCCCAGTTCTCCAGAAACCAAGATATGAAAAACCCCATATGATTTTTAAAAAAATTGTAATCTAGTTTCCCATATCAATCACAAATTCAATCACCTAAAAACTTTTTTTTTTTTAGAAACGTTAACATTGGTCTCAATATTTCCACAAAATATATCAATTTCACCAAATTATCCACATCAAAACTATCATATTGTTATTATTTCATATCACTGGAGTATAATTTCAGTGTGAATTTAGATGGTTTGAATTATAAATGTCAAAAATTATTTATTGTCAGATCCCACTTTGAAACAACCACCATGAAATCTTGGTTAATTAATTAAGATAATCATTAAGCATCTTCTTTTTTATGTAAAAATTAAAGAAACCCTATTCCCTCATTCATTCCAGAAATTGTAGAATATTTTACTGCAAGATTTTTTCTTTCTTTTTTTGGAATAAGGGAAGAAAGAAAAAAAAAGTCATAGCATGAAAGCAAAACATTAAAGATGGCATTTAAACTGTTGCAACAAATGAGACAAGCCCATGCTACATTAAATCCATGCATGAAATGAAGTCGTCAACTCACACTCCCTTCTAGAATGCTGGCTGGTGAGTCAGTGAAATAGGCCTCAAAAAAGGCAGAGAGAATTTAACCCTTGTTTTACTCCTAGGATAAAAGGAAGCAAGCTTCAGAACCAGAAGGGTATTTCACACATGAAGAAACTGAGGAAGATCACAGCGGTGAAGTAACATGGTGTTTTTGAGTGAGACCAATCCTTCAGCTCCCTTACCCTTCAGACCATTTTTTAATATCTTTCTTTACTCCTCAAAAGTGTCATAGGAATCTTGAGCTTCAAAGTGATTAATTCTATCCCTTTATTTAAAGGTGAAGCAACTTAAACTCAGAATGGATTACTGGAGGTGAAAGAAACAGTACTAACAAAAATAGAACTCTAGCTCCTAGTCCAAAGGTCCATCATGTTGCCAGGCTTTCCTCATCACAGAGGACACAAAGGACAGAAGAAGAAAGCTGCTTTACCCAGAATGGTAAAATGGAGTTCTTTGATGGGAGGAACAGTCTCCTTTTTTGTATTATCAGCATCACCTCGTACACCTTGCACAGGTTAAGTGCTCAAAGAAATTAGTCTTTGTTGTTTGATTACATCTAAATGTTGGCAGATGTTCCATTTGGTGCCAGAGACACTAAAAGTTGCGTGCCCTCCCTCTCCGTTATATGTATATCTATCTAGAAAGATAGATAGACACAGATATTTCAAATTTAACCGAGCATTCCTCTAATGGATTCTCTTTATTGCCATTTCCTTGAGGCCTTTTTCAAGGATGTTATCATTGCCTACTGGGTAATTGGAATATTCAAGATTATTTTTAAATGCCAGTGATTATACTCTAACTTACCTGCATATGGGGACACCTCCTCTCATCAAGGAGGCTCTCAGAGTATTTAGAGACTGACAATATGTAGACCACTTATCCACCACCAAAAGGCAACCATTTTAGGAACAGAAGGTAACAAGAAGTAGATACTACAATCAGTGTAGATTAAAAAGAATAAAAATACAACTAATTGCAGTGACTTAATCAGTATTTTTGTGTCTGAAACAAGCTTCACAAAAAATAGTCAAGGAAAAAAGCATGAGATACACTCTCAATTTTTTAAGGTGAGGTCAATTGAGGTAAGTGGTAAAGAATTACCAGTAAATTACAAGGCTGGTCAGTCATGAAGGGAAAAGGGATGGTTGAGGGGAGTATCTGATAGATTCCTATTTTAACTAGTCACTTTTGATAAGTGATTGCTAAGTCCAGTTGTTCCCACTTTTGAAGTACTCTTTCCAATGCCTTCTAAATTTCAGCACTCTTGTACAAAGTTCTGATCACATACCCTTAGGTATATATACATAATAGAATTTGGTGGGATCAAGGTAGCCTTTGTTTGACAGCGGTCATAAACTAGTCCCTTTATAAAAGAGATTCCTCCTGTAAGATTTCATAAACCAGCACCTTTATGAAAGAGATTCCTTCTGTAAGATTTCTCCCTTAGGGCTTTGGTATATCCAGAAGCTATGTTCTTTCAGAACATTTAATGCCCTGAAAGGCTCACAAGCTACATGGTCCAAAAGAATGAATTTTGCTTTCCAAAATAGTCTATAATTTGGCAAGAGACCTGGGATTATTCACTTTAGTCTTCGCCGTATTGACGCTTACTTAGCAGTTGTATAATTATTTTATTTTAAGGAAATGCTGGAATGAATATAGGCATTTGTATAATAACATCAACAGCTGACATTTTATCTCCATTTCTGGCTTATTAAGCATTTTCTATACAGTCATACTGTATATCAATATAACAAGTTTCTTCTGAAATTCTAATTGTTTTCTTTCATCTTTTAAAGGTATATCATTGTGAGAAGGGGGCAGAGTCTTCACCAGTCTGCCAAAAGTTCAAGAACTCCAGTAAAACTATTATATAATTAGATAAGGAATATATTTGTAACACTCGAGTACAGGACAGAGCTAGACATTTAACATGTTTGTTGATTGTACAACTTGCCCAAGATCACACAAGAAGTAAGTTGCTGGTCTCTTGATTCCAAATCCCAAACTCCAATTTCCAATGCTCCACACTCCTGTAGATTTAATTTTCTCTCTTTCAATGGGATGTTCTCTACTCTCTCCAACAATGAGTCAGTCCCAAAATGCCCATTTGGACATCCCATCATCAACTATTCTTGACAGATATTCCTTGGATGCTTTCCAATTTTATCTGCCACATTTTCTATTCTCTCCCTCCCTCTAAAGCTTTGGTATGTCTAAATATTCTCCAACTAAGAGTCCTAGACTGGTGTCCAAAATCCCATCTGCACTCCTCACAGTCAGATGCTTGTTTTGACCACTTTAAATGAGCTCAGGTCCAATCCAATCTCATACAAATAAACATAGCTCTAAATGTGCAGACCTAAATAGACAGGAAAAAAACAGGCCAAATGTGAGCAATTGGCCTTGTTCACATCCCTCAATCTCTGGTTGTCAGTGGACGTTAGGCTCATCCAGACTATTGCAGTGGGTGGCCCTTTTTAAAGAGTGAGGTATTATGCAACCCACTCCTTTTGCCTTTGGAAAACCAAGATTTCCATGCAAAAGATTTGAATTTACTTATTTTTTTTAAGATTATAAGATTTTTCTCACTGCTTAGGATCATAATTTAG
Organism: Sminthopsis crassicaudata; assembly: GCF_048593235.1. Taxonomy (NCBI): domain Eukaryota; kingdom Metazoa; phylum Chordata; class Mammalia; order Dasyuromorphia; family Dasyuridae; genus Sminthopsis; species Sminthopsis crassicaudata. Next base: position 31,134,490 of record NC_133619.1, on the reverse strand, counting down.
AGAATAAAGGGAGTGATTATAAATCACTTAATAATAAATTTAAAGCTGAAAGGGGCTTTAGAAATATTCAAGAGTTCTTAACTTGGGTTCTAGAATTTAAAATACATATTTTGATAACTTTCAATATAATTGGTTTTCCTTAAAATCCTGAATATTTTACTAGAGAAGGGTTTCACAGGCTCTCTGCCAAAGGATTCATGAGAGGTGAAGGAACCGTGATCTAATCCAACCCCTTCCCTTTAAAGGTAAAGAATTTGAGACCCACAGAGACAAGGTGACTTGCCCAAGCCTAAACAGACAATATGTGGCAAAGATAGGTTTTTGAACCCATTTGACTATAAATCAAGTACTTTTTGGAGATTCATTTATCCATTAGACAAATATTGACTGAGTGTCTGTCACAGTATAATGTTTGGCCAAGAATGGCTGAGGTGGGAGGAAGGATATAGGTGATCCTTTTGCTGGACAAGAACAATAAATTATGGCATCTGTCCTTGTAGAATTTAATCATTTAGAGATTATAAAGGCAGCTCTAATATAAGGTTTTATAGAACAGACAAGTTAAATAAGAGTTTTAGGAGCAAGATCACTTGAGACTGAGTTGTCCACCTTAGGCTTCAACTGGGGAATGCAGATCTGAAGTGACCCTTGAGGGGTAAATAGAATTCAGGCCCACAGAATGCATATAAGAACATAGAGAAAAGAAAGTGTCAGGTATGGTTAAGGAAGAGCAAGCAGTCTAGTTAGATTGGTGCTATGGTGAGTTTACCAAGAGACAACATGGCATAATAGATCACTGGAACTGGGGTCAGGAAGACCTCATGTTCTTATGATGTGATTTTGAAGACTTTTTAGGCCTCAGGTTTCCTTACCTATAAAATGGGTGAGTTGGACACACTCATTTCTAAAGTCCCTTCCACTTCTAAATGTAAAACCCTTGGGGGGATTGAAAGATAGAATCCAAATCTCATTGAAAGAGATGGAAGAGATCTTAGAAGTTAAAATCACAGAAATTTAGAATTGCAAGGGATCTCCATCACTTTATAGTCCAACCAAAAAAAAAGCCTTACTTCAAAATACCCAACAAGTAAACATCCAGACTCTATTGGAAGACCCCTAAAAAAAGGAAGCACAAACTATGAGTCAATCCATTCCACTTTTGGGATCATTCAATTATTAGGAAGGTTTTCCTAACATTGAGCCAAGACTTGTTCCCTTCCTTCATCTACCTATTTTTCCTACCTCTATCCTCTATGAACATTCTATTCTGTTTTTCAAAGGAAACATCACCAGATACTTGAAGATAGCCAATATCTGTGCTCCTCAAATCTTCTTAGAGCTTGATTTTTATTGTCAATTCTATAATAAAATGGCAAGATCAAAATATGACAACCATCGAAGGGATACAGTCTGAGATAAATCATTGCCAATTATAGATTTAGAGTTGGAAAAGAGAAACATTAGAGATGATCTATAGACTATCCTATTTATTGATAGAAAAGGAAACCAAGGTTTTAAAGAGTCATTTCTTGGACTCTGTGATATACCTATATTCCCACATATGAGATTTCACTCAACATCTTTAAACTCTTTATCTTTGAATTGATTGATGATACATTAAATATTTTACTTGCATTAAAGAGATAATTTGGCATCAAAATATTGGACTCTGATACCAGCTTTTCTACTTATTATCTACGTAACTTGAAGGCAATCACTACCCATTTATGAGTCTCAGATTCTTTTTCTGAAAATAAAAGGGATTTAGACTGGATGACCTCTAAGACTGGACTATTTCCAGTTCTAAATTTACAATCTAAGATTTTTATTTCTCTTACGCCATACTTCTGACCAGGGGAGGAAACTAATCTGTCCATGTTGTCTATTATAGAAATAGATTTAGAAACCATACTAAACTACTGCTTATCCCAAGACTTGTCTAGAGGGAATCAGATTAAAAGAAAATACCAGTGATTAACTCCTAGAATGATGTACTACTGTTGTAAATGTTCTGCAGAACCATCTTTAAGCCAGTGGGATGTCAATTCCTTGAGGGTAGGGGCTGCTCTATTTTATTTCTGTACCTGCAGTATCTAGCAAACTATTTTTAAGCCTTTTGCATTGAGTGGAATATTTTTGCCACCTTGACAGTGGCTATCTTCTCATTTACCATGTAACAATTTTTTTTCTCAATTTCTCCTAAGGCTCCTTGACAAAGAAAGGTCATTAGGAAAATGTAGAAATAAACAAAATTTGCCTTTATGTCTCTTATTCTTCCTTCTCTCCTGTTTTGTATCCTTGACTAAACCTTTTTTTTCCTTTTTCCACTCTGCCCTCATACTATTCCAACTACCTCAACTCCATTTTAAGGGTCAATTTGGTTTAAAATTTTTAAAACTTAAATTTTGGTTTATTTTCAGAACTTCAAGAATCAATTTAAGTGCTACCTCTTAAAAGAATAATTTCCTGATATTCTCAGATTCTGACTACCACTTCCCCTTGTCTGTACATTGTACTTATTTTATCAATATTTTATCTTGATGACTTGGAATGCTAGTTGACCTTTATGGACAAAAGTTATCGTTTTTATTCATCTTTTTATTCCCTAAAGCCTAGCCAGGTACTCAGCATACAGTCGATATTTAATGAGTGTTTTTCATTATTTCCATGCTCAAATGTAAATATTTTGGCATTTAAAAATTCTCATATCTAACCCTATCCTAACTTGCCTTTGGAAGCTTAAGTGATTAGACTAGGCCCTCACAGCTAGTAAACTTCTGTGGTGAGATTCAAATTTCTTTCTTCCTAAATTCAAGTCCAAGACTTTTTACTCTGATGACATCATGATATCTCTAAAGTACTAAGAAAACTGTAACTCGTGCCCTTGATATTTATTTAATCTTTCCTTCTAGTATACATCCAATTTTTCTGCCTTTTTAAAATTCTTTTCTCCCTTTTTACTGTCTTCTTTTCTCTTTTTCTTTCAGTCCCTTCTCCATCCCCACCTTCCCTTAAGTAGTAGAGCAGTTAGAAGAATGGCATCAGAGTAGGACTGCAAGAGACAAGAAAACAACAGAAAATCGGTGCTCTGTGTCTGTGACAGACAGAAAGGCAGGCAGGTTGAGGGCACACTTCTTTCTAGTGTTCCACTTAGAATGAAAGGAATGAGAAAAGAATCAAAACTTTCAAGTCCCAAGCTTTTTAGATGCCAGTTTTAATACAACTCTCCTGCCTCCACAGAACATTGTCTTTTCTTGCCAATTTTCCAGTGTTTTCCAACCAGCAGCCAAGAGTAGAAAAATAGACCCATGCTGGCGAATGAGCACTGATACTCTGCCCCTTGGTCCAGTCACACTCCATGAACTATGGCAATTTACCAAGTCTGCCTTGTCAGTGCCCTAAGCTACCCCCTCCCCTTCATTCAGGACTGGAAGCTGCCTTGCCATCACCCCCTTCCCCTTAATACATACATACATATACATATAGATGCTATACAAGCTCATGGTAGAGGAGAAGAACAAAGAGACCTCTCAAGTGACATATGCATTTTCATTCATTCATTTGTGTTTGTTTGGTTTTGCCCAGATTCACACAGTTAGTAAGTATCTGAGGATAGATTTTAATTCAGGTCCTCCCAATTCCAAGAACAGTGTGCCGTCTAGTAGCCCTCTCACATATGCATTCTGAGTTCCTGATGTAAGCAACATCTATGGAGAGAACTTGAGTGTAATGACTGGATCTTGTTACCTCTGACATATCACTTAACTTCTGGACTTCAGTATGTTCATCTGCAAAATGATCAGCAGTGTCAAACTCAAAGACCCTTGTGTCTAGTTAGAACCAGATTAAAATGTCATTTGGAAATGATTAACAAAATAACTAAAAACACAATACAACAATGTGTGGTTGTTCTCAATCAATATGCTCCTGCAGGGATCCATTTCTATTTAAATTTGACACCACAGGATGAGAAGACCTCAACAGTCACTTTCAGCTCTTTATCCTTTGATCCTTTGGTCTGGGATGTAGATTTTTGTGAGCTCTCTGTTGTCTAACATTAAATGCACATTATCTAATTCAGAGTAGGAAGGAAACAGGCCAGTATGGGAGATCACAAAGCTATCCATGAAGATTCAAAGCCATAATAATTTGTCCCATACAAGCAAAATTGAGGGGCAGATGTGTGATGTTATATGGTGTGGTATGGTACATATGTGAGCAGACATCCCTCAAAGAAAAACCTAACTACCGAAACAAAGCAAAGAAGGAAAGAGGAAAAGCCCTGGCAGTATAGGTTCTACCATTTGTGTCAGGATGGGGTACCGATAACCTTAAATTTCTAGTCCTCACTTCTGGAGTGAAGTTGGAAGAGAAGGTCATCTAAGAGAGGAACCCACTGTCACAGCATCATTCCGTTATGTGGAGGCACAAGGAGAAAATTTGACCCCCATATGTATGGATATCATGGGATAAGACCTACCTCACACACTGTTACCTACAGATCTGTGTAGACCACTGGCTACCTTAGAACCAAGAGAAGGGCCTGCCTCTAACCCAAATACACCAAAGAGGAGAATCACACAAAGGGAGAGAGCAGTTCCAGAGAAATATGTAAAATAGAAGGGAAAAGAAAAGCAAATTTAGGGGAGAGAAAAAGGGCTTTTAAAATTTAAATGGGAGATTAGAATAATAGTTCCTTCACCAGGAGCAAGGAAGCTTCTGCTCTGTTCTGACTATATCAGTGCATTTTTGGTGTTTTGTATTAAACTATAAAGTCCGCAGAGAAGTGATAAGGCTGGCAGCAAGTAGCGTAGGCTTGTGGCCAAGAGTTGGGGCTGTTGGCAGACACACAGTCCAGAGAGCCCCAGCAATCCAGTCCAGGTTCTATCTGTCAGAGACTCAGCACTCTTACTTCTTAGTTAAGGACTTTGATATTGGCTTTAAAATTGTCTTCACTTTCAGGGGCAGTGTGCCATAAAAAGGTAGTGATGGCTTAGCACAGAGGACAAAAATGGGCTCCGCTTTACATTTCCTGATGGCTTCTGTTAGCAACATCATTCAAATTGAGGTGTGAAAGGGGCCTCTCTCGACCATATTGCATCTGTTTTTTGTTATGTAAAAAATAATGCTCCAAACTGCCTCGCAGGCAGGGATGTGTGCAATATTCTTGAGAAGAAAAATCCTTCAAAATGATTAATTTTTTTTAAATACTTTGGCTCATAAAATGATATTTTTAGTTTTCTGTGAGTTCTTCTTACAAGGAAGGGCTGATTCCTGGAGAATGATGGATGAATCAAACATCAATACATTGGATGATTCGTTATTCATTTGTGGTAAGGTTTTCTGTGACTTGGGAGGTCAAATCCAAAGTTCTTTGGGGTGCATTTAGAAATAGATGGATAGCTAGACAGAGAGATACATAGACAGGCAGATACTTTTATAGCCTTATGTTCATATATATTTATATAGATTAAAGCTAAAGATAGGAATTAGATATATGATTTCATTAGTTTGAGGATCTTCCATGAGAGAGAGAGCTGGCATCTTCTGTGTTTCTAATTGTCTTTGAGAGTAAGGTAGAAAACAAAGTCTAAGTGAGTTACCCAGGCTCCTAAGGAGAGTGTCAGAGCTGTGACTAGAAGACAGGTCTTTACACCTTGGATGCCAGCTCCTAATCCACTTTACCAGAGGTATCAAATTCAAATAGAAACAGATCCCTGATGTAGCTCATTGCCTCAGAAAACTACAAATCAACATCATCTGTGGTCTATTGTATTTTTATTTATTTTGTTAAACATTTCCCAATTACATTTGAACCTTGTTCTGGCTACACTCTCGAGTTCTGCATTCTCAAAAAGTTTTAACACCTCTGCTTTGCACCATGCTATCTGTATAGATGAGACACTGATAGAAAAATATTGAGAAAGATGGTGGATAAATATGAATCTTGATAGAGATACATCTAGATAGATTATGAGTGGAGAGAAATATAGTTAGAAGCCAAATATACATCAAGACAGATTATATGAGTAGATGGGAAGGTGATCTAGATAGATGAAAGCTAGAGAAAAAAATATCTATATAGATGAAAGGTAAGGTCATAGAGGTATATCTATATAGAAAAAGATTTTCAGAAATATGGTTATGTTTGGTAGAAATATATCTAGAAAGATAATAGATATATGGGGAAGGAGGGAGGGAAGAAGGAGAGAGAGAGAGAGAGAGAGAGAGAGAGAGAGAGAGAGAGAGAGAGAGAGAGAGAGAGAGAGAGAGAGAGAGAGAGAGAGAGAGAGAGAAAATAGTGATTAGACAATGCAAATGAACAATGTGTCAGACCCAGAGTTTAAGAGGAAGAGCCTTTGGAAAATGTCAAAACTTTTAAAAGAACTACAAATTTGTTGTTCAAACAAAAGTTTAAAAGAATTTTAATACCAACATTTTTTTCTGGTGTATCAAATGGTCACAAGTTATAGTATATTTAATGCTTGGCACCTGATCAGTGCGCAATAAAAATAAATTCACTTTGATTCCTACTAAAGATCTGAAATTGAGGATTCAGCAATGAAAAGATACCCCAGAATTGTTATTAGGGGAACGAAACACTTAGTTGTCTTAGCTTAGCATCGTTCAACTTCAAGATGCTATGTTAATGACCCACCAAACCCATGCCTACCACATAGTAAACCCTAGCCCATGGCCACTCACAGGAGCTCTCTCAGCACTCCTTTTTACATCTGGACTCACCACACACACACACACACACACACACACACACATGGAAAAGAGAAGCAATGTAGAAGATGCTATCTATGAAGAACATATGTAAAAAGTGACAAGGGACTGGTGATGTAACAGAATCAAGTGATAACACTGAGGGTTCCATTGGCAGCTTTATGATATCAAGAAAAGAAGACTCCCTGACCATTGGGGGAAAAATCAATGGATACACATGCAGAGGAGTGCTACAGAAACTGCTGCCATGGATGGAGCAAAAGTCCCATCAGTGGAAGAGGTACTCATATCAAAGTGATCCCAGACTCATTGGACTATTTTGAACATTTGAGTCCCAAAATATTATGCTTAGATCCAGGGGATACTGAACACTTATTTTAATGTGCCTGTCCATAATTTAACTAGAGTTTGTATCATATCTCTTTTAAAAGTATGTTAATTGACTAGAGAAATGCAAATTAAAACTTTGAAGTACCACTTCAAACCTCTCAGATTGGCTAAGATGACAGGAAAAGATGATGACAAATGTTGGAGGGGATGTGGGAAAACTGGGATACTAATATATTGCTGGTGGAGTTGTGAAATGATCCAACCATTCTGGAGAGCAATTTGGGATATACCCAAACTAGGCCACTAAATACTGGGAATGCAACTACAGAAAACAAAATAGTCCTATCTTCAAGAAAAAGAAAATAAGAATATGGAGGAATTGGAATCAGGGAAGGCTATTCCATCCCAAGAAATTAAACAAGCAATGAGGCTATATAGTGACTCATGTCTTCCATGAAAAGAAAACACTGAATTTGATTATTATTCCCAAAGTAAAAAGTAAAACTGGGGGGGTTGGCAATAGATGGCAGGAAACACTAGAAACAGTGCTTATACAGTACTTATGTCATGCTTTACTCCAATATGAACACGATATATTCCATGAGCATTTCAAGAGTTATTATAATACTTTGTTAAGTGAAAAACAGTACCAAATATCATCTTCATTTGCATTTTCCCCAAAACAGTCTCTCATTAATTCAGTTTGTGTTTTTCATATAAATTGATTTGACAGTCACCTTCAAACATCTACATGGTCCCTGACAGAAAGATTACTTTTTATAATTTAGGATGAATATTTTAATTCAGGCAGAATATGACAGTGTGAGCTCTCTGAGGGCAGAGTCTATGTCTTTGTACATTTTTTTTTAACTTTAAAGTGTTTAGCTGAGTGCTCTGCACACCGGATGCATCATGAAATATCTGAAATAAACTGCGATCTATATGGTATTCAAGATATGTAAATACACACAAGAACACTTACACACATGTGCACATGCATGTTTACATATATAGGTGCAGGCCATTTTACACATGGGAAACTGAGGTTCAGTCACCTCCTTAGGACCACACATGGAAGATGGATTTTAAACCCACGATACTCCAATTTCCTTTCCAAGGACCTATTCTAAGCTGCCTTTCTGAATGGATTGTAGCTACAACTCAAGCTCATAGCCAAGATTGCTTCTATTGAGAGCCAAAAACTCTAGGCAATTTTTTCGGCCAATCATTTTTAAAGTCAATTCAGTGACCATATCTTTTTGATATTATGTAAACAAAACTCATGTCGATTAAATATTAAAAGAGGAAAGTCCCTAGAATATAGGATGGATCCTTTGGTGAATTCATGGAAAGATATAGATATGAATTACCCAATGTGAATGGATCCATTTGACTGAAGACATATATGTTAAAAAAAACAATCAATAATATCAAGGTCCTAGAATATATATATATATATATATATATATATATATATATGTGTGTGTGTGTGTGTGTGTGTGTGTGTGTGTGTGTGTGTGTGCAAGTTAAAAATAGCCAACCCTCAAAGTAAAGAAGAAAGAAAATGTATATAGAGTAAGAGAATATGGGTTCAAATTTCACCTCTGCTCTATATTACCTGTGTGACTTTTGGCAATTCATAATCATGAGCCTCGGTCTACTATTCTCTCAAAATTAGGGGTTTGGACTACATGATCTCTGAGGTTCCTTCCAAAACTAAATCAATGATCCCAATAACCACACACTTGAGCTTCTCGCTAAGAATATCCTCTGTCAAGTTAAAAGGCCTTTACAAACATAGCATAGGGATGCCCACTTTTTACACAGAGTATTAGAGCCACAAAGTACATTTGTATACATTTTCTCACAATGAGCCTCACAATGATCTATAAGGAAGGTAGCATAACCATAATTTATCCCATTTTAGAGATGGGAAAATAAGTTTTTGAGCTAATAAGAAACAAAACTAACTCAAACCCTGGACTTCTGTCTTCCCATATTGCTCTGTCAGCTCCCACTGAGCTGCAATCCACAGTGATTGTCTGATGCCTTCCCAATAGACCAGGGGCTCCTTAAGGGCAGTGACATTTAGCACAGTGCCTGAAATACAGCAAGGGCTTTATAAATGCTCATTGTCTAGATTCTATAATGTAAGAGTCTCAGAGATCTGTTTAAAAAATGAAAAATTTAAGTGACCTGCCCAGGATCACAGAGTCAGATTTTATCATCAACAGGACCTGAGGTTAGGAGACCAGCATGTTACTCACTACACCTTCACTGGAACAAGCCCTATGATGATACACCAGACACTAGAACTTTTCATGTCAATATAATCCTCTATGAATTTGAAAGTTGATAGGTATATTTGGTCATCTCAGTAGCCTGCTGGCAATTCAGCCTAGCTCAAATCTCTCCTCATTCCAAATCGTCTTTCCTTCAGTCACTCAAGTGCTCTTCCTAAAGCACAGGTCTACCCATGTCATTCTCCCTTTATAATTTCCAGTGCCTCCCTATCATCTTCAGAGTCACATACAAAATCCTTTGTATGGCACACAGAGCCCTTCATAACTTACCCCCTCCTCCTTTACCAGGCTTCTCACATCTTACTCCATAGCACATCATCTCAATCTGGTGAAACTGCCCTTTTCATTGCTGCTCAGTCATTTCAATCCAGTTCAATTCTTCATAACCATATTTAGGATTTTCTTGGAGTGTTTTGCCATTTCTTTCTCCAGCTATTTTACAGATGAGGAAACTGAGGCAAACAGGGTGAAGGACTTGCTCAGAGCCGCACAGCTACTAAGTGACTAAGGACAGCTTTGAACTCAGGGAAATAAGCCCTCCTGACTCTAGGTCCCACACTCTATTCACTCTGCCTCCTCCTCACTGTCCAAATAAGATATTTTATCGCTCAACCGTAGGCATTTTCTGTGATTATCCTCCAGGCCTGGAATGCTCTCCATCTTCATCCCTACTTACTATTTTTCTTGTTTCCCTTTAAGTCCCAACTAAAATATCATCTTCCACTGGAAACTTTTCACAATCCCTTTTATTGTTTTCCTTCTCTTAATTATTCCTTATTTGTTCTATATATAGCTTGCTTTGAACATATGTGTGCAGTTCTCTCCCCCATTACATTCTAAGATTTTTAAAAGCTAGGACTATATTTTGTCTCCGTTTGTATCCCCAAGGCTTAGCACTGTGCCTGACACATTGTCCTTATTTATTGATTGGCTGGCCGGAAGGTCACTACTTTCAAGATTAATAACATGATGGGAAAGCAATTTGAATGACTTGCCCTAAGCCTTACAGCAATTTGAGTGTAGATTTGGATGTACAACTACATCTCTAGATAGTCAGTGCCTTTGGCTTCTTTTTCTAGTCCAATGCTAATCACTGATAAAAGAGAGATGAAGATTTCGACTGGAATCCTAGTTAAGATTGACATTTGACTTTTTTATTTCATAGTTCTAAACCTCAGTTTCCTCAGATACAAGAAAAAAAATCAAAAGAATATTAAAATAGATGCTCTCGAAGGAGTCTTCCAGCACTGATGTTCTCCTACTAAATAATAGAAGCACAGGAACTCATTCTAAAGGTACCCAAATTATACATATCCTTAAGCACAGTTGTCATACATTTTACTCTTTTCTGAAAATTCATTTTGATGTAAAACTTCTATCAAACATTTATGTTTTTAAAAACACTGAATTCTCCATATTCTTGCATATGCAAAATAATAGAATGTTAGTATTAACAGGAATCAGGAGTCGGGTGGTATAGTGCTTAGGGGAGGACTATCTTGAAGTCACTAAATTTGGGGTTTGAAGATGTTCTTTGGCACATACTGGTTATATAATCCTGGAGAAATTATTTATCTGTGCTAGTTCCACAAGAAATCATCTATCAATGGCAGAAGAGGTACTGATTTTACTAATCCTTAAGAGTTGTCCATCACTGGAAGTTTGGCCATAGAATGGTAATTTTTTTGAGGGGAACAGTCATTTAAGACAACAACTATTTACAAAGACAACAGAAATTTCTATTTGTACTAATTCAGAGGTAGGGAAAGAGAGGAGAGAGAAGAGGGACACACACACACACACAGAGTCTCAGATTAACCAAATAACCAACAAACTTTTATTAAACATCTACTTTGCTCCAAGTATTATGGTATACCTATGAAGAATGAAGCAATTCATTTTGAAGTAGAGTACAAGAATGAATATTTGCATTTCTATAGAAAATTATTATTGAGTTCTTTTAAACTTTGAAACATATAATTTGGGTAAATATCAATTAAATGGAAAAATGGTTAAATACAGAGTGGCACATGAATGTAAGAGATCATGACTGCACAATTAAAAATGATACATAGAAAGAATTTAGATGATTGGTAGATTTATATGAACTAACAAAGAGACAAATGAACAGAACCAAGAAAACAATATACACAAACTAGAGCAATATAAATAAAGGTACCAGCATCAGCAACAACAACAAGAGCAGAAGGAATTGAAGGCTGTTAGGATGACTAAGCTTGATCCTAAAGAAGAATTTAAAAAATGTACCTCTCTACTCTTCATGGAGGTGGGGAAATATGGTTGTGCAATGTTGCATATACTGTCAAATTATCTTGGTGTATTAGCTAGTTTTTGAAATCTTTTTTTTCTGTCTTTTTGAAGAAATTATTTATTATAAGGGATAGGCCATTTGATAGAAAATAGAGTGGGAAAGTATTCAGAAATGAAGGTGGTAAGTATCAAAATGAAACACATCAATAAAATATGATTCATTTTAAAGCTATAATAAAATAAACGGCAGGTATGGTAGAAAAAAGGGATAAAGCATTTTAAAACAAATTCACTAGTCAGAGATGACAAAACTGAATCAGGGCTACCATATATCTTTAACTCAAATTTCAAATCCCCCAAAATGGCATCTTTGGACTACAAGACAAAATTGAGCCGTGTGGCTAGAAAATATCAGCTTCGAGAAGGTAAGAGATAAATGTATTACCTTTATATGCCATTTAAAAGTTTTTTCTATCCTAACTAAATTATTAAAGCTTAAGAGTTAAGAGCTTAAAGTACCATTAAGAGAATTCTGATAATGCAACCTATGGGCACATAAGGACCTTCTCTCTTCTACAATGACCAGTTCATGGTTTTTTGGAAAGAAAGAGACATAAAAATAAAATGCAGTAACAATTATCATTGCAGAGAATTTTAATGCTTTATACCTTGCTTTAGGCAGTCTAATTTCAGGTTATTCACGGACAACCTCTTACTCTCCACTCAAAGAGCAGCAGGCTAGAATTGAGACACCAGGATGGAAGTATGTACCCAGAAGGTAGTAGAGAATGAGTTCTATTTGTGTCCTTGAAGATAACAGGTTCTCAAAGAAAATGTCCCTCTTACGACTCTTGCTGAGAACCAAGGGTGAGGTCAATTAATTGTGTGAATTAGTTCAAACACTATAGGGCCCAAATTAAAAGATCATAGAAAAAGCTCCACAGTGAGGAAAGCTTGGAAAAGGGCATCTGAGGATGTAGATGGAACTGGCTATCTCAGTTCCTTTCTCTTTCAAGAAATGCTAGGGAGGACAGTTACCTAAGAGTTGAGCTTCTTCAAACAGAAAACAAATATATAACTAACAGGTAACCCAAAAGAGAGCATAAGTTTTAAAATGAGGAGACACCTGCTGAAGCCCTAGAGTGAACAACAATATGAATAAGATCATAGAACAACTAAGAAGACATCCAAGATGAGAAATTATAACAACAAATGAAAAATATGAGCTGCTGAAAAGGAAGGAATAGCTTAAATATTCTTCTATAAATATGGATTTAATACAGAAAACAGTGGGAAAATGAAAATGGTACCCAAATATTACAAGCAAAAGAGACCAGGGTTAAGGATATGGATAGATATTCTCATTGGTAGGACCAGTCATAACCACTGGATCCTTCTTCAAATCTACAATCCCTTCACACAACTAATCTGTCTCCATCTCATAATTTTTATATTCACAATACTTCTGACATATTTCACCCTTTTATGTTCACAAACCCATCATCCTGTTGCAGGCCTTCATTATCTCAGCCCTTGATTATTTAATTAGTCTGTTGGTTAGTCTCCCCAATCAAGTGTCTCCCTTGTCCAACCCAATCCTCTCAACTCTCAGCTGCTGATGTGGTTTTCCTAAAGAATAGTTTTAACCATGACACCCCTGAGTCAATAATTCCAGTAGTTCCTCAAAGGATCAAATATAAATCAACTGCTAGGTTTTAAAGCCTTCACAATGAGGCCTCTTCTACTTTTCACACTTCTACAATCTAGCAATCATGGCCATCTTGCAATTCCTCCAATGCAAACCAACTTCATCTCCTAAATTCTTTGCCTTGTCACCATCTGTCCCCCATGACTGTCAGACTCTCCCTTCTTATTAGCTTCCCTGAGTTTGTTTAAAATGCAGATCTCATGTATAAAAGGCTTTTCCTAGCCTTTTTTTCCCTAGTCCCTACCATTACTTGTTTATTTACCTTCTGAATAACTTCTATTTGCACTGCATATATCTGAAACAGATACAATTATTTGTTTATTGTCTTCTCTTTGAAAATATAGGTGCTTTGAAATCAGGGACTGTTAGGATTACTAGGTGAGAACTCAGGTTGTCTGGACAGTGACAAGGTGAGAATTCAGATTCTCTGGACAAACAAGGTGAGAACTCAGGTTGATTGACAGTTCTCTGGCTCAGACCTTTGGTTTGGGCCTTTAAAGGGAGTTTACACCTTAGGAATTCTAGGAGGAGCAAGCTCATTGGTTGAAGTACTTCTTCCCAGAAGCCCTTGTACGATCCCACGCCCATTCTCTGGGAGGATAAAAAGAGGCAACATTGAGCTTGGAGAGCAGTCTGGACTGGGGAAGGACAAGAGCTGGAGGAGATTCAGAGCCAGGACTCAGGAAGAAGAAGAGGCTGGCTGGAGGCTCCAGAAGCCTCCCAAGAAACCTGCTCAAAGAGGAAAAGATTATACAGAAAAGAAACCTCCTCCCAGAGAAGGATTACAAGTGAGAGACAATCAGAACATTACAAGGGACCATTTTTTTTTGCCTTTTTAAACATCCACTGCACTTAACATAATATCTGTCATATAGTAAGCGCTTAATATGTGCTTGTTGACTAACTGGCTAAAGCATCTGACTTGGGCAAATAAAACACAGAGAAGTAGGTCAGGATGATGGATAGGACAGAATCGGGGACCTTGAGCCACAGAAATCTTTAGAGGAGAGTAAAAGAGATAAGAACAAGACTTCGATAGGATGGCATAAAAACTAGATGAAAAAACTTTGGGGCATAAATAGAAAAGTGTCAGTCTGAGAGAGTGTGCTACTGTGAAGGGAAGCCTGGCCTTGGAGCCAAATATCCTTGGTTCAGATCCCATCCCTGATACCATCACTATAATCCTGGGCAAGTCATTTAACCAACTTGCTTCATTCTCCTTAATTAGAAAATAAGGGGATTGAATGAGATGGTCAGAAAGTTAGTCATTTCCTGCTCCACAGTAAGGATCTTATGACAAGTGAAGGATGCCCAAGGGTGGCATGGCTGTAGATCACAAATACAACACAGGCCGGAGCTAGGGGGGCCAGTTGGGAACCCACGCTTGGAACTAACAATAATAAACAAGTTTTGGAAGCAATTAGTGTTCCAGTAGACCTGAATTGGCAGTAGCCCAGAACTACCTAGGGCTAGGAGTTGGACTAGCTTTGTTCATCATCAGGGTAAAAAACAGAAACGTGTGTTCAGTAATGTTTGACGTTACACCATACACTGGATTCTAAGCCAAAGACTCAAATCCTGATTCATATCTCCATCCACTCCCAGATATTCTTTTGTGTATTTTGTCTAATGTGTCTTCCCTTATTAGCAAAGATGCATGTTTATGGCCTTGAGCTTTTGTAGATTTGCCAGGATAAAGAGGAGGACTTTTCATGACTCTATGAGGACAAGATGAGAAGGCAAGGTCTCACTAAAAGACATGGGACAAATAGCGTCATGTAGCCTGCCCGAGGGAATGAATGAATAGCTTTAGTAAGTGCTTCCAATGAGTCAGGTAGCATTGTACTAAACCATAGGGATGAAAACACAAAGAGGGACAGCCAATGTTCTCAGTGAGCTTTCTTCTGAGTAAAAGGTGACAAATCTCATCCCTCTATGTTTCTCTTGGTATCTCTCTCCCCCTATATGTGTGTGTATATATATATATATATATATATATATATATATATATATATATGCATATGTATATATATGCATATGTATATATGCATATATGTGTGTATATGTATATATATTTATCATTAAATATACATATGTTTGTATGCATATCTCTTTTTATGCACATATATCTTTTTCTTTATATACTTATATTTGTGTGTATCTCATATGTGTGTGAATGCATAAGTGTATACATATTTATACTATATATATATACAAATGTTCATTATAATACATGTACACACAAGCCAATTGTTCATCACTATTGAATATATGCATATATACAAATTTGTATTATAACACACATATATGTCTTTTGTTCAAGTCATTATTGAATAAATGCATGTAAACAAATGTTTACAATATATCAATTGTTCCAATTATTGAATACATGCATGTATACAAACGTATATTATAATATATACATATATATGCCAGTTGTTCCAGTCACTATTGACACTAGTGGTTGGGATAGCTGGCACAGACAATGAGACTTGGAATCAAGAAAGAGAAAAGCAGAATTCACTATAGAGGCTAAAGCTTCTTCCTGATGAGATTGAAGAAAGTCCTAAATTCAAAATCCTGGCCAGAAGCTTACTAAGTGTGTGGCTCTGGGCATAGAGTCTCTAACTCTCAGTTTCCTCCCCCTAAAAATGAGCACGTCACAAGGTCCCTAAGAGGATCAAATGGAAGAAGGTATGTAAAAAAATTATAAAATGTAGAGGTTTATAAGAACATGAGGTATTAGGTGTTGCCTACATCACTCCATCCTTATGCCATTCTCATCACCTTTCTCGGGTTCCAGTGGTTCCACTGTGGGGCTCAGATATGGACAACACTCCAAAGGGAATATGCATGTCTGGCAACTCTACCACTGTTTCCCAACTCTCCTCTCTTGGGAAAGCTCTATCTTCATATAATTAACATTTTAATAGATATCACTATCTTGAAATCTCATAAGCTGCAATATATATGGAATGGAAAATTCTCAAAAATAAAAAGAACTGGTGGAGAAAAAAGTCTACTAAATCAATAGGAGAACAAGCTCATCACCATTGTCAACAAGCATTCATTAATAACCCCTCATGTGCTAGGTACTGAGCTAAGCACTGGGAATACAAAGCAAGGGAAGAATAATCCCTCTCCTCAATAAGCTCATATTCTAATTGGAAGAAACAACATGCAAAAAAATTATGCACACGTGAAATTTATACAAAGGAGATAGAAGGTAATTTCAGAGGGATGGCAATATCAGGAGCTTTGGAAGGGATGGAGAAAAGGAGATGAGGAAAGGATAGCGAAAGCTTCTTGCAGAAATCAAGATTCTAAGTGAAAGCCAGGAGACAAAGGTGACACAGGGAACAGAATTCCAAGCACTGGTGACAGCTGATGAAAAGACATGGAGCTCAGAGGCAGAATGAGTTTCTGGAAGAGTAAGAACAGGATTCAGCCCATGCCTTCTTTCTGGTCTGTTATAGCATTTTTTCCTAAAGATGCTCTCAGTGATCCCACCAAGAAGTTTTCATCCCAAGACTTTCATTTAACTATTTTTCTCCTGAAAAAACCTGTTGAATATTAAACATAGGAGAATAATGGTAAGATGGTGATTTGTCAATAAACCACTTCTATATGAACTCCATGGAAAAATGACTAATATTATTATTGCTGTTGTTTACTTTTTTCAACCCTGTCCATCTCTTCATGATCCGATTTGAGGTTTTCTGGCAAAGACAGTGGAATGGTTTGCCATTTGCTTCCTTCTCCAGGTCATTCATATATATATATATATATATATATATATATATATATATATATATATATATATATATATATATATATATATATATACACACACACACACATAGGCAGCATCTTCTTTGTTAGAATGAAAGTTCCTTGGGGACAGAGGCTTCTTTCCTTTAGTCTTTGAAGTCCCAATCCTAGGAATAGGTGTTAGTTAACTGATTGATAGATTGTAGCCTGAGGAAAAAAAGGGAGAGGGGATTTGCTCCAGAGACTGGCCACTATAATCACTCATTGCCCAAGAAGGGCCTGAATGAGAACAGAAAGGGTCTCTTCCTTCCTCTATATCAAGTTTTACCCAGCCAAAGATTCCCTCCCTTCAGAACAAAGGAGATCCTTTTAAGGCTGATGTCGATTAAATGCATTTTCTAGTTTTGAAAATAATACCCTACAAGAGGATGACCCTCTTCTCATTGTCTGCCATTTTTAGCAGCAGACTTTTACAATACTTACTTAACTTACTTACCATGCTTCACCAACACTGGCTGTAATTAAATGCTCTAATGCTATAATTACATACATACCAGATGAAGAGAATTAGAGTAAATACATAAATAGTTCTTAAATTGAAATTTCTTTTTAGAAGGCCTTTGTGGAAATACCTAATCTGACAAAAATGAACCTAAACTGAGGAGATATAGCTGAGTATTTTCAAGAGGCTAAAGTTTTGATTAATCCTGACTCCAAGTCAATTAATTAGTCAATTATCATTTATTTATTCCCTACGATGTACCAAGCATTGTGCTAAATGATGGGGATCCAAAAAAAAATCAGAAGACTGGAAAAAGGCCTTGCTCTCAATGAGCTGGAAGACTAATGAATAATAGATGACATCTGTACAGAAAGTTCAAATCTGAGAAAGATAGGAAGGAAGCAAGGAAACAAAGAAAGAAGGAAAGAAAGGGAAAAAAATAAAAGAAATCTGGATAATTAATTGATCTACACAATGTCTAATATTCAATTATTTAGTAGAGAGATGGATAGCCTTGAAGTTAGAAGAAACTTTTAATTATGACCCAGAGTACTTCTATGGGTCTCAAATAGTTTTCTAAATCACAGATGAGTTCCCGATCTTAATTTGAGTTGAGGATGGAGTGGGGGAGGGTTCCACAGAAAGAGCTACCTATACTGATTAAATGAAAGAGCCATAACTTATTCTGTTGTTTTTTTAAACAGAATTGTTAGTTTTCAATCATTCTGGCATCATGTATATGATACTTTGAAATAAGAGACATTCTCCTTGAGATGAAATAAGAAAATCTTTCTGGACCTCACTTGAAGAGTTCAAAATTAAGTTGCTGAATATTTTCTTCATGCCATAACTGTAGGGTGCCAAAAAAAGCTTCCTTCTTTGAATTTCCTTGAATTACCATTTTCTAAGACAAAATGCATAATGTGAACTGCTAAAAATTTTAAATTTAAATATTTTTCATCACAGAATGAGATGAATTATAAGACTGCTTTTGTTCCCTCATACTATCTATGTGCCAACCATTTCACTAATACAATTATTCTCTCATTTAATCCATATAACATCTCTGTAAGGTATGGGCTATTAGCTCCATTTTACCAATGGGGAAATTGACTCAAACAGAGGTGACCTGCCCAAAGTCATACAGTTATAGTAAGTACTCTTGGAATAGATTGGAACTCAGGTCTTCCTGATTCCATATGTTCTATTCACTGAGATAAGGGATGAGGAAGGAGGAGGAGGAGAAGGAAGAAGAGAGATGGAGAAGAAGAAAAAACGGAGAAGAGCAATAAGAGGGAAAAGGTACAGAGGAAGAGGAGGAGGATGAAGAAGTGGAAAAAGAGAAAAAGGAAAAGAAGTAGGAGAGTAGGAGGAAAAATAATGGAGGAGGAAAAGGAAGAAGAGGAGGAAAAGGAAGAAGATGAGGAAAAAGAGGAGAGAGAGGAGGAGGAATAGAGAAGGAAGATGACAGGGGAAAGGGGAAAATAGGAGGAATGAACTATAATGATTTAATTTCCCAAAGCACCACACACATTAATTCTTTGTTTCTCACTCAACAAGACAATACTACAATGCTACACTTAAGGTGGGGGAGACTTCAGTCCAAATCCCATTCCTTTCCTTCACCCTTAATAAGTATTTTGTGATCTAGGACAACCCATTTGTCCCGTCTTTACCTCACTCAGTTCCCTCATCTGTAAACAAAGATGAAAAGCCCTGTCATAGCATGGAGCCTTCCCTTCTAATTTTAGTTTTCATGGAATCCCTCCTTACCCCAGTCACTTGGAATCCCTAGTGTCCTTCACGACTCCATCTTTAGTAGGAGGCCAGCCTCACTCCTCCCTGCTTCTGGTGTCTTCCTCCAAAAGGAGACTTTAATTGTCTCTTGTGTTTCAAATATAACTACATATCCATGTTGTCTCCCCATTAGAACATAAGTTCTTTGAGAACAGACATGATTATACTTCTGTTTTTGTCTCTAATGTCTGGTACATGATCCTAGCTCCCACTACGCTCTTTATACATTTTTTGATTGATATTCAATAATATTGTAAATTAATGGAAGAATCTACAAAGTGCTTCCTTTGATTTACACTGTCCTCTTTGAATAGAGGAAGAAAATGCTTGAGACCAGTGGAGTTTGGCTCCTTGACCAAAATTAGACCAGCACAGACATTAAGGCCTAGGTCATCTAACTCAAGTCTATTTCTTTTTCCATAATTGCACACTGAATCCCAGCCTACCAACTCTTGTTCTGATTGCTGCTGTTATAGTTGTTATTATACCCAGTGCTTCAATTTTGTCATTAATTAATTATGAATGTATCTTCAATACCCATTACTTTCTTACTCTTCTAATTGTGCTCCTGAGTCTATGGAGTTCATCACTGTGTGTCCCACCCTAGAACTTCTGGAGTCCAAAGCCTTCCATTAGTGAATTTCTCCAAAGATCTCCATTTGGAGGGAAACAACTTGGCTATCCATCCATTTTTCTTCTCTAGACTGTTTCTGATTGCCAGACTTTGCCATTATACTTTGAAAATACCTCTTTCTTGTTCCACATTTGATTCTCTCTTAAATGTTATTTCCTTCTTTAGAATAAAAGGTAAATAATTAATTGAATTAATCTGAATTTGTACAGTATCCCCAGCACTTAACACAAAGTCTTGAACAAAGTAAGCACTTAATATTTGTACGCTGATTTACAAATTAAACAATAAATTATACTCCAGTACATTGTAAGCCATGATATAAAAGTCAAAACATTAAAAACCCTTAAGTTCCTGGTTTCTTTTTGCAAATTTTATCAACAAATAAAAATGACTAGTGTAGGGCACCAGATACTCTGATACATTATTGATAGACCTGAATATATACAAATATTTTGAAGTGAAATGTAGCAAAACATATTGTTATGCAGCAATTCATACTTTCTGGCCCAACAATTCCATTGCTAGGATTGCATTGACAAGAATGTATATGTATATGTGTGTGTATGTATGTTTGTATATGTGTATATGTGTGTGCGTGTATGTATTAAGATACCTCTTTCTGTGTGTATATGTTCAAAGAATTCCAGATTAAGAACTCTTACCATAGACTCGTAAGGGGCTTTGAATGAGCCAGAGGATAGAAAAGCTATGCTCTAATTCCAGTTCTATTTCTGAGTCTCATTATCCCACTCATAAAATGAAAAAAGAACTGGAGGACAGTCTTGGAGAACCCTTAGAAATCAAAGATTCAAAAGCTAAAGTGAGTTTAGAACCTGGGTTCTTTACCCATTGCACAATGACCTCTCAATGATTATGGGAGTGAATTATGAAATTTCTGGCAAACTTAGCACTGCAATATATAGTATCCCACAATATATAAGCCTAGAAGACATCACATTTAACCTAATGAAATCCATGTAACGGGTCAAATAGAAAAGTCCTATATATGCAATCAAATCTGATGATACATAGATAAATAGATGGAAAGACAGAGTCCCTGTCTTTTTTTTTTTTTATTTTTCTAAGGATCATTTGATAGAAACTTGTGGCAAAAGTAAAATGACTTTGTCTTGTATATGATAAGATTTTACTCACATGCTCTTGGCCTTCTGTCTATTCTTTATATGTGCATATATGCATTTTATTTTCAAAAAATCACTCTTGTTTTAATGTTCAGAAAGACCTTGGGGGAATGAGAGAAGGTAGCCAAACACAACTTCCCAGGAGAGCTGTTTTTAAAAAGCTACCAGCAGGCATAGATTGAGTCAAGCCTTTTTTCTGTATACAAGCTTGCAACCAAGTGTTCTTAATGAGTTAAAGAGGTTTGGAAAAGGTGCAGACTTTCAGGAAGGGCAAGGGGAGTTTGATAAAGAGCACTTGAAGAATCTGTGATTGATGTATGTTAGTGATAAAAGCACATTGGGATGAAAAATGAGTGTAATTTAGAACAAAATTTCAGAGTGATAAAGAAGAATCAAAATTTCAAAGGATCCTTTGAGGCTCTAAGTACAGAAATCACATCTGGTCAGAGTGTCACATAGGGAAAAAAAAAAGAACAGAGATTCCTTCCCCACCACCAAACCCTACCTACTTTAGTCTTCTAGAGAAGGAGAAAGAAAAAAAGAAAGAAGGAGAAGGCAGAAGATTGGAAGAAATTTCCCAATCCCTCCTGAAAAACGGATGAGGGGAGGGGAATTAAAATCACACCCTTCCCCCTAATATCTGTGTTCAGCCACTACCTGTAATACAAAGCAAGACGATTCAGCCTTAGACGAAGTTGATCAATTCCAATGACATTATTATCAGCTGATGTTAATGAATTTGGAATGGCTAAAACAACTTCTAGATCAGGTGTTCTTAACCTTTTGAAGGTCCTAGACCCTTCTGGCACGCTGGAAAACCCAAGGTTCCCTTTCTCATCATAATGTAGTAAATGCTTAAAATATGCAGAATTAAAAGGAAACCAATTAGATGGAAATCATTATCAATGTATTTAAAAGCCAAGCTAGTTCACAGACCTTAGGGTTAAGAATCCCTAATCTATATATTATCTCTGGGAGAGAAAAAGCTATATAGTACAAGGATTACTTACATACACATGAATACACACACACATGTTGTGTATTAGATGTAGATATAGAATTAGGAGCTAGAGGATCTGGTTCAAATAATATCTGACAGTTGCTACCTTGTGAACTGAACAAGACTTTTTAGCTTTTTCAGCCTCAGTTTCCTCATCTGTAAATTAAGAGGGTTGGAGGGAATGGCTACTAAGGTCTTGTTTTGCTCCAAATTAATGATTTTATGATTGAAACTCGAAGAATTGGCTAGATTGATGGTGTTCCTTATTTTGAATACAACTATAATCATAATTTTCTATCTGACAGCTTGTACTTAATATGGAATAAACTATTATTGTATAATGGCATTGACCAAAGACTGAAATTCATATATTTTATGAGCTATAAATGTGATTTCTAAGAAAAATAGTTTTTCAATTTCTTTAAAAACTCTAAAGAAACAAGCTTGTACACAGTCTGAAGAAGAATAAAGTTGACCACAGTGAAGCATGTTTCTACTCTCCTGTGTAGTCAGACATAACTGGCGTAGAAATGAACCCAGAAAGAAGTAGGTGACCATCAATAAGAAATCCCCACTTTACTATGATCTGAGGGCAAAAATTAAACTGTAAGGAACAAGAAAATTTGATAGTCACAAAGCTACTTTTTAAAAGAGCTTCTATTATTAATGAGGTAGACATGAAAAAAAAAACTGGAACATAATGCTACCAAAATATTCTATGGTAAGACACAACATAAGATTACAACATAATTAATTATTTATCAATTATCATACCCAGAATCAGATAAACAAGATGTGAAAGTGAATGGGAATAAAAAAGGCAAAGCAGAAGGAGTGCAATTTCTACCATGAAGTTATTTTAGTTTTATGTTGTTTTTTTTAATGTCACCCCAAATTTTACCATATCAAAAGAAAGTCTGTGAAAAAATAAATTGAATTGGACAACTCAAATGATCTTTTAATTATCTGCTTCAGGACACTCTCGGCATCTGTCAGGAAACAATGGGACGATTGATGCTGTTTCTTCTAAGCCTTCTGAACTCATTCATTTTAGAGATCTGTGGTTTTATTTCTTAGCTATTCTGGTAGATGAGTCTCTAGTTTACTCTGTTCACATATGGCTCTTGGATGAAACTAGACACCCCAATTCTAGTGTTATCTCTATCACCTACCTATAAGAGGGTTCCCCATAGCATTCCAGTTATACCCTAGAGAAGAGTAGAAAGTATCAGGAATGAGTTTCCTGTTAGGTGGGCCTTTGAAAATGCAACTTCCAGATCAGTTTTAATTTCTCCATGCCATCTGCCAGCCTCTATATAAACACAGTTCTTGCCTGTTCTGCTCAAAGATTCTCAGCTGATATCTGTGATGCATGCTTGTTGTACCCAGAGAATCTGAGAAATCAGAGATTTACAAACTATTGTTCCTCCAATCACTCTGATTTACCCTTTACTTTTCTTTGCTGGTACACAGACTGAGCACAATCAGAGTTATAACCACACTCAGGAAAAGCTTGTTTTCCTTATCTTAAAAAATCTTCTAAAATGCTTTATTTTATGGAAAAGCTCTTGAAATAAACCCATCTTGCATTGTATAAGAAAGTATTAAATGAGCAAGAACAAATGAAATCCTTACAAATAAACTAGGAACAAAAATGGAAGAAAGTATAAGAAATTATTCCAAGGCTGTTCATGTAAATCTAAACTCTTATGAAATAATGAAGACATGGTGATGAGAACAACTAATCATTTCCCAAATAGCAAAATAAAGGATAACACATACTGTACTCATTTTGGAAGCACTGATGAGAAAGTAGCTACAAATGTTTAAAGAAATGAAGAAAACTGCATAAATATTTGTGGATTGATTAATCTGTGTACAGATGGCCCAATCTAGTTCACGGCATCAAACCACTCTGGGATTTTAACCATTCTATCATAGGAAAGGGCTTAGGACAAGCTTCCCAAAACACTCCTGTGGAGAAGCAGCAGGAAAGTCACCCTTAAAACAACTTCTAAGAGAGATTCAATTGGCTAAATATGGAAGGAGAGAAATAAAGATGCAAAGCCTGATGGAAGAAGGGATTATGGAATACCAGGCCTCTTGGGATAGCCAAACAACATGACTTTTCAAACGAGGATGCTAGAAGGAGTTGGGTATGATTGCTAAGAAGGGGCTGACTTAGTGTGCCATGTTCAACTGGGTCACCAACCTCAGCTGTTTCTATGCAGCTGAAATGTGTGAGTAATATCACTGTTTTCTAAATTTTGGTATGGAAAAAAGTGCCAGTTAGTTCTACCCTACTGTGCTGAGTGGATTTTGAAGCTGCTGATTAAAATGTGTCACTGGATCATAGATTTATAATTTAAGGAAATCCCAATTATTGTTCTATCTAAATCCCTCATTTGGGGAGTGAAGAAGTTGAGGTGAAGAAAGGGGAATTGATTTCCCTGAGGTCACACAAGTAGTAAGTATCAAAGTGGCAAAGGCAGAATCCAAATCAAGTTCTTCCTGACTCCAATTCCAGAATATAATCCAGTGCACAATGGTGCTTGTTTTCCATTATCTCTGACTTTTAACTAGCCATGCTTTCTATTAGCCTTTACTAGACATGGGCCATATTTGCATCAAATATGCCCAAAATACCATCGAATACAGAGAAGTAATCAAAATATGTTTCTAGGATTTAAAAAAAAAAATAGAAAGAAAGAGGAAGGAAGGAAGGAAGAAAGGAAGGAAGGAAGGAAGGAAGGAAGGAAGGAAGGAAGGAAGGAAGGAAGGAAGGAAGGAAGGAAGAAAGGAAGGAAGGAAGGAAGGAAGGAAGGAAGGAAGGAAGGAAGGAAGGAAGGAAGGAAGGAAGGAAGGAAGGAAGGAAGGAAGGAAGGAAGGAAGGAAGGAAGGAAGGAAGGAAGGAAGGAAGGAAGGAAGGAAGGGAGGGAGGGAGGGAGGGAGGGAGGGAGGGAGGGAAGGAAGGAAGGAAGGAAGGAAGGAAGGAAGGAAGGAAGGAAGGAAGGAAGGAAGGAAGGGAGGGAGGGAGGGAGGGAGGGAGGGAAGGAAGGAAGGAAGGAAGGAAGGAAGGAAGGAAGGAAGGAAGGAGGGAAGGAAGGAAGGAAGGAAGGAAGGAAGGAAGGAAGGAAGGAAGGAAGGAAGGAAGGAAGGAAGGAAGGAAGGAAGGAAGGAAGGAAGGAAGATTGGGGGTGAGGTGTAGAGATTTCCTGTTCACCAATCTCTATGTAAGCCATTGTAATTATCTCCGCTTTTGGTCTCAATCCTTCTTTCTATTTAGCTAGGCCAGAGAGCACTGAAAACCAAGAAAGTAATTAACAAATGGATAAAACTCTCATGGGACAGATAAAAAGATAGATGAGAAAAGAAATTCAATTGGGAAATGTTTTAAAAGAAGAGAAAACCTTTTGTTATCAAAGGAGACCCTTGGCAGATAAGCAGAAAATAATTTTGATAATTTTGAAGATAGAGATGATCAAAATTTATATCCATGCATGCATTAATATACTATATATTAAATATACTATATATATATGTATATGTCTAAATAGATATGATACTACAATAGGCCTTTTAAGAAGACTATTTCCATTGTGTGCATAAGCAGGCATACTTTTGCAGAAATAATTTGCACCTGGTCATTTTGGTCCTTTATAACAAAAGCAATCTAACAAGATTAAAACAAACTTGAATTTATTAGCCCATTAAAGTTGTGGTTTCCTGAAAAAGTCCATTTTGAAAGACAGTCTGTTTTCATCAAAGATTCATCTGAGACATAAAGAAGATGAGTTGTTCATGGAGGGATAGAAAGGAATAGTCTGTGGACTGTTTGAATGCTCCATTGGTACCCTAACAATGTGAAGAGAATTTGAGGAAAACTACCAGTATTTTGACAGGACTGCCTGTGACTAACTTTTGGAGAGATATGGACTATGGTTGCCTAGTCGGGATCGGTACAATGGGTTAGATTTACCTAATTAGTGAGAATCTCCACACGCCTCATGAACACAGATCCATTGGAGTATTCCAACAAAACTTTTTCAAAAGATAAAATTCTAATGGATAGTTACGATAGTGTCAAAATTTACCAACAAAACAGAAACAAACAAATAAAAAAAAACTTAAAAGTTTCCAATATTCTTTTTTTGCTAATTAGCATATGATCATTCAACTCTTCCTGAGAGGAGCTTTGACAGTCACTTTAGAAAAAGATAAGGGGACATTCTACTGATGCCTGAAAGAAAAGACACTATTATTCTCTGTCTGGAATAGGTGGTGTTTATTTCATTCTTAAGCTCCACTTGTGCAGAAAATTAGACTGATACCATTCCTCCCAGCTCTTTTGTTACAGCATAGCACCACAGAATGTGGAGTGGCCTTCACACTGGTACCCAAGGATTAGTACAAGTATATAATGTTTTACACATGTATATTTTGTGTATAGAAGTGACCTGCATCTTGTGTTGGCATTAATGAAAGCCTGGAGGAGAAAAGGCTCAGGGGGCCAGGGGGAAGAAGAGAATAGAAATTTTCTTCAGGTTTTGGAAAGGCTGACACATGGATATTACTTAGGTTTGTTCTGCCAAATTCCAGAGGGTAGGACCATGGGCAATGGACAAAAGAGGCACATTAGACTTGATATAAGGAAACACTTTCTAAAAATTAGAACTAACTAATCATCCAATGAGTGCCCTGGGAATTAACAGGTTTCTCTCTCATTAATGAGAGGCTTAAAAATGAAAGCTGGGTGATTAAAGGCTGATTTTTTAGTACAAGGGAACTGCTCAAGTATGGGGTTAGACTAGAAAGCTTGAAGGAGTTTTACAAGTACTGGGGCAAACCCAGTGTCTTAAAGTTAATGTCATGAAGAAGTTGTTCTCTCTGATAAAAAATATGTGACTTTGCCAATGCAAATGAAGGATACCCACACAAATACCACTAGCATATTATCAATTGAAGAAATGATTCAGAGAAAAGTTAATGACAAAATATTTTTCAATTAGACTAAAATATCTTTGAAATTTGTTTATAAAATGAAGAAACATGGTCTCTCCTTTGGGTTCAGTCTTCCATCTCCTTTTCCTTTTCTTCTTTCTTCTTTCTTCTTTCTTCTTTCTTCTTTCTTCTTTCTTCTTTCTTCTTTCTTCTTTCTTCTTCTTCTTCTTCTTCTTCTTCTTCTTCTTCTTCTTCTTCTTCTTCTTCTTCTTCTTCTTCTTCTTCTTCTTCTTCTTCTTCTTCTTCTTCTTCTTCTTCTTCTTCTTCTTCTTCTTCTTCTTCTTCTTCTTCTTCTTCTTCTTCTTCTTCTTTTATTACCACTACTACTATTACTTCTACTATTACTACTACTGCTACTACTATTACTACTACTAAAACTTCTACTTCTTCTACTTCTTTCTTCTTTTTCTTCTTCTTCTCCCCCTCCTTCCATCTTGTTCTCTTTCTTGATTTTATCTGCACATATATGTTTGCATAATATATTTTGTAGTTATATATTCTTTACCAATATCTTTCCTTCTGACTGAGAATCAACATTTCAATGATAGGAGGAAAAAGTTGCTGTGCTAATTATACATGCTTGATAAACTACACAATAAAAGCTACATCAGAGTTGTACATCACCAGAAGGCAAGAAAATGATTTCAGTTGTTTTCACTTGAAAGAAATAAGGCACTTTGTTGTTAGTTATTCAAAATGCTCCTGTTTCTTCTATACTTATCTTCTTCAATGGTACCATGCTGCCACCACTCAATTAGCACATACCATTGGGAAAAGACATGTTGAACCACATTGCTTCAAATACCAATTTTATGATGAGAAAATCTGGAGAAAATATGGCCAATATCCAATTGTGAATCAGCACAGTACAATATTCTGAACTGTCCTTGAAACTGTTCATAATAAAATGTGATCTGAAGTAGCGAAGACTAGAACACAAAGTCACCACTGCCTGGATATCAAAGCTGGCTTAAATTTCTACACCCTTATAAAATCACATGATCACATCAAATATCTCCCACCCTAGCAGGTCAGACTCTCCTATGAGTGATTTACTGAATAGGAAGCTTTAAAAAAATGTTGTCTGGACAAGCCACATTCAAACACATTAAGTCTCAGCAAGCCTGCAGCTGTGAATGTCTCCACTTGCACAATATAACTAGAGGATGCTTTAAAGGTTGATTTAATTGTAGCTTCTGAATCATGTTATTTCCCATGTTTTAAGTTGTTGAACATAAATATACAAGTGTTAGAGTAATTTTGAAAATCTGCAAATGTTTGGGACGAAATCTGCAAGATCTCCATTCCTGCTGGGAATTGACAACAAGATTTAAATAATGTCTGAAGGAAAATACTACCTGACAAAGGCCATGGCCAAATTACCATGGCAAAATGTTTTGAACATTTCACTACCCTTGTAACGTGAGTTTACATAAGAGCAAACTATGAGCAAACAGAAAAATGACAATTCATTCTCACTCATTTTTTTGTTAAATGGATAAAAAGAGACTGCAGGAAGGTTAGTACTCTTGTGTAGAGAAAATATCCAGATAATACACATTTTCTGTCATTAGGTCATCTCCCTTCCTGCTTCTTTGCCAATGCACAAATATGTTCAGCAACCTTGAAACAAACACAAGGCCAAGATACGGATGTTACCCTACCACCATCACCAGGGAACCAAAGAGAGAGAGAATGATGCTTTATAGAAGTTAGATACTCCACTATGCACCTCTTCCACCATCTCTCAACTCCTTCTTGAGCTTCATTAAATATAAGATATAGCCTAACCTTTCACTTCAGCATATCAGCAAATCATCCTTTGGATATGTTATCTTGTTCTTCCTCTCCAAGCCTTTTTTCCCCCGTTTTTGGTTTCCACTTTTATACATACCTCCTTTTCTACAAATTTTCTTGCCGGGTTTTCTTGTACATTCCTTGGATATTCTTTTTACTGAAAAATGAATAGAAGACTAGAAAATAACATGGAGCTCCATCACAGACTCTCGGAGCATGCAACACCGCTAGATCACTTAAATGTAAACTCCTGCGTTTTTGTTTTTTGGGTTTTTTTTTTTTTTTTTTTTTTTTGAGTGCCAAAGGTCACCCATTTCTTGTGCCGGCACATGCAAAATGGAGAAAGGCTGATGCATCTTCCTTGAAGGTGTTGAGTAGGAAATGAGAATTAAGAACCAATTTCTGCCTAAACACACGTGCTATGGGGGAAATAAAACAAGTAGAAAGGGGAGAAAAAATAAAACATATGCATACGCACATGGATACACACAAATAAGCCACATGCACACATGAAAAATGCCTTCGTGCCAACAACAGAAAGCCATGCTTGCTACCAGTATACATGAATTAATATTGTTAGAATTTAGAATAAGAATAATATATATTATGTATATATATTTATTTTTAAAGATGTAGCTTTTTTTTTTTTTCCTTCAGTTAACTCACCATCCTCTGTTGGGACATAGATATTTAAATAGAGGCAGTCTTCACTCTGATCTTGTACGTAGGAGGAAACTACATCCAAATTATTAGTAAACCAAACAGGGAGCATGACTTCTGGCAACCTGCCATCGATAATGTTCTGTGGACAAACAGGAGCAAACTGAGTGGCATTTCTGGTGTCTGACCAAGAGGATGGAGGTTCAGGAGGTTGAAAACGGCGTTCCCCTGTAGGCGGAGCTGCATATGGAACCCCGAGAAACTGAATCACAGGCCCCAGAATTTCATTATTGAGTTCTTTTTTAACCCCTCTTATTTTGCCAAAGTTAGTCGTCACCAGTGGGTCAGCATCATCCAACTTTTGTGAGGATACAGCAGAGGCCTGAAGCAAACATCCAAAGATGCAGAGGGCCAGTGTGGCATCCAATCCCCGGAGTACAAGATGTGCCATCCCTGCTTTCCATGCACAGTTCAGCCACATGGATCTTGGCGGGGCCATGGTCCCACATGAGGTGTGAAGTTGACAAGGAAGCAATAGTATTTATAATCCCCTGTGAAAAATGAGACAGATAAAGAAGGAATGTTTCCTCAGCTTTCCAGGAGAACCTGTCAGGATAATCTCCAAAAGCTTTTCAAAGAGCAAGGATCTTCCATTGATTTCACACTTATTGAGACATCTTTACTTGATGTTCTTTATCGAACCATGTCCCATCAACCACTGGTGTTCCATTTTCCATAGCAGCAGTACAAGGAGAGTAGCCATTTATTTTGGATTCCCCTCTGATCAATCAAATCCAGTTAGCAGTAGGTTGATATCCTAGAGAAAATGAAAATAAATCATTAGTATGTAGAAGCTAATATGGACAGAGTAGTAACTAGATATTCTGCAGGTCACTAAACGGACATCAGTGGCAACAAAGAGCATGTACATAAATTTCTACAATGGGCCATTTCTGGTTCCAGTTGATGTAAAATGAAATACTGATGATCATACTCTTTATAAACCTGCTAAATTTGTAGAAATGTAAGTAGAAATAGGTTATATGAAATATTCTCTCAATTCACAATCCATAAAATATCTATTGCTAATGATTGAAATGTTATGGGTTTCTTTGTTTTTGGCCTCCTCACTCTGCCTAAAGACCTTAACTTAAAAAAGGCCCAAGTCTTCCACTGAAACCAGGGCCATGTACAGTCATCCTAATTTATATCTTGCCCCTGGACCAAGATGGCACTAGAGGAGACAGTGGGGAAGGTGATTTGCACAGCCCTCTCTCACTTCAATTCTATTCATTTGAATGTCATGGCTTCTCCTTCCTGATATCAGATCTTCTTCTGGAACAAACAGCAAACAACTCCCACTAATAAGCTAGAAAGATTAGAGAAGAAAACTACTAGCGACTATAAATATGTATACAATCTCTTGCAAATGACAGAAAAATAGATCCACCCTGGTCTGAGAAATCATCATTCCCATGGAAATGAACTCCATAAAAGTAATGCAACATCAAAGAGCCTGACCTGGCAAAAATGACTTCTGAAGAGTGCAGTCCCTCTTTATCTTGACTTCATAGAATCCTTATCTTCTTTCTTCTGATATACTATATATCTCTTCCCTGATTCCCCAAATAGTTATGACTCACTGGAAATTATTCTGCATAAGAATCTTAGATGGGAACTGGAAGGGACCACAAGTGAGATTCCAACGTCCAACACTCTCCATCATCCTCAGCTCTATTGCAGATGAAGGCAACAGAACTAAAGTGACTTGGCTAGGGACATATAGCTACTGGGTGTCTGTGGTAAGATTCAAACCCAAATTTCCTAATTCCAAGTCCAACACTGTAGCCGAAATACTTTTATTACTTATCTGTGGATAAATAATAACATCACTACACACTTACCTTACCCCTAGCCTACCAGAAAAAAATGTATGTTGTATTTTGTCCATGTCTTTTTGTCACCATAACCTAGCACCAAAGTGGTCTAAACATAGAAACCATTTGAAAAAGATTTATTGAGGGGAAGTTGAATAGTGCAGGCAGTGGATAGCGCCCTGGTTTTGAAGTCAGGAGGACCCAAGTTGAAATCCAGCCTCAAACATTTGACATTTACTAGCTATGTGACCATAAACAAGTAAATTAACTACAATTGCTTGAAAGAGAGAGACAGACAGAGTCACAGAGATACAGAGATAAAGAAACAGAGAAAGAAACAGGGAAGAGAAAGAGAGACAAAGAGTCAGATAGAGACACAAAGACAGATGTTTTCAGAGAAAGAAAGAGACACAGAGACACACGCTAAGAGATAGACAGAGACAAAAGAGAGACAGGGAGACATATATAGAGAAAGAGAAAGAGAGGAAAAAAAGAGAGATGTTAATTGAAGTATACAGATAAGAGCTACTAAAACTCAGCTCTTCCTTGTACAGCATAGGTTCTCAATATTTCTTTTGCCACACTGAGTTTTAGGTGAATATAAAGCTCATTTAGGAATAACTACATTTATTGTTAAAGCTGCTTAAGAGAATCCCCCTTTGCATGTACACACCGAAGCTTATTCCTTACCCAATTTACATTGTCAAGCAGGGGATAGACTAGGATTGTAGGATTCAGAGGCAGAAGGAATCTTATGAATAACTCACTCAGTCAAATCCCTTCATTTTACAGAAAAGGTCATTGAGATCTGAAAAGGATCTCTCTAACAAGGTCATAGAACTTTTTTCTTTGGTGACCTTATTCCCCACTTTAAACTATATTTCCAAGAATGAAAAGTGTCAAAATGACTGTAAAAAAGAAAGAGATGAAGATGAAAAAAATGAAAAGGAAACATCATTCATATCCATCAATAGCCTCCATGTGCTACAAAAGAGTTGCATTTCTTAGATCCTAGTAAATCTGCAGCTTAAAAATAACATACTGAGTCAAAGTGAATATTTTTTTGGAATGCTACATCCTAGTTCTATTTTTCTTTAATACAAAAGATTGCTACACAGTAAGTGTAAGGCCTTTCTGTAGAAATCCGACCTAATCGTCCCATCTTTCATATTAATGCTAATCAAACATCTAACACTGTTTACACAGTTCATGTGTTTGAGTGCAACACAGAAGCCAACGTAATACCCAGTGTAATACAATTCACAATATAATCGCCGACTAACTGCAAAATAGCATGTAATTCGGGAAATTTGTCTTTCCTTGTACAAGCAACCTTTTAAAATGCTTACATTGGAAATAATATTGTTGGTTCGTGTTAGTGATGGTTTTATCCTGTCCCGTAATAGAAAGATTTCTGAAGAAATGCTGGGCTAGCAGTCAAGCTGTCCCGCAGTTTGTGTTATTAAAATGGAGATTGTAAAGGCTCCATGGGGCAGTGAGAGATTCGGTCCATGTGTGATGTTCCTTTAGCCTGGAACAATCCATCTTAGGAGATAATAAGGAGAGTGCTGCTGCCGTTCCAGAATTTCCCCATATTCATTCTCATAGTTTGGCTGGCAGAGTACATTAGCATAGAAAAAAGATAGGCTGATGCCCATCTTTCTCTCACCTCCGAGTCCCAGCATTACCTGAAGATCTATCTACACCCATTCAGGTGAAAGTTTATTATGGCTTAAGCTTGAGCAGAATTGCAGCTGGCCCTGATATGTCTAAGGCTTCCCTCCCTCAGCCTATTACTTTTTTAGAGGCACCAACTTGAGCAGATGTTAAGTAGGGAAACTACTGAGCACTTCTGAAATTCTTAGTGATTGATTATGTACTCCCTGCTTCCATTTTAGAGTAGGATTCAGATCTCCTACATGTTCCTTTCTGAGAATGCAAAGATCATTTCTTTCTTTAGATCTCCAGAGTCAATAAATGGCCCGTAGTAGGCGCTTAATAAATACTTGCTGATTGATGGTATGCCTTATCCGATTGGTACCTCAGTAAATAATAGAAGTGGATTGTTAAATTAAGAGTCTTGGGTTTGAATTTGATTTCTGACATGTAGTACTTGGGTGATGGTTTGGAAATCACTTTAGTCTCCTTGGACATCAAGCAGGAGTTAATACCACCCAGAATTTTTTTTCTAAGATCAATCAGCAAATAAAATCAAAGCAAGCATTGCTCTACTTTTCTTTTATTATGATTGTATTTTTTACACTAATTAAGTAATACATTTCATCCCTTACCTCCACCTCGAGTACCTTTTTTTTTTTTTTGGCTGAGGCAATTGGGGTTAAGTGACTTGCCCAGAGTAAAACATCTAGGAATAAGTGTCTGAGACCAGATTTGAACTCAGGTCCTCCTGACTTCAGGGCTGGTGCCATCTACTGCACCAATTAGCTGCTTCTTGAGGCATTTTTAAAAAATGCCTTTATAATTGCTTCCTTATGGTGCTACAATGATGATCAAATGAAGATCAAGAAATCCCATCCCAAAATCCAATTGCATAATCATTTTAAGTGCCTACTATGTACATGGGACAAAGATACCATATAAATATACATATATATTACTTTTTCATTAAATCAATAAAACACTCCATTAAACAAATGCAATAAAATACTTTTAGTTTCAGAGTATGAGCTTCAGAATAGGAGATATTTATGTTGTTATCATGCCTTACCCAGTACAAAACAAATAATATGAACATAAGCCATGCTTGTTGAATTGACTTTCTTCACTCATCATCCATGTAGGAGGTTAAAATAAAGAGTTTGGGGTTTTATAATAATGACATTTGAAAATCACAAATAAAGATATGCTCAATATTAAAATTCTACATAACTGTAGTGAATCATGGATCCCTTCCAATGGAATTTTTGCTCACATTCCAGAAGGATGTTAGATATAGTCTAGTAGATCTATTGAGAGAGACTTTATGAAGTGGTGGGAAAAAGGAACCCAGGACAACTAGGTAGCACAGTGGGTAGAAAACTAACCCTGAAGTCAGGAGGACCTGAGTTCAAATCTGACCTCAGACATTTAAGTCTTACTAACTGTGTGACCCTGGACAAGTCACTTAATCCTGAAAAAAAAAAAGAAAGAAAGAAAGAAAGAAAGAAAGAAAGAAAGAAAGAAAGAAAGAAAGAAAGAAAGAAAGAAAGAAAGAAAGAAAGAAAGAAAGAAAGAAAGAAAGAAAGAAAGAAAGAAAGAAAGAAAGAAAGGAAGAAAGGAAGAAAGGAAGAAAGGAAGGAAGGAAGGAAGGAAGGAAGGAAGGAAGGAAGGAAGGAAGGAAGGAAGGAAGGAAGGAAGGAAGGAAGGAAGGAAGGAAGGAAGGAAGGAAGGAAGGAAGGAAGGAAGGAAGGAAGGAAGAAAGAAGAAAGAAAGAAAGAAAAAGAAAAAAAGGAACCCTGACACTATTTGATGATAGACAAATCATCTCACTTTCATAAGACTATTTCCTCATCTGAAAAATGGCAATCATAAGCTTGTACTATTTACCTTCTATAATTATGTTGTGAAAAAATGTTTTTAAACCTTTAAAAAACTATGGGATGTTATTGCTATTATTATTATTATTTATTGCAGTTGTATTGCAATACATTAAGACCCACTGCTTCAGTGAGCTTTCACTCACTTTGGCCATTTTGTAAGCAGTGCTGAGAAGCCAAAACTGTATAATGAATTCCCAAATAATTTCTTCTTCCCTATTTCCCTTTAGCCTTCTGAGTCAAACATGAAAAGATATTTGGCTAAAATTACATATTGGTATTGACATATGTAGCTATAAAGGCCCTCAAATCTGTTGTCAGCTTACCATTAATACATTTCAGAAGCTCTGACACATTAGCAAGCCAGTCACTGAAAGAAGGTTTTAAGTTCCTTAGAAGAAAGATACTGCTCAAATATGGCTCACAACTATCACATTAAAAAAAAAACTTATTTAAATACTGTAGCCAAATAACTTGCATGAAAAAGAGATTTTTTTTTTTTCCATTTGCACTCTTGCTTTGCAGCGCTATATGACTATTACGGTGAGGAGAACAGAAGAGGAGAGATTTCAAAAAGTCACACTAAGTAATGATTAATTAGATTAGCCTCACTCAGAAGGTCAGCCAATTCCCATGGGACTAAGGTAAGAGACAAGACTTTGAAGCTGTCCATTCCAGTAGGTTAAGTGGGCAGTTTTCTAATTAGTTTAACATAGAAGGGATAATGAAAGGGCCTCCTACCTCCAATTGTCTCCTCCACTGACCTTAAATCCCTATTTTAGTGACTCTCTGGCTTAAGTAATAAGTGAGCCTTCATAAAAATAGTTCTCTTATCTTAGAAGAGAAAGTAAATCCAACTCTTCAATTAAATAAGCTTTTATTGGGCACCTCTATTTGCTTAGGAGCTATGCATATATTATCTACTTGTTGAACTGAATTAAATCTCGTTTTCCAAACAAACTCATGAAGTAATTAAAATCTTAAAGATCTTGCAATCCAATCCCACCAACATTTATTAATTATCTACTACACATGGCATTAGATGGACACTAGGAATATAAAGGCAAAGTGACAAACAAAACTTTCCTTTAAAGTGCATAGAGTGTATGGGTGGGATACACATAATTAATGTGTTAACTTGCTAGTCATGCAAGACCAGAAAGTCAGAGGATCATTAAGCAATAGGCAAGAAGAGGATGAAGGATGAATTCAAAAAAGCGGGAAGTCACAGCCATTGATATGCAGCTTAGATATATGATACAACGGAATGGCCACTGCTGCATTTCACTTTCTCATGGAGAAAACTATGGGCCATCCTAGCCTGATTCCCCATCAAAATTTATCTTGCTTCTGAATGTTTCTTACAAAAAGCTTATGATACAAAGAAGGAAACTAGGCTTTAAGTTCTTTGAGATGTTCAAATTCATCTTCCGATCTCCTCTGGTAGCTAAAATGATACACTGCAGAGTCCAAAGCAGATAATTAGTAAAGTTTGTTGAATGAATGAAAAATGAAGGAAAGAATAAATTAGTGAACATATGAGAATAGAATGCAAAGGGGGGTCGCAACTAGGCTGTGATCTTAACACTAAGAACAATTATTTAAAAGAAAGATATGCATCTAATCAAGAGAACATTGCTAATGTTGAAAGAGTGTACTGGACTACAGTTATACTTCAGTACATACACAGCTAGAAAATACTGTATTATGTTGTAGTGCATTGCATTCTTGGCAATGGTTAATAGTATTTGAGCTCTGCAGTACAAGTTAGAATCATCCCACCTGCATGCTTTCCATTTCCGAAATGCAAATCACTATACAGTTTTCTAGTCAATTGCATCAATGGCAACTCTATCATCCAATGAAATGATGACAGGCTTTTTTCAATAGGATAGAAAAGATGATGAAAATGGAACAGTGTAAGCATTCTAGATATATTACGGATAGAAAACTATAACTAGGGCTTTGCCTCAATGTATAAACATCAGGAAAGGAAGATTTATTCTCAACAATCCTCTAAGTTGTGGTGCACAAAATGGCCCCATTCCCAAACCTTCCCCACTATCTTACCACCATGGTCCTCCTCTTCTGAACCATATACTCTGAGCCACTGTCCCCTGGCCCCACACACATAGAGTCCCAACCATTACTTGAGAAACAAATCGTTCTGACAACTTCAGTTTGTCATGGGACAAAGACATTATAACCAGAAGGAAATCCATCCACACATTATATAATTTTCTTATTTTACAGATAAGGAAACTGAGACCTGGGAAGTTTAAGAGATTTATTGTTAGATTTGTTCAAAGAACCTAGATTGGATTTTTAAAACATTCTTTTGAGGTACTTGCTCTTTATTAAGGTTTTTATCATTTAAAAGGGATATAAAAACATTTAGACAGATTGCAAAGGGAAATAGAAAAAAAATTCTATGGAATATAGTGAATATTGCAGGGAGTATTGTTAAAGTTAATTGATGATCCTATAAGTATCCATATGGAAATGAATTATCCCTCAATAGCTAAAGATAGACATTCATCTTTGACTAGGATATTCAGCTGCTGCTTTTGTCTGAAAGGGGTCACCTCTGGGTCACAAACATTTCAGCTAAATATAAAGAAGACTTAAATTAGAGCTGTCTGAAATGCTGATAAACTGGAGAAAGTCTACAGAGGGGGCAACCAAGATGGGGCAAGGCCACGAGGCCATGTCATATGAAGATTGGCTGAAGAAACTGGGGAGACTTAGCCTTGAGAAGAAAAAGACCCAGGGGATAGTTTGGTGATCTTCAAAATATTTGAAGGATTGACATGTGAAGGAGAAACTAGATGTATTTACTACTTGACTTTGGGGTAGAATCTGGAACAATGATTAGAAGATTCAAAGAGATCAGTTTAAGTTCCATGGTGATCCAGACTTATTCATAAGTAGAATGGGTTGCCTATCAAGAGTTATAGGATTATATGTCATCCACATCATCAAAGGTGATGGATAGGGAAAAGGATCTACATGTGCTAAAATGTTTATAGCCACTTTTTTATGGTGGCAAGGAACTGGAAATTGAGTGAATGTCCATCAGTTGGAGAACAGCTGAATAAGTTATGGGTTATTATTCTATAAGAAATGACAAGCAGGCTGATTTCAGAAAAGCCTGGAAACACTTACGTGAACTGATGTGAGTGCAGTGAGTAGCACCAGAGAACATCGCACATAGTAACAGCAAAATTATGTAATGATCAGCTATAATAGACTTAGCTCTTCTCAACAATGCAGTGATTCAAGATGGTTCCAATAGTCTTGGGCTAGAAAATGCCATCCGCATCCACCAGGAAAACTATGGAGACTAAATGTGGATTGAAGCATGCTATTTTCACCTTTTTTTGTTTGCTTTTTCTTGCTCATGTTTTCCCCTTTTGTCTGATTTTTCTTTCACAACATGAAAAATATGGAAACATGTTTAAAGTGATCGTATGTCTATAGCCTATACCAGACTGCTTGCTATCTTGGGGAAAAGAGAAGGGAGAGGAAGGAAGAAAAAAATTGGAACTCAAAATTTCACAAAAATGTATGTTGAAAACTAGCTATTCATATAACTGGAAAAATGAATTGAG
The DNA here is from genome assembly GCF_048593235.1 of Sminthopsis crassicaudata. Lineage (NCBI taxonomy): Eukaryota > Metazoa > Chordata > Mammalia > Dasyuromorphia > Dasyuridae > Sminthopsis > Sminthopsis crassicaudata. The sequence continues at coordinate 31,095,818 of NC_133619.1, read as the reverse complement.
GGGGGAGGAATAGTCGTGGATAACAATTTGTTGGGAATATTATAGAGGAAGGGATTTTCCTCAGGTTTCAGTTGAATTACTGGGCTACTTGATTCATTCTAACACTGATTCTATGAATGGGTATTAGGTTTTTTACTTGTGAAAATCCCCATAACTAGAAATGTCCAAAAAGAGGATAGAAAGCATGTTGATAAAACATTATTTTAAAGCAGGGGTTCTTAAGCAGCGATCTATGAACTGGTTCCTTTCTTATATTTATATTTATATTTCAATAGTACTGGTTTCTTTGTAATAATACTACACATTCTATGTTATGTCCATAATAATGTTATTCTAAGAAGCCCATAGGTTTCACTAGATAATGCTAATTGTCTAAGACATGAACAAAAGTTAAAAATCCCAGTTAGAATACTATTTGTTGGTATTTTAGAAAAGAGGTCACATAAGTCATGAGATTGTACAAGATGACCTTACATATTTGAGACTTCTTTGATTCTTTTTGCCTAATTAGTCATTAGAAACTAGAATAACTGGTGATGGAAAATGAATGGTGGAATTTTTGTTTTAGTAAATGGCCAGTTTAAAGTAAATGATCTTTATTTTATTTGTGATTTATCAGCACTTATTTTTCTATTGATTCAATTCCCTATTGTATTCACAGATGATTAAAGCTCCTAGGTATGGACAGACATAGGTGAGTCATCACCTACAACACTATAATTTCAGGTGCCTCAACATATCTTAAAGTCCTCATAGACCACAAAGGACAGAATTTGCAGGATCCACAGGGAAACCTAAAATGGTTGCCCACAAACCAATCATATGAACCCTGATTTCCTAAGAATAAAAACAAAAGGTTAGTCTGTCAAACTATCATCTGGAACTAATATTATCCTGAATGTCTTTCTCAAATGACTTATTTGACCCGGCAAGTAGAGGTTGAAACATTTTCTCTGATACATATGATCTTTCAAACCTCTCCAAATTAGGAATTGTGCTTGAGACAATATAGCCCTACTTCCAGTCTAAGATACATAGAAATTAATACCTGCAAGCAACATATTGACTTAGGAAACTACAAATACATGATCTATGTTGTATTGAGCTTTTAAAAAAAAACATTTCTAAAACATTTCCTACATGTAAATCTGATTCAGTGCACCCTGGGGAGTTTTTTTTTTTTTAACCATTTGATCAGAGGACCTCAAGTTTGATACTCCTGATCTAAGATGCCAACAACCTTAATGATAGTAAAAATTCAATGGACTTAAATCATAAGAGGTTAATCCCTATGCCCTACCTTGGTCACCCTGGGACTTAAATCATAAGAGCTCAATCCCTATGCTCAACTTTGGTCACCCTGAATTCCCTTTCCCATCAGTTAGGCTACATAGACCAACCCAAAACTTTAATAGAATTTAATTCTGCCTCATTTCCTCTCTTCTGTGCCTCACAAAATTAAAAGGCAAAATTTTGCTCTGTCACGCACTAACACAGCAGCACTCTATGCTACAATAGTATTCAACCAAAGAATTGAGGACCAGAGGGAATGTGGACAGGACACAGTATATGTGGTACTTTACTAGGCCTGAGGGAAAAGGGACTGGCATGTAGCTACAGCTAGAGTTGTCTGCCCAGAAGTCAGTTGGAGCAGGAACCAAGGCCAGTTCCCCAGAATAGAGTAGGCTGAGACAACTTTGAGGTCCAACCAATGTCAAAAGTGAAAGAATGACAAAGTAAATTATAAAACATCTTTAGACACCAAGGGAAAAATTCAATGATAAGCTCCTTACCAGCTGGAAATGGGTTCAATTTATCTTGTTTATGTCTAGTCCATAGAAGCAACTTGGTAAAACAGACAAGGTTCTGTATTTCATTTCAAGAAGACTGTAGCTCAAATCATACCTCCACCATGTAGTGTTTGTGAGACCAGGGAAATTACCTAGCCTTTCATTGACCAGGGCAAACTCTCAAAGATATTTATTTACTGACAAATTGCTGATCTGCATTACTAGAAGGAGTTTCCATAATATGCTTTCTCCAGATAGATGATTAAATATATTGTGTCACCTTTGTCATTCTCTTCTAAGAGTCTAGCACAATGCTTAACACACATATAATAGGTGTTTTATAAATATTTGAATTTTACTGTTAAATTACAATTTAGACTACTGAAGTTAATCACAAGAGAGAAAAGGAATAAAATAATTTTCAACTCAGTCCTGGAAAATAGTTTCAATGGCAAGTCGTAAATATTTAAGAGCATGTGTTTGGGTTTTTTTAAGTTAATTGGTAATCATTCAAATGAAAATTTATCATCTCTCAAGATCTCAAGATGGGCTTCTGAGTTGAACTGACTCAATAATACACAATGTACACAATGATATACAAATGCTTTTTTTTTTTCCCAAAAGAAATTACCAATGGGCTATAAACTAGTGTCTCCAGAATCTATTTAATCATAGCTGCAAACCAGTTCTTATACACCCTGAGTTTATATTATATATTTCAGAAATAAACAAAAGAAAAAAAGTTTGGTCTTTGGGAGCTTGAAGAAAACTTAAGATCTTAGATATAGCACTTTCTCTTTACAGGTGAGGCATCCATGTCCTAGAAAAGCTAAATAACTTTAGCAATATTACATAGGTAGGAAGAAGTCACATTGTCTGCTACTTGTTTTATAGATGGAGAAACAGAGGCCTACTTAAAGATATGAAGAGACTTCTATAGGTAGTAAATAATAGAAACAGTGCTGAAGCCCATCTTCTCTGAGTCCATCTATAATGTCTTTCCTATATGGTGTATATATGATGAGCACATCACATGGACTCCTTGAGAAGAGTGGAAAATTTTTAGTCCTAGTACTGTCTTTAAGAAAAGCCCTCATCATATTTTTTATTGTCCCTGATCAGAGAAACCAGCTATATTTTGGAAAGGATTGTTTCAAATTTCTCAACCCTCTATGTCAGCGTGAGGTCAATTCTGACATAAGAGCTGAATGGTGAGAAATGAGAGAGCCATTAAAATGTTCTTTCAGGGACAGCTAGGAGGACACTTCCTAGCTGTGTGACTCTGAAAAAGTCACTTAACTGTGATTGCCCCCAAGAGAATAAAAAACAAAATGTTCTTTCAGTCCCACACTTTTGTAGATAATAAAAAAAAAGTGATTTAATAAAAAAAAATAACACTTGACTAGAGCCTAACCAACATTTCTCATAAGAATTTCACAACATCCCTAAAGATTCCTAATTACTCCTAGCATAGCTTAGCTCTAAATAAATGACCCAAGGCATGATGGGGAGAAACATGCTTGTTAAATTCCCAGGATCCCCTCAGCTAGTCAGTTCTTTTCTTTTTATCTTCAGTTAACTGTGTCACCAAATCAACACCATAATCTTTATGGACCATGTGTCTAGCAAGGAAGAGATGAACAATTCCCTCCAAACACTAGCAAGTGCTAACAGTTTGATGGATCATAAAATCCATCATTCATGCCTCTAGATGGTTGAATATAAAGCACAGAATTTGTAAAGCAGAAAGAAACAAATGTCATGCTATATAACCAAAGTGCAATCTTTGTTTATTTTTGACTATTATTTTGCAACCATCATTTGTAATTAATCTAATTAATCTAGTTTTCTTCAGAGTGAAATATGTGCTTAATATATTTCCTAGTAAATTATAACATCCCAAATATTCACTGCTCCATATTATAAGTCCCTAATGAATAATTTACCAAACTTAAATTAATAAGAATCCATATTAAAAGCCTTTAAAAGATTTATTTCACTCTTCATTTTCCATCTTTGATTTTGATATATTTTTGTATAAAGTAGTTTCTGGACTTCAGAATTGAAAGGAATTTATTCAGCCCTTTACATATGGGGAAACTGAGGCTCCTAAGAATATCGTGAAAGTAAAACAACAAGGATCTGGAGCTAGGTCCTCCATCTCCTATTCCTCTATTCTCTTTTATACTACACCATCTCCATATTTCACTTTCTTCCTTATAGCTCCTTCCAGGTACCATATTATTTGGCCAATCCAATTAAAAGTAAATCAGATTATAGGATTATTCAGATTTAGAGGATTTAATGGGCTTTAGAGATTACCTAATTGTTTTCAGACTATTTTATAGCTCAGGAAACTGAGTCCCAAGAAGGACCCATGACTTATATAAAGTGGCAATAGTACAATATAGTAGAAAGTAGAAAACATCTGAGAATTAATGTTAGGAAGTCCTGAGTTGTAAGGTAGCTTCTGATTCTTATTAGTTGTGTGACCCTGAGCAAGTAACTTAACTTTGCTCCTAATTTGCAAAATGGTAATAATAATAAGATCTACAGGACCAACCTCAAAGGGATGTAGTGAAGTTCAAATTAGATTTTTAATGCAAAGTGTTTTATAAATTTTAAAGTGCTACATAAATATCAATCATTATTAGTAGTGTTATCTAGGTCACCACAAAATGAATATCTCTTGGCTACTCATCCAGGACTTTTTTTTCTCCAAAACAGTTAACTTTTTTAATGTACTTTTAAAAGAACAAAATCAGTTATTTTACAGTTATGCAAACAGCTACCAAGTATTATGGCTACTTGGTGAAAAGCCCACAATAGTATTACTCTATTAGAGTCAGCATTACATACAAAAATGTGTTTACGTGGAAGTACATAGATATGTCTATATTTATATATAATATACACATACATAAATATATACATATCTATACACATATGCATGTCTATTGTTGCAGGGAGAAGAGAGGGAAAAAAGGAAAATAGGTAAAAAAAGAAGAAAAGGAAGAGAGAAATGATAGAGATATGGATAGATATATGATTACATGGTTGGACAGAGATAGATGATAAGTAATTTGATGGATAGCATGAAACAATACATGTAAAAAACTATATAAATATTAGCTATCATTATTGTAATTAATTCAATTCAAAAAGCATTTATTATTGAGAGTCTACCACATATCAGGCACTGTGTGAAGTGTTGAAATATGAGAAGAAAATGAAGCAATCCCTTATTTGAGAAACTTAGAAGTGAAACAGCAAATACACAATCTAATAAGTCAAAACAAACATATTTACAAAACAAAAAATAATGAGAAATTTTGGAAGATAATGATGAAGAGCACCGACAACCAAGAGCATCAGGAAAAGCTTCCTATGGGAGATGTCAGACACTATGGCCATGCTGTGAGAGAAACTGGAGGTTCTATGAGTCAGAGAGAGAAAGGAGATCATTGTAGGCATGGAGGCACGTCAAAGTCAAGGTGACCTGTTATAATGAAGAATGGCTTTAGAGCTCTGGCTTCAAATCTCACCATTGGAAGCTTCAAACAAATTTTGCTTACTTAATGATTCTAGGGGTTGTCATCTGTGGGATTGGAGGCAGTTCCCACATAAAGTCAATTACAGATATTTGACTTATTGACATATAGATTTCAATGGGATAAAAGCTTCGTTGGAGGACCAGGTTCAGAACTGGAGGTGATGAAAAAAGTTAGAGGAGCTATTTCCATCAAAGAGAAGCCAGATGTACTAATACATCACATAATATCTGTATTAATATAGGCACTGGAGCATTTAGCCCAACAAGAAAAAAAAAGTCATGAAATGGTGATTTTTTTTAATACAAAAGAAAAAAAAGGATAGATAACTCTGTTACTTGTATATAAAGTGTTGGATAGCTAAGTAATACAGATTTAAATTTAAAATGACAGATGCATTGGCTTGGAACATCATGGGCACTGAAAGTAACCTATATTCTTCTCAGCAGCTCATAGTTAACTATTAAATGGCAATGGTAGTGGGTCAAAAATGTAGTTACAAGTGTCAGTAAATATTGGAGAGTAGATTATTATTTTTCCCAAAGGAAATACCATCCCTGGAGAACTAAAGGGGAAATTCTGTTGATAGAAGTCAAGTGTGCACAAGTCTGAAACCCCAATTCAATTCAACAAGCATTCATCAAATAATTAATTTGCACAAAATATTATGATAGGAGGAGAGGAATAAGAACAAGAAGGAAGGGGAGGAGAAAAAAAAGAGGAGGAGGAGAAAGAGGAAAAGGAAGAAAAGGAGAAAGAGGAGGAGGAGGAGGAGTTCACTTTCTTGTAGGGCAAATAGCATGTACACAAGGAAAGCTTTAATGGGAGTATTAGAAAGATCACAAACAGATTTAAAGCTGGTAGTCTGGTGCCTTAATTTTACAGATTAATAATGAGAGGCTACGTGACTGACAGATGTGGACTGTGAACCCAGGTCCAATGACTAATAGAAACAATCTCTCCACTGTAGCATATAAGATTTTAAGAAGATTTGAAGAATGACAAAATATTTTCAACTGTAAAATAATGGATGGTTTCTAGGAAAAGGTGACATTGACTTTGAGCCTTGAAGGAACTTTGTTTATAGATCTTTAATAATACTTCCAAACTATTATAATTTGTGATAATTCAATATTATCAATATTAGAATGTCACTATATATTTGCCCTTCAATCCTTAACGAGCTTATAGTATACCATACCTAAAGTCACGAACACCTGAGTTCAAAATAGCCCTCAAGCTCTTACTGACTTTATGACCCTACACAAGATCACTTAACCATGATCTGCCTCAGTTTCCTCATTTACCAAACTGAAATAATAACTCCTATCACCAAGGGCTATTGGGAATATAAATGAAATGAAATGACATAATATTTGTAAAGGGTTTTGCAGACCATAAAATACTCGATGTGCTAGATATTATTTTTCAGTAAAGGAATGGAATAATCTGATTTGCTTGTAGGAAATATAATAGCCTTAGAAAGAATGAAGATTAAAGTTAATTGCCCCAAAGTATCCTAGAATTTAGAATTGTGAAGACAAAACATCTCAATGATTAAATGATTTCTTTTGTCCTTTTGTCTGGATTTTCTATTGAAATAAATCATTCTTTAAGAATAAGAAATAAATAATAAATAAATCATTCTTTTTCTTCTACAACATGATAAATGTGGAAATATGTGTAGAAGAATTATACATGTTTAAAACATACTGGATTATTTGCTATCTAGGAGAGGAGAAGGAAGAAGAGAGGGAGAAAAGTTTGGAACACAATGTTTTTGCAAGGGTGAATGTTGAAAACTATTTTTCCATGTATTTTGAAAATAAAAAGCTTTTGTTTAAAAAAATAAATCATCCCCCCCACAAAGCTCTGAGTATAGAGACTAATAAAGTTACATATTTGGTAAATAAATTGGAAATATGTTAAGGATAATAAAAATAAGACTGTTTTATGATTAATTGAAATACCTACATGGTGGAAAAATATTAATGGTAATAATAATAGCAATATTATAGAGATAGTACTTTAAAATGGTTTAAAATAACAATTGAAAATATGAGGAGATAGTAGTATTAATATACAATCATGTAGAAACAATATATAATGGAAATGTGCCTTAATAAAAGACTATATGAAGAAGAACAAAGAATACTATCTCAAGAATCAAAGGACTTAAGTTCAAATTCTGTCCCTGATACCACCTAAGTGACCCTGAACTAGCCACTTAATTTCTGTGGTCCTCAGTTCCCTCATCTGTTAAATAAGGGGGCTTGACTAGGTGATCTGTTAAATAAGGGGGCTTGACTAGGTGATAACATTGAGTCCTGATGGATTCGTAATATCCAAATTACATGGGATGAAAAGCTGTCAAATTATAGAGACCTAGCAGAAGAGATCAAAACAATGAGAGAACAAAATTATGGAAAGAGAGAGAGAGAGAGAGAGAGAGAGAGAGAGAGAGAGAGAGAGAGAGAGAGAGAGAGAGAGAGAGAGAGAGAGAGAGATCCGATTATCTTCTCTGCTACTAAAATTATCCCAAACCATCCCAGATAAATAAAGCAAGATTGAAAGTATGATGCTTTATGATTTGCAAAGTACTTTACAAAAACTTATCTAATTTATTCTTCACAGCAATCTGTGAAGTACTATTTGCATTTTACTATTGAGGAAACTGAAGCAATTGGGGCAGATTATTTTGTTTTGGAAAGGATATTTGGATTTGAGGATTTTTGGTGAGTTACCTAATGTTTAATACATAGCCAAATATGTAACGAGTACATATTCGAGGCCAGATTTGCTAGACTTCAAATTCAACTCTCTCTCCACTGTGTCCATACTTTTATCCAATTGCAGAAATAATTATTTAATTTATCTGCAAAATAATCCACTGTGCTATATATGGAACTCATGTATTATGTATTACATATAATAATACATATATAATATTATATAGATATATATATATATATATAAATTAATAATGAGACAAAAACTTGTCTCCAAACTCTTTTCTTCTCAATTCTACTTTATAAAAGATGTGAAGAATAAGGACAACTACTGTTCCCATTCACATTTATAGATAGCTTTCAGGTTTGCAATGAACTTGAAATACACATCATTTAATTTTAAAAGAAAAATGTAGGTTTTTAGCATCTCCACTTTACAGATGAAAAAACTGAGACCTAGAAATTTGAAGTCAAGTTGACTATGGCCAAACAAGTAAATGATGAAGATGATTTAAACCTGAATCCAAGCCCAGGTTTCCTCCTATTATCCCCTGTAATGGAGGGAAAGAAGGAGAAAGGAATCCCAGAGAAACACATTATAAAGTACTACAATAATACATTACAAGATGGTGGAAAACACTTTATCATAGGAGAAGGAAAAGTAAGAAAGGACATTTGCTTCAAAAAACCCAGAGGGCTTTAGACTACATTCCTTCTGAGGGCTTTTCCTACTCTCAAAGATTATGACCCTAGGAAATTTCAGCTATTCAAGCTTAAAAGTGCAGTAACTCTTTGTTGAGAGAGAGAGAGAGAGAGAGAGAGAGAGAGAGAGAGAGAGAGAGAGAGAGAGAGAGAGAGAGAGAGAGAGAGAGAGAGAGAGAGAGCAGAGAGAGAGACAGAGAGAGAGAGAGACAGAGAGACAGAGAGAGACAGAGAGAGAGAGACAGAGAGACAGAGAGAGAGAGAGACAGAGAGAGAGAAGGAGAGAGGGAGAGAGGGAGAGAGAGAGAGACAGAAAGACAGAGAGACAGAGAGAGAGAGACAGAGAGAGAGAGAGAGAGAGAGAGAGAGAGAGAGAGAGAGAGAGACAGACAGAGAGAGAGACAGAGACAGAGAGAGACAGAGAGACAGAGAGAGAGAGACTTGGAACAAACCACAAAACTTTGAAAAAGAGTTTCCACAACATTGAGAAAACAGAGACACTTTGAAACTGATATTCCCAAATGAATTTATGCTGCCTCCTTCTGGATCCCTAAATTGTGAACCTCAGGAAGTGGTTTTAGCATCAGCCCATGTGTACTTCCCCCCCCCCCCCCATCTTGTGATGTATCATAGTGGAGCCTGATTTTACAGCTGTAGCTGTAACTTCCCTTTACTTTGCTCCAAAATGAATTTCATGCTTAACTTGTTTTTCTTAATTAAACTTCCTTTCCCAGCCCCTAATATGGGTATTATTAAAACTCATTAGTCCCATTCACGCTGGCCTGTCACTTTTGGGCTCCACATTCATACATTGAAGGGCTCCATAGCTATATATAGGGCGAAGATTAAATAATAAATATGAGGACTTGAACAGTTTATGAGTGTCAGGATGAGAAAGGGGCTGCAAGGCCCATAAGGTTTCTCACAAAGAAAGGCATTGGGGCTAAAGCAAAGATGCTGACACATCTCTGATCCATAAAGGCTGCAGTAATAGCAGCAATAAAGGTACAGGGCCATTGACTGAGAATTTCCCTCACATGCAATGGAAACAGGCAGTGGAGAGCTCCTATTTACTGTTGGATAAAAAAGGAGCTACATAAGAATTCCTCAAAAGTTTGATGTAGAATCATTTCAAATGCCCCAAGTGATTTGTTATTTTTTTTTTCATTGTACACAGGAATGTATCCTCCTCCTTTCCATGAAATTCATTCTAAGGAAGACTAAATCCCATGAAATGTCTAGGTGCATTACCATAAAGGCTTTGATAGACCCTGTTGGCAACATCAACAGACTTCACCAATGACAGAAAAATAGGGAACCATTTATCCAATTTCCTTACAGATATTTGAAAATGTCATTAGGATATCTGAATGTGGGACATTCTGGAATATTATATTTCATGTGAGAAGAATTGAAAAAGTTATCTTATAAGATTAACTTCCTAACTTCTAATGTCTGACCTAAAAATCTCTAATCCTTAAATTTTAGAGATATTAATAAGTAATTATAACACAAGTTTAAAATTATGGAGAGATCAGAATTTTAGCAAGACTTAAAATTGACAAGATTTGAACTCAGATCCTACTTCAGACATCATTATCTGTGTGGCCCTGGATAATTCCTTTTAGTTTTCTAATCCTTGTTTTCCTCAATTATGAATGTGATGAATAATAGAAACTATGTCCCATCCCCCAGAATTCTTGTGAAAAGTAAATGATTTAATTCATGGAAAGGATTTTATAAGCCTCAAGGTAAAATTATTATTATCATTATTATTGTTTTGTTAGATCATTTCAGTCATGTCTGACTCTTTGTGATGCCTTTTAGGGATTTTTTTTTGGCAAAGATACTATAGTATTTTTTCATTTCTTTCTCCACCTCATTTTACAGTTGAGGAAACTGAGGCAAACAGAATTTACTGACTTACCCAGGGTCACACAGTTAGAGTCTGAGGCTGAATTTGATATCACAATGAAGAATCTTCCTGATTTTAGGCTAAGTGCTCTACCTACTGTCCCACCTAGCTATACTATTTTTATAATTAAGAAGATTCAAAATTCCAACACAGCTTCACATAAGACACTGGATTTAGTATCAGGAGCATTTAGCAAAGTTCCAAGACTTTTTCAGTGTGTGATTGGGTTAAATCTCTTACCCTATGTGCCTCAATTTTCTTATATGCAAATTAAGGATTGAACTTAATGACTTCTAAGATATCCTCCATTTTAAGCCAATGATCTTATGAATTTTTGAAAATTAAGAAATAATAAAATACTTTTATACCAAGTAAAATATAATAAGCATTGGAAATTTTGAATTCCTGATATGTCTAGTGTTTATTTTGGAGAGTTTTGGAAAAACATAAGAAATGAAAAGTCATTTTTATTTAGCACCCTATTAAGACTATAAAGTGGGGATGGTGAGGTTGCACTAGCTTAAGATTCAAGAGAAATTGAGTTCAAACTCAGTCTCAAGTACTCATTACTTACTAGTTTTGTGATTCTGGACAAATCATTTAATTACAACTTTCACACATACACAAACACAAACACATCTACAGATAGATACACATATACATATATGTATATAAATAGATATACACACATATATACACATCTCTGTTTGTCACTATGTGTGTGTATGTGTGTGTGCTATTTCACTTAAAGTAAAACCAGAGGGATAGCGGGATGGAAGGATAGGCAGTGATTCCTATTATATATGAGACACTATGGAAGTCATCTAAAGTCTCAGTACCTCAGTCAACTGTTTCAGTCTATATATGAAGCAAAGTGAAATGGTTCTCAGGTCACAGAACCTGGGTTCCTATTCCTTATTATTTTTCTCATGTTATCTTGGGTAGACGACTCTCTTTGGACCTCCCCATCCAAAACTCTAAACGAAGAGATTGGAGGAGTTGGCTTCTCTGGTCCATTGTACCTCTAGATCCATGAACCTATAAATCTGTGAACAGTTTAATATGTTCTTTTTCATTAAATATTTTAAAAGTATAATTTAAAATTTTAACTTTTTTTTAAATTTTGGGTTTAAAATTTTCTCCTTCCCTCCCACCTCTACTCTACCTCTTGAGAAGACAAGCAATATGATCTTGATCATACATGGAAAGTCTTGTGAAACATATTTCCATATTATCCATGATGCAAAAGAACACACATATATACACACAAACACACAATTACACACATACATAGGAAAGGGGAAAAGTCTGCTTTGCTCTCAAAGTTCACTAGTTCTTGCTCTGGAAGCAGATAGCAATTTTTATCATGGATTGTTTGGAGTTACTATAAACATTTTCAATCTGTATTAATGGATGTAATTTCCATACTGGGAGTTCCCCAAATGAATAACATCACAGGCAGACACAGTTTTGCAACAGAAGAGAGCATCACTTACAAAGTTAGTAGTCAGGAAAAGAGAGAGCGGTCAGGACCCATTGAAGGGAAAAAGGCAAAATACTGGCTGAGCCTTGACAAGTTTCATAAGAATCTCTGTAGTAGTAATAACCTGCTCAGGAGCCAATGTCATTTCTTTTCACTAACATCATAAAATGTGTCTTTAATTTCAGTGCTCAGTGAGCCTTTTCCTTGCCATTGCTTTTTTTTTTTAATTCACAACCTATAGAATACCTCAGAAATAAACACAGAACATTGACTACAATATTGTCTCTCTCAGTATGTGTGTGTGCACGTGTGCATGGAAAGTACCACCCAAACACAATTACATTATATCCTTGTCCTAAACATTAAAATAAAACAAACTTTTTTCAGGAGTCCAATCAAATCTTTGAGTAACTTTGACACTGTCTGCTCAGTTGCTTCGGGACACCGATCTAACTGGTTTATTACTATCACTTTTAATCCTTCTGATAAATTGTTTTCTTTTCAAATCCTGATTTTTTTTTTCAAAAGCTAGTAGGAAATTTTAACTATCAATTTTTTAAACTTTAATATTTAATTTTTAACTATCAAAAAACTGCCCCTATCATGAACAAAGATTAATTTTAATATGTGGATTCTAGTATGGAAACATTGTTTCAAAATTGGGAAAAAATTAATATACCAAGTAGCCATTTCCATGATGCTACAGATCAGCCCTAAATCTCGTTCTTTGTATTCTATTCCCTTTTATATGCTGGAAAACGCAAGTAAAAAGTTAATAGCATTCCCCCTTTGACAACAATCAGTATTACTTAACCACTGCAAATGCATCTTTCAGCTGGTCCTCTGATTTCAACAATCCTATGGCACATGCTGGCATATGAATCAGTGATTATGAAATATGCAAATTCATTTAAAAATTAGCCCTTTCCCCACATTGAAATCCTCCAGTTACTTTCACATCCATTTACAAGCCTCCTCCACCTCCTCCTCCTCCCTTCCTGTCTTGAAATCACCATCTTTAAAAGACTGCCTCACCTCCAACAAAATAGTCCCAAGCATGTCCACTTGGACCAGGGTGCTGAATATTAACAGCCGTATTCTCTGCCAGCCTGAACGGTGGAAATTCTGAATGCCCTGCCATCTAACCTCTTTATTCATGTGTCTCAGAGAGCCTCGTCACTGGCCTTCTCTGTACTCTGTGCTAGCTGCCTTCCGAGTCTCAGTTAAACTGCTGGAAGGAGATGTTAAGTGTTACTGGTTAGTGCAGTTAGTAGGCTTGGGTATGCTAGGGCACATCATTGCCTCTCTGCTAGTTACACTCTGCATGTAATCCACGTGACAGCCAGCTCGGTGGAATAAAGACAATGCATGTCCTCTCAGATACCTATTTAGGGAGAAAAATGTTCCTTAAGATTCTTTCTTCCTATTGCTATCATTTTATCGAGTCTCTAAAACCTTAAAAAGCAAGAAAATTGTAACTTGTTCCACCTGAATAGCTCTTGTCAGTCTGCTTTGCTTTTTTATTTTTTTTTCCTTTAAAAAATAAAAGGGGGGGAGAGAAAGGGGGAAAAAACAGAAAGAAAAAAAGAAAGAAAAAGAAAAATCACTTAGTGAAATCTGCTTTTTTTCAGAACTGGAAGAGCCTTTACAAAATCTCCAAGGAAAGTTTGGGGAACCCAACCATAGCGCTCCTCCGATCTATGCTCAAATTGTACAAAACATTTGCCATGTCCTGAGGAAGCCATCCCACATGAAAGATTTCCAAATGACGTGGATAAGTGGGCTTTCACTGCACATACATGAGACTGTAGCTCCCTTGAGTGCTCAGACCATGTAGGCATCTATGTATATCTGGTAGGCAGGAAGTCCTGAATAATATTTGCTATTAGGAAAAAGTGCTAAACACTCCAAGTCTTGTCTTTCACGTTTGCAATATACCCCTAACTCCATTTCTTCTTTGTGCTTTTTCCTATCTGAGAGATCAACATGAAATTAGCCCTTTTCAAGGAAAAGCCAACGAAATGATGATGCTACAAGGGGTCAGAGGGGAAAAGGAGGGATTGTTGTTATTAGCTTATCCACTATAACAAGAATGCCCCCACATGGAGCTCAATATTTCCATTAAACAAATCAACTCTATCAACGTGATGGCTTGGAAGGCATAGGGGATCCTAAAATGGTTGGGGAAGCTCTGGATGCTTTTCCTAATTCCAATGTAACTTGGAGCTGTAACTCTAAATCATCTGGCTGCCTCGTTTTAATTATACCTGCTGGAAGCTCATCATCCTTCCCCGAGGGAAGGAGGGATATTAGGGGGGAAACTGCAAGGAAAGAGGGGAATGAAGAAATGGGATTTTTAAGGTCCTGGATTCAACTGCCTGGGAAAATGCATCTCGCCATCAGGAAAGAAAGCCCAGCAAGTGGCAAGGCAATGGACGGATGCTCCCGAAATGCAGCCGCCTGCCTGCCGGCTGCACTCTGGCTAGCTAGAGTCGGCTGGGCTTGGAGAGAGACGGAGCTAGAGGAAGAGGGTGAGAGGGAGAGAGAAGGGAGAGCAGAGAGGGAGCGAGACAAGAGAGGAAGTGGAGAAAGAAGGAAAGAGGAGAGGGAGTGCAGGGACAGGAGGGAGAGAGGGAGGGAGGAAGAGTGAAGGGGAAAGGGGTGGGGGGTGGGTGAAGCTGCAGAATCTAGCGATTTAACTCAAGGAAAGTTACCTAGGACTGTGATATTGACAGTCCTGCCGGGGAAGAGGGGTACAGAAAACAAAAGCTGAGTGCCCAGTTGACCGCTTCTCAGATCTCCAGTGACCCTGAAACCCTGCGTGTGTGTGTGTGTGATTGTGTCTGGATTTGTGTGTGTGTGTGTGTGTGTGTGTGTGTGTGTGTGTGTGTGTGTGTGCAAGCAGTCCATTCTCCCCACAGCCCCAACAGAACCCCCCAGCTCACCCCCAGCAGCAGCAGCAGCAATGGGAGCAGCAGGGATATCTGTTCTGTTTCTCTTCCCCCTCTTTTTTTCCTTCTCTCTCTCTCCTTTTTTTTCCTTCCCCTGTGGCGTGCATGGAGCTTCTCCCGAGCACCGCCGCCACCGTCTCCTCCCGGGAAGTTCCCCCGCGGAGGCAGGCGGGCAGCCCAGACTGCAGGAGCGAGCTCCCCCCAGAACCAAAGTTGGGAGCCCCCCTCCCCTAGGGTAAGGGGGAGCTGTCCAGAGGCCGCGCCCCCGACACCCCGGCCCGCTCGGTCAGGGCAGAGGCGCCGAGACTCCACCGACTTCCCCCTCCCTCGCACACCCCCTTACTTCTGGCCACCCCCGCAGCAGGTTTGGGGCTCGAGCCCCTTCTGTCCCCCGATTTCCAAGAAGGAACGCCCGGCGGTGGCACCTGCAGCGAGATGCACCTGCAGACCCGGCAGCTGGCCAGCCCGCCCCCTCCCCAATTAAGAGCGCCCCCCCCCTACTCCCGCCCCAGCCCACCCCGACAGCAGCCCCCAGCCCGGGCCCCCAGCCGCTGCCGGCGAGAAGCAAAGTCTTTACCAGTTCAGTAGGCGTTTGCAGTGGCGGCCCCGCGGCGCTCCTGGCTCCGGCGTTCCAGGCGTTATTGGGGCTGGAGCAGCTGCAACCCGGGGCTCCTCGCTCCTTCTCTCCCCCCCCCTCCCCGACTGTCTCTCTCTCTCTCTCTCTCTCTTTCTCTCTCTTTCAGTCTCTGAGTGTGGATCTCTCCCTCCCTCAATCTCTCTCTCCCTCTCCCCGCCCCCCTAAGTCACCCCAGACACTTCCCCAACCTAGCGATCGTGCTGTCCCCCCTCCAGTTGCACCAGCGATCCCCAGGGCTGCGACCCCCCAGGCTGCTTCACGGGAAGCCGACTCTCCGGCGAGCCCCAGACGCGGTCCAGCCCCGCGCTACTTCTTGGCCGCTGCAATCAGATAATCCTGCTAATCCAATAGATTTATCTCGATGGGAAATTGACCTCCAAAACGAAGCCCCCCCTCCCCCGGACTGAGGCTGGCCACTGGAGGGATCCCCGAGCTCGGCGGCGGGGGAACCGAGGGGCTCAAGCTCTCTTTGGAAGGGTGGCAAGGCTAAAAAAAATCTTTTTGGATTCTGGGTGCACCGCTCGCAAAAAAAATGCCGAGGACCCTGCTTTTCCCCTAATATAGGTTTCAACTCCAAATTGGTGCTGGATGAAAAATGGTACAAAGGTACCCCTAGTGGCGACGAGCAAAACTGCAGCCATTCCACTTTTTTCCCCTGTTTTTTTTTTTTTTTCTTTCCCCTTTTCCCCTGAAGATATTCCTCTGTTACCATAGTTAACCATCAAGCAAGCTGCCCCGAGATTAATATGAACAGCATAGGTACTACTATAGAACTTGTCTAAAAAGGTGGATTTTTTTTTCTTTTTCTTCCCCCCCCCCTTTTCTTATATCTGTTGTGATTCTGTTATTTCCCAGCAACCTCCCTCCTCTCCCTTCCTCCAGAATCCTTCCTCTAGTGGTGTTTCCAAGATGCCAGTTTAGGATAAAGCAGGGATTTCAAAGCAAATATCTTTGTTTCTAGAAAAAGAACTCAGACCCCGCAAATCCAAATGAGGGGTCACAACCTTTCTGATCCAAGCTGTGTTCAGAAACAGGATTCATAAACTGCTTTTTTCTCTTTGCTAGAATGCCTGAATTTTAACAGATTTATTTTCATTTCCAAATCCTGACAGTAATTGGGCACCACAAGCAAAATGGTGGCTCCCAGGAGCCTAGAACCAGAGGGCAGAGTCTAAAGGTGATTATGAACCTGGCAAGATTTTCATCTGGCAATCCTGAAATTCAGGAGTCCCTGGATTCCATTCAGACTCTTTCAGAGAATTCTATAGCCAAGTGCGACGAATGGGGGTGGGGGGAGAGCCTATGGAGAAGGTCACGTGACTGATGAAGTTGGCCACATTCAGGCCAATGGTGGCTGCAAGAACCCTAAGGTTTCTTTGGATAGTGATAATCATGGACATTTTCTGGTTATATAATTTAATTCATAGCACAATAGAAGAAAATAACTGACATTTACAAAGTGCTTTACCATTTACAAAGCTCTTTCCACGAGTTGTGAGATCTTATGTTCACAGCGATGCCATGAGAGGTCAAGCAGTTCAAATTATTTATGTAATTGTTACTATTATTATTATTACCATTCCCATTTTACAGATTAAAAAAAAAATGAAGCATAAAAGTTATCACTTGTCCCTGAGGACATGAGTAAAAAGAGAGTCCGTGCTCAAACTTAGTTCTTCTAGACAGTACAATAATTCTATATCCCTTTCCACTGTCTGGTAGAGGGGAAGCAGTTTGATGTAAGAGAGAAGCCATTAAACTGGGGAGGGAAGGGGATTTTCAGAAGCCAAAATTCTTGTGCTAATAAGACCATCAACTATTTCATCAAGAATGCACTGAAGATAGTTGTGCCTCCTATAAAATGGGGAGATTGAGTTTACACCTTCCAGATATCTTCCTATTAAGAATCATTTAACCTCCCTGAACCTGTTTCCTAAAGTGTTAAAAAAAAAAAAAAAAAAGAACTTATCTCAACTTATAGTAGGCTGTGATCATCAAATAAGCTATTACACCTTGCCAACCTTTGGTGTAATATGTTATATAGGACAGTTTTATGTTTATTATTGATATTTTTAAAATTTTTGATCCTGAGCTATTATTTATATAATAACAGCACTAGAGCTGGGTCCTCAGAACTCATCCATTCCTTCCTTTCTATAAAACAAACAAACAAACAAACAAACAAAAAACTGAGTTAACAGCAGGTTATCTCATTTACAAGATTATGCAGATACCAAGAGTGAGAAGTGAAATTTGAATGTGCTTTCTCTGACTCTTGACATTTTTTTTTTTTTTTTACTACACAATGATATTTTTGGTGCAGGGGACTCCCAATAAGGAAATTCCCTCCATCAATGAATATCATCAACCTCAATACACATTTAATCTTCAGGAATGGCTTGCCTAGAGTCACAAGCCTGTATGTGTCCATATAATTTGTTTCCTTTATAATCCTATGTTTTTTTTTTTTATTATTATTTTAAGAAGGGATCCATAGGCTTAATCAGACTGTCAAAGGGATCCATGACACAGGAAAAATTAAGAATATTTGTCATAAGTGATTAGAATTCTAAATTAATTTTGTGTGAGTGTGTGTGTTTCTGTCTGTCTATGTATTCCTTATACTTTATATTCAGTAACCATTTTTAAAGTATTTACTATATACCAGGAACTGGGCTAGACACTAGAGATACATACACTAAAATTAAATATAGTTCCTGCCCACAGGAGCTTACCTTATACTAGATCATATCCCAGCTCTGGCTATGAAGTGGTTTTCATTTGTTTCAATGATGGATCTCCATTCTTTACAATTTATAAATGGAAACCATAATCCAAAATGGGGGAAGGGAAAGATTGAATAGATTTAAAGAGGGAACCAAAAATAAAACCACTTTGTAGGAAACATATGAAAAGTGAAACAATTAGTGAAAGAAACTCAAAAGCAAATAAGTGCAGATGTGTAATCCAGAGGCAAGATAGGATTGTGGAAAGAGAAATAGATTTAAAGTCCAAAGACGTAGGTCCAGTTGTCAACCTTCTTGCTTACTCCCTAACTGTGTGACCCCCATGGCCCACAGCATCCTCATTTGTAAAATGAGAGAATTGTGCTCTAGAGCCCTTTAAACTCTAGATCTCTGCTTCCCTGAGGCCAGGACAAGATGATTTCTAATGTCACTTCTAGCCTTGCATCTTAAGACTTATTCAAAGGCCTGATGATCTACAACCTAAGGGAGTTATAGAATCAAGGGATATTATTGCAGTGAGTAGTCATTACATTTTAGAATTCACAAAAGATAGGAGAAGTAATAAAACACTGGAATCATACAAATCATAGAATTTGAGAGCTGGGACATCAGAAATCTATTTTCCCAGCCTCTTCTTTATACCAATGAGAAGAATTAAAGAGGAAGGATACTGAAGATAACCAGAATAATGGTTCTAAGAACCAGTCTGTGGGATATCTAGCCTGGACAAGAAAAGATGCCTGGAGAGTACATGGAGTTGCTATCTGTCTTCAAAATGTCAATGGGTTTCTATTTAGAACAGTGATTTGGCTTGTTCACATTTGGCTAAGTGAACCAGAAATAGGTAAAACTTGGTAACAGACAGATTGAAGCTCAAAAAAAGAGAGTTTTCTAAAAATTAAGTTAAGCAAATGTGGAATGGGATATTTCATGAGTCAATGAATTCACCATTCCCACAGATCTTTAAGCAGACTTAGGATAACCATTGGGAGATACTATGGGGTAGGAGGAGAGGAGGATATCTGATCATGTATAGTTTCACTGGATGGCCTTTGGAGGTTCTTTCAACTCTTGAGAGACATAATCACAGTTACGTAAGTAGTCTAGTAGAGCTGAGATTAGAATCTGGGTCTTCACCTATCATAACCTTTAGTGATCCCTCAAATCAAAAGTCAATAGATGAAAAAATAAAGGTCAATGTTGGTAAAATAAAGGGAAAAAATGAACATTACAGATGCTAGAATGAGTTAACAAAAATGTATTTGTAAACATCTTTAAGTGCACACTACTGAAAAATGATGAATATATGTTTCTTATAAGAACTCAAAAATGCTTCAGTTTATTTCAGTGATATACAAGGTACAGAAGAAAATTAAGTAGAAAATCTTGATAAATCCTTTGTAAAATTTACATCTATATTTCAAATGGCCTTTTAAAAACAAAGGAAAATTATCTACAAGTAAGCATCTATCTATTCAAAGGGTTGCCTAGTTCAGGAGAGAAAAATTTCCAAAGAAATAATAGATATAATAATGATAATCATAGTATTTATATCTTTGAATTGATCTCTGACCTTATCTATGAAGATGTTTCCTCCAATAATGGAATTTTCAAGTCTTGTGGATTGCCTCATTCCATATTGGGACTTTTCTGAATGTACCAATAGATCCCTCTGGCTATGTATCTGACCATCTTACCATTTAACCTACCTATCTTCTCTTCCTATCATGCATTTCCGAGATAAGAAATTTTCTTCTAGCTATCTTTTGAAGTTCCTTGCTGTTTATATATTACACCCTGCTCATACCCACTGTCCTCCACTCCTTTGCTTTTTATGTGACACTCATTTTCAGTACTGGAAGGAATTATTGAGTTCTATATATCATAGCAACACAGCATTGGTAAAAAAAAAAAAATGTGGTTTCGTTTAGTTTAGTTTTATTTTAAAGACAGGCCTTTGTGATTGAGAGAAACTTGGGGTCATTAAAGTTGTTTTAAAATTTCCTGGAGCTAATTCAGTCCATTTTCCATTAAATCTTGTCCCCAACTCATGAAACATTTGTATTGTCTACTACAGACATAAATACTAATGAGCAAGCTCTTTGGGTTGTCCATCCAATTGCATGTCAAAATATGGGCAATAAATATCCTTCATCCATTTGTTCTTTCCTGGAGGGATACTAAGAACAATCTAAATCACAATAATAACTGTCATTTGCATGTGGCTTTAATGTCTGATAACATTTTGGATATACTAAATCATTTGATCCTTATAAAAGCAACATGAAGTAGGTGCTAAAGTTATTATTTTTTTTCTTTTAGAGATGAAGAAACTAAGGCTCAGGCAGGTTATATGATTTGCTCAAGGTCACAGAGCTACTAAGGATTTGAGACGAGATTAAGGATTCAAACAGAGGTCTTTATGAATTGCAGCTCAGTGTTCATCCCATTGTGAATATAGAACAATATGGAAATCTAACTCTTATGGTTTCATATCTTTTTACGTTTCTCCTATATCACATTGATGGAAAGAAAAAAAAAAAAGAAATCAAAAATGAATTAACTGCCACTAATTATTTAAAAGTTTATCAATAAGAGGGTACATTCTGTTTTTTAAACATTTCTACATATCATTTTTGATGTTTTCCTCCATATTATCCTTTTACTAATTAATATTATAAATCAATCAAATGACTTAAAGAGTTCTAATTTGGAAACATTTTAAGATCTGGTGTAGAAACTGGAATAAGATATCATCTTTGGAGAAGATGTAAATAGAAATAATGGAGATTTTTACATTATGAGAGAAAATATTCTTTATAAACTTTGAAATCTCCCTTTGGATAACATAATTTTAAGTTCCAAACACTTGAACCAAAATGAATAAACAAAATTATCTACATACTTAGTATATGTATTATATGACATTATCTAGACTGGTTAGGTTTATGAAAGGAACAAAAATAGTGAATAGATGTTTGTGAATACTGAAAATATGTGTGCAAATAGAAAATGTCAGGCAGATAGGAAGGAAATGGAAGAGATAAGGTCGGGGAGAGAGAGAGAGAGAGAGAGAGAGAGAGAGAGAGAGAGAGAGAGAGAGAGAGAGAGAGAGAGAGAGAGAGAGAGAGATAGCCATGTTACAAAGTCCTAAGTATTGCAAAGGCAGCTGTTTATGAAGATATTTTTCCTACGAGGATGAATTCACTCACAATCCTGCTTAATTAGGGAAGACGACTTGAAGCACTTGCCTGGCACTGAATATTGCAGGTATGTCTTGGGAGAGCACACCTGCTTTGATGCTAAATTTACCAGATGAGTCTTGATATTTCCAACTCAAACATTCTCAAGAACTGGTAATGGAAACCAAGTAAGTAGTAATAGGAGTCTGGGTATCTGGGGAATGAGCCCATCTCATCCAGAAATGGCTGTTCTGAGATGCTGAAAGAACATTACACAGTATATGAAGGAGGAAATAATTCAAAGTAAAAAATAAAATTCATTTTGTCTCACTTAATGATTTTCCAATATCCATCCCAACATATTAACAACAAATAAATAAGCCCTTTTAAGCACCTACTATGTGTTTAATGCCTAAATCCTAATGACACAAAGATAAAAAATGACATTCCTGCTGTCGAGTTTATATTCTATGGATAAACAAGTATTTGTTCAACACCTGGTATGGGGCATTTGTCATAACAAGTGCTAAGAATTCACAAATAAAAAACGAAGAGTTCTTGCCCTCAAAGAGCTTTTGTTCTAACAGGAAACAATAGCAGCAGGACTGTCCAAAGGCTGCACTGGTAGTTGGAAATGGAAAAAAGACCTGAAAAAAGGCCTCCAGTTCATTGGATGATTCTCAGTAGAGAATTTACAGGAAAATGTGGAGAGAAATGGCATAGTTAAATGGAGATATGAATTGAGCTGTCTACAATCGGGGCTTGTATAGCAAGTAACCATTGTTTCATTAATCAAACCATAGTAACAATTTAGAACTCTTATTTCTTTCTAGAATACATCCCTTTTTATCAAGTCTACTTATATTTAATTGACATAATTATGTTCTACTTTTGAAATTCCTAACTTTAAAATCTCTTATGCTTTGATAAACTAGTATTTAAAGCCTACATTCTCATTTCACAGAATTTCATTAGCTAGATTTGTTCCAGCCCAGATTTTGTACAGATATTACACGGTGGAGATTTCTGGGGATCAATCTTTCATCTTAAAAATGGATTCTTCTAAATTATTTTCATTGAGTCTTTTGGCTGTCTTTACCACTCTTTATCCTACCATAGTTGATTACAATTCATTCTCACATATCCTGGAATGAGCTAAACTTGATAATATTTATTACTGGTTAAATAATCTTTGGAAATATATAGAAAATTCACACTCATGCCTTTGGAACTTCATTTCATTTTTGCTGGGGTCTGTGCTTATTTTCTCTATAATGACTATTCATTTATTCAAGCTATGTTTTCATTATTATCAATCAATTTCAGAAGCATTTCCTAAGAACCTACTATATGCACTTTGAAGGCATCTATATTCTGGAAATGTAAAGAAAAAAAATCAAAAATATCTATCTTCATATCAATATGAGAAAATGTGACAATAAATCTTAAAAGCATTCAATGTAAGGATATTCAATCTAGAAATAAGATGATAGATATGTATATTGATATATATGTGTGTATAATATATATGTATGTATATATTTATATGGATGTATAGATATATAGATAAGTCTTTATTAAAATTAAAGATTATTCTGTTTATTTACATGCTTCTATTTTAAACTACCCATTGTTCAAGGGTTGGGAGATAGAGATTTTGAAATTGAAGCATCTATAAGTAAGATAATTTAATACCCTAAGTTTTAATTTCCTTTTTTTTTTCTCTTGTAAAATGAGAACAATAATTTACAACAATATCATGGAAAGATAGAAAAAAAGGATTTTTCAACCTTTAAACCCCAACATAATGTAAGCTATTTTTATCTGGGAATTTTTTATAATAAAATGATATAGTTAAAATAAACATTTGGGTGTTATTTGATGAGCATATTTCAGTTGTTTTGAAAGGTTTGTTTCCACAGTTTTCTGAAGATCAAAGTTATCTTTTTATAAAAGAATGAGATATGATTCTTCTTCTATATACAAACATAAACATACATTTGAAACACAAACATACATTTGGGGAGGAAGAGGCATTTGATTACTCAAACACGATTATGAAATGCACTGTGCCTGGTACCAAAGGGCATGTATATATGAATGAGGTATGATACATGTGTGTTCAATGTGTTCATAATCTGTGCACTAGACAGGATTATCCACACTCAATTAAGGAATTTAATTTTTAAAAATCAAACTGAAATTGTAGACAGCTTTTTAAAAAATGGATTTATGTTCCTATATATAAACAAGGGAATCTGTGGTTTTCTGTGAACTCCCAATACCTTAAACAAAATAAAGACTATTGTAAGACTAAATAGGCAGAAGTCCAAAGTCATCTACTTTCCTCCATCCTGAGATATTTCACATTAATATCATTGCCACCTAGTTCATACCGATGTAAATTCAAAGTTAAAAGTTAACTTTTTTCTCTACAATTTTGATCACTTTTTTTTTTCTGGAGGAAGAAAGAGAATTATGAGTATTTTGTGGCAAACTGAGGGAGTCCTCCTTAAAGTCTCCTTAATCCTGATTCCTTCCAGTTTGGAAGGGGATATGCCAATAAGGGCAAGAAAGGAGTTACTTAATTCAAGGAGCTAAAGGCAAGATTTACTATGAATGAATATTTAAGAGGATTTTCTGCCATGGTTATTAAAAAACAGGGTGACAGAGGAAAATTTATCTGCATTTATTCATTCAACAAATGTTTTTTTAATGCTTATTGTATACATTAGGCAATACATTTTTAAAAAAAAATAACAGGCTTTCATTTAAGCAGGCTTTCAAATTTGCAAAGTACGTTATATACATTAGCCCTGGATGGTAGGTTTTACTATTATCCCCCACTTCATAGATGAGGAAATTGAGGCACAGAGTGATGAGTTGACTTTTTTCAACCACCAGTAGGCAACAGCTGGAGGCAGGATTCAAATCCAGGTCTATCCCAACTCCAGTGTTCTAACCCATATGAAACATGTCACAATCTGAGTGAAAATCACTACAGTTTCTCCCATCTGTTCATGATTTGACCAGTGAGACAGATGAAGGCAGAGAAAAAAATCTTAATTCTGGTTTTGGTAGACTGTTCAATTGTCTCTAATGCATACCTCATTTGGGGTACTTTGCTTACTCAGATGTGTATTGTTGGTCTTGTGTTGTTAGTGACATTATTATTTTAAAGAAATTGAAGATTTGTAGCATGGAATAAGTCAACTGGCACCATTTTCTCATCAGCATGAATTCACATCATTTCTCTATATCACATTTGGGTAATTCTAGTGTTATTTAAAACTTTTTCATTATTATTGTGTCTGTTATAAGTCACTATATGTGACTTATCTAAATAAATATATACTATAAATAGTGATATTTATATATCAGTGATATCACTAATATCTTTTCTTATTATTATGTCTGCTATAAGTCACTATAAGTGACTTATCTAAATATATATATATTATACAAATCATGATATATAAATAGTGATATTAGTGATATCATATATATATATATCACTAATATCACTGATATATAAATATCACTATTTATTTAGATAAGTCACTTATAGTGACTTATAGCAGTCATAATAATAATGGAAAAGTTTTAAATAACACTAGAATTACCCAAATGTGATATAGAGAAATGATGTGAGCACAGGCTGATGAGAAAATGGTGCCAGTTGACTTATTCTACAAAATAGACATATATAAATCACTATAAGTGATTTGTGATCAGTGATCTTTGACGTTACCATTGGAATTGGTTTGGGGCACTACAAATTGTGTCCATAAATTAAAATTTAATGATAAATATTGCATATGTTCTAGCTACTTTACCCAATTGCTTTTCTAGTCTTTCTTCCTCTCCTTGAGCCTTCCTATTCCCTGAGACACAATAGTATTGAAATTAGGCTAATTAATAAGCCTACAACGACTTCTAAGTGTTCAAGTGAAAGAAAGAATCAATAGATGTGGCAAACTTCATTGTTGTCCTATTTTAAGAAATTGCTACAGTCACTCAACCTTCAAGAACCACCTCTCTGATCAATCAGCATCCAGAGACAATGAAGCAAAACCCTCCACCAAGAAAAAGATTACCACTCACTGAAGACTCAGGTGGCGTTTAGTATTTTTTAGCAATAAAGTATTTTTAAATTAAGATAAGCACATTTTGGTCATATTATTATTGTTCACTTACTAGACAATTGTGGAGTATGAACATAAGTATTTTTCTACACTGAAAAATCTTCCAAATCTCCATGTGATTCACTTTATTGTCATATCCAATTTATTGTTATATTTGCTTTATTGTACTCATTTGCAATTGAACCCACAACCTGAATGTACCAGAATTGTAGCTCCTTTTACTGGTATTCAGACGAGTTATATGGTCCTGCCATAGATGTTTGAATCATGAATCATGGCCTGGGAGGCAATTGTTTTGGTTTGCTTTGGGAGGGGTGGATTGGTTCTTCGTGTCTCTATTTTTTAACCACCTCGCTTTCCCAAAAATATTACTGTATTTAATACTTTTAAAAGAAAAACAGAGGAAAAAATGGCACCCCCAAAGTATGCTAACTGAAGTGGTGCAGAATCTGAAAATAAAATGTTATAGGAAAAAATAGATGGAAACAATTAAATTTGTTGAGACAGGACAAGAAATTTGATTATTTCCTCAACTCCCCAGAGCAAAATGCAAAATCTCTGAGGGCAGAGGCACTGGTTGGGCTCATAATCAGCTCTTTAAAAAGTGTTTTTTGAATGGATGGGTTGAATGGTAGTTGTCCAAATATTTGAACAATTGAGAAGTAGAAGAGAGATTCAACTTATTCTATGCAGCTCTAGAGGGTAGAGCTATATAGCTAATAGGTACAAGTTATAAGGAGGCAAATTTGGTTCAATACTAGGAAAATTTTTCTAGTTAAATATAATAATAATAACAACAGCAACAACTTGCATTTACATAGCATTTTAAGATTTACAAATAACTTTATAAATAGCTCTTTTGATTTTCCCATCAATTCTGAGAAAAAGAAACTATTATTCTCTTTTTCAGTTAAGGAAACTGAGGCATACAGAGATTAAAATTTTTTTCAAGGTCATACAGTGTCTGAGGATGAATTTGAACAAGAGCTTCCTGACTTCAGGTCCAGCACCGTATTTATTGCACCACCTAGCTGTTATTAGACATAAATGTGTCTGACTGAATAAATGAAATGGGCTACATTGAAGTACTGAACACCTTCCCCTTAATGTTTCAGGGAAAATACCTACATTTGTTGGGAGGTCAGATCAAGCCTCTATAGCTCCTTTCAAATCTGAGTTTATAGTTCTATTAATTCTTCAATTAAACTATTCAACAAACATATTTCAAGGTAATTATGCATTGTCCCCCCAACCCCCGGCTTATTCCTCCAAATGATTCTTATCTAACATAGTTCTAGTTCCTTTGTGGTCTAGATCATTTTCCTTTGGAAATGGCCTCATGACTATCCTTCCTTTAAAGAAGGATAAAGAATATAATGTAGAGAGCTCAACAGAATCATTCAGCTATACTAACTATTCTTAGATTGTCTTGCATGTTTACATGTACTTTTTTCACTTAATAATATTTTATCTTTTCCAATTACATGTAAAGACAGTTTTCAACATTCATTTTTAATTATTATATATTTTTATATACAAAACCTATGCAGAGTAAATTTTCAACACTGACCCTTACAAAGCCTTCTGTTCCAAATTTTCCCCTTCTTCACGCCATCCCTTCCCCTAGATGGCATATAGTCCAATATATATTAAATATGTTAAAATATATTCAACATTTATTGCTGTAAGATTTTTAGTTTCAATTTTTTTTCTCTCCCTCTCTTCCCTCTCCCCTTTTCAAGATAGCAAATAATGTGATATGGGTTAGACATGTACAATAATTTAAAACTATTTCCATATTAGTCATGTTGTAAAAAAATATCAGAACAAAAAGGTAAACAATGAGAAAGAAAAAAACAAAAAAGTGAAAATAATATTACACCAACTTTTGAGTTATTCTTTATACCTAGTTCTTTATATCTCTCCTTTTCCAACTAAGTTCCTTGAGCAGAAATATAGTGTTTGTCTTTCTCTGTACTCTCAGCTCTTAGCACTAAAGCCTACTACATACAGTAAGTTCTTAGCAGATATTCTGACCAACTGATTATCATTTTGAGCTTCTGTTAATATTGTTTTAAGACACAATAGTTTGGGGAGTTCCTTATATAAGGACTTTAGCAGTTCATCAATAAGCTGTTGAGGAGACACATTCTCTGTTCAAAATAATGGTTAAAGACCCCTTTTTCCAATGGGAAGTTTGAATCTCAGCTCATCACTAATTCCTCAGATAGCCTCCCCCAGCCCTAGCCCCCATATATCAGGAATCTTACGACGCCCACTTCTGTTTTTTACCCCACTGTTACCTCCTGAAGATAAGAACCTTATTAAAAACTGACCAGAATGCTAGTTTTTCTGCTCCCCAAACTACTCAATTCCCCCTTTCTTTAACCCTTGAGCACCCCTTGTTATGGTTAGTATTTTCTTCAATAGAATTGCCTCACTTTATATTACTACCTTTCCATCAACTGCCCAGTTTTGTGCTCTCCTTGCAGTGCCCTTTGGAATCCCAAATCTCACCTTCAATTATATTAAGCCACCCCATCACACTGAAAGCAAATATTGTGTCTCTTTGGTTTTTTTCACCAGTACTCTAGACAAACAAATTCCTTCATCCTGTTCCCTTGCAATTGATTCCTCGAACCTAAAAAGGAAGGGTTTATATTTACCCTATTAAATTTTTATTTTAATAGACTTAGTTCATCATTATAATTTAAATACTTCATATTATTCCTATATGCCAAGGTATTAGATATTTCTCCCAGTTCTAAATTATCTACAAATATGATAACCATGCTAATTATGTCTTCATGCACATTATGGTGACTATTGTTAAACATAACAGCACAAAACACAGAGCCTGAGACATAAATTGGAGATTTCTTTCATTAATCACCACTTACTGGTCCTAGAAATTCACCTGGTAAAAAAATCAATCCGTATGTTTCAGCAATTACAAGATCACAAGATTTTACTCTTAGAACATGATGGAATCTTAGATATTATCTTGTAAAGTTTTCTTATTTTATAGAGATAGAAGGTGAAGAACCCAGATTTCCTAGGGATATCCTAGATTGTAAGTGGCAGAATCATGATCATTAATGAGCTTGGTGTACAGTTTATCTGATCTTATTGATCTCATTAAGGACAGTTGGATAATATCTTACTACATCCTCAATTGAGCAGGGCTTTAATTTCCTATTAATTATGTTTGCTTTATATTTTCCCATTGATAAATATGTTAGTAGAACAGAATCAAATATGGGCCCCATTGGCATACCAACGGATTTCTCCCTCTTCTTTTTTAATTCAATTCAATTCAGTTTAAAATCCAGCCAATCTTGGTCCATGCTGTTCATAAGCATTTTGTGAAAGGAGTTTCTAAGTATTTTGTTGAAATTAATATGTATGGTACGTTTGCTAATCCTCTGGTCTACCAAGAGAATAAACAAGATAAACTTATATAGCTTGTTGTTTTCAAATCTAGTGATCACCATTTCATTTATAAATATTCTCAAATCATGTGTAAAGTAACTTTGGCAGAGACTGGTATTAAGTCCATTGGCTTATACTTTTCATTATGCAATTTTTTTCTGCTTTAAACAATTATAGGACAAAATGTATCTTGGTCTAGTCTTCTACTATTTCCCTACCCCCTTTCTCTATGACTTCTCAGGTGTTACCAACCATAGTTCAAAAATCACAGCACCAAATTTGTTTCTAAATGTCTTCATCATTTTATAAAAAAAAAATTTCATTTTCAGACTATGAGATATGTCTGCATTCAAAAAATCATATTCTGAAGACAAACATAAGCCATTTTTCATTATTTAAAACCCTAATTTTGTCTACCATTAAGGAGTATTTAAAATTTTAGAGGAATTCATGTAGATATAATGGTTGGCTAAGTGAATTGGTGGGTAGAATGCTAGGCCTGGAGTAAGAAAGATTGACCTTCTTGAGTTCGTATCTGGTCTCAGACATTTACTAGTTATGTGGCCTTGGACAACTCACTTAACCCTGTTTGCCTCAGTTTCCTCAACTGTATAATAAGCTGGAGAAGAAAATGGCAAAGCACTCCAATATCTGCCAAGAAATCCCCAAATGGTGTCATGAAAAATAAGATTCCTGAAACAATTAAACATTAGCAATCTCTATATAACAGAGTTCAATATCATTACAAAATTTCCAACATATTTGCACATAGACTTTCTCATTGGAAGTTCATAACAACCCTGACTGCCATTATGTCCAAAACTTGATATTTTCTACCTATTCCAAGTATTAATTCAAGTCAATAAAATATTTCCTGGTGTCTTCTCTGCATCTATCAAAGCTTTCCCCCCTTTCCTTTTACCTATATTCTTGTTTTCTATTTGTCACTACTTGTCAAATGTCTGAAATTAGATTTGAACT
Source organism: Sminthopsis crassicaudata (assembly GCF_048593235.1). Taxonomy (NCBI): domain Eukaryota; kingdom Metazoa; phylum Chordata; class Mammalia; order Dasyuromorphia; family Dasyuridae; genus Sminthopsis; species Sminthopsis crassicaudata. The sequence goes on along the minus strand of NC_133619.1, from coordinate 31,065,573 downwards.
CAGGTCCTCCTTACTCCAGCACCAGCATGCTATCCACTATTCCAACTACCTATCCGACCTGGATTCTTTCAGATGGAACCTTCCAATCTCTTTCATCCCTTTTCATCATCCTTTGGACAGACTCTCAATTCTCCAGGTAAGATCTAAGCCATAACCACAGAATAAAGTCAGGTTACTTTGAAAA